>NC_142348.1:31706805-32018333 GCF_054954075.1 Amborella trichopoda | reverse complement strand
CATTGCCATGCCCTTTTCACGTGCGATGAAGTCTTTTGTCGACACATACAGAGTCTTTTTCTCTCCCCTTTTTTAACAAAGGCAATTAATCTGGTGCTCAATTGTTCTTGTTGCTCGAATGCCTCTAACTAATTGAGATAAGTTAGATCTTTTGTCTCATCATATCCTGAGAATTAATTGGCCCCGACCTCAACTGGAGCAAATTTTATCTTCAAATAGTGTTATTAGATTTGCCTTAAAACCAGAAATCATCCTTTCTATTATTTAGTTAAAGGTGGTGGGAACGGAGGGTGGGATATTATGTTAGAGGTATTCTTCCCTCAACTAGGAGTGGCAATGGACCCGGACCCGACTGAGGACCTATTGGGTATACCCGAACGGGTTCGGGTATGGGTCCAACATTTAGACCCATTAGGTCGAGTCCAGGTCCAAAACTTAGACACGAATGTCTGGGTCCGGGTTTAGTTGGACCCGACTTGTACTCGTAAACTGTTGAAGACAAAATACTTCAAGCCCTATCTGTTTGGATGTATTAAGGATTGTATACAATAAGAATTCATATCATCTTTAGTTATTAAACGACAAATAAGACGGCTTGAAATTTTATGGCAGGTTGTAACCTTGTTGCCAATAATTTGGATATATGATGGCAAGGAAAGTGCAAAAAAAAAGAAAAAAAGAAGTTCATAGTGAGGGTGGCTATGGACCCGACTAGACCATGGACCCGAAGGGTACAGGTATGTATTCAACTTTTGGACCCGACAGTCCAAAACCTGGACCTAAATACATTCGAGTCTGGGTCAAGGTCAAGTCGGACCCGGCCAATAACCAACCCATTGCCACCTACCCGCAACCACCGATAGAGGTGGCAATAAGGTCGGGTTGATCCCAATAGGGTTCGGTCCCGGTCCAAATGACATGGGCCGGAAAACGGTAGGTTACAGTCTGGTCCAACGATTCTTATTGGGGTTGGGTCTAGTGGGCCCAACCGAACCCCACCCATTGTAAAATATGTTTACAACCTGGTTCAGGTCCAAGTGACTTGGACCCGACCTAGGTCTAGGTCAGATTGTACTATAGGTCCAAATGACTTGGAACCCGATTTTCATGTTGGGACCATGTTCCGAGTCGGGTCCCAATCCATGTGACACCTAGTTGGTTAACCCAGACCATACCCGAACTATTGCCACCCCTAACCACCGATGATCCAACCCCATACCCCTCTCTCTCTTCCATATTTATGTTATTGGCCTGACAAATTAATTTTTGACTTCCATAGTACACTCTCTTTCCTATTTGATATTGCGACATTGTTGTGTGTCTAAATTTTCCCTTTTCATTTCCTTTTCTATAATGTCATAACTCTTAGTTTGTCGCTTCCTTTGTCCATTTCGTCATCCCCCGTCGTTTTAGTTGTGAGCACCAACCAGTTTGAGTTAGGGAGGAAATCGGAGAGCCACCGGTTGGGCATGCCAATTTTATAGAAAGATCCAATCAACAAGTTGAGGGCAGGGCATATATGCGGATGGTGAGAGCAGTAGAGAGGTGTAGTAACGAGGGCCTTATAACATAAAAAGAAGAACCCTAGTTAGTTGAAATGGTCCCCCTCCTTCAATTTCCAATAAGGTTGGGACCATCAAGTCCTAGGTGAGGAGGAAAAGTAGGGCAAGACAACTTGCAGAAAAAGGCATACCAAGAAAAAGGAGTTAAGGAAAAGGAAGGGAACCACATGAAACCGAATATCCAACACAAAACTCAAAAGCGAAAGCATAAAAAAAAAATAAAAGCAAAGAGTTGAATAACCATAACAAAAGAAATTAAAAATTTTGACGTAGGTGGGAGGGGATAGGCAGGGGAGGAAAAGATATTGTATATACGATATATGCCATGCCCCAAGATCAAATCATTCATTCTCCTAGGAAAGGCTTTGAACCCCAAGCCACCAAAAAGCTTAGTTTAATTGGTCGGTTTGGGGGAAAGGGGGCAAGGGCTACATGAATCACGTTGGTTCTCTTTGCCCACTTAAAGAGAAGGAGAACATCCACATATGTGTCACATTGGTTAAAAAAGTATAAAACATGGGAATACGTGCAGATCGATGGGGCCAAGCATAAATGTGGAAAGAGATAGAGAGAGAGAGTGGACAAATCCGGAGCAAAGGGTCAAGTCAGAAGATGGGGGCAGCAGGAGGGAGCACATCAATCGCTTGGGAATTCCTCCTCCACACAAAGGGGGCTGACCGACCCACCCACCCCAATCATGTGCGCCCAGCCCAGATCTCTCAGGATCTCAACACCCTTGTCTTCACCTAAAACCTCCTAAACTATATATCTCTCGCTCTTCCCTGCCTTTTATTGCGATTACTTTATTGAGTAACATTATTTTTTGATCGGTTGGTTGCTGCTCTCCTCGTCTATCTCACATAAATCTTTTTCTAATCTAACAGATAAAAATAATGAGTCATCTTCCATCCTCCTTTCCTATCTAGTTTTCATGGGTTGGGTTTTTTTAATGGCATATGTTGCCTTTTCAGGGAAACTGACGAACGCCCATAAGCAACAATATCTCCACCAAGATTTTGAGGGGCCGAAGCGTCCCTACGGTCTCGGTAAATTATCGAGAGACGCACCCTGCCCCATGCCCAATTTCCTTGTCATGAGCGCCCGGACTAGAAGCGATGTGCCCTTGTTCCACTTCACCCCATCTGAAAAGGCATTGTATATAGACCTTGCGTCAAGGGAGGCAACGGACCGGCCTTGGTTCGAACCCCAGCCCTTGTCCCAAAGGACTGCACCAGCTCAAGCTAGGTCAAAAATAAATGAAAAAAAATAAAAAAAATAAGCAAAAAAAAAAGAGGGCCAGGCCTAACCGAATAAGGCCGCACTAGCCCTAGCTCACCCATTGGGCCACAATTTGTGGCTCAGGCCTATGTATTCAACGTTGTTGTCCGGGCTCGGCCGGCCGCCCATCCCATTGCCTGCCCATACACAAGTCCCATTCAATGTGTGTGAATTTGGAAGATGAACCTAAGGCTCCAACCCTCAACTTTTTGGATATTCCTAATATACTAAAATCTCCTCTGATCTATACTCATACCCATTTTCCGTGATTTTTTGCTTAACTACTATATTTCCCTCATCACATATTTGATACATCCATTGTGCTACAAAGCGCAATGGTTCTCATACAACAGTGGGGATGCCAAAGGTTTTTTAAGAGTTGGAGGGTGCCTAAGGCACCATCACGACCTATCTAGTTCGTGATGGAAACGCAGCGGACCTACTAAGTCTATGATGGTGGCTAATGCACTATCATGGACCTAATACCATAACGGAAAAATCCTATGGATCTGTTAGATATGTGGCAAGACCTGCAATAGACCTACTAGATCTATGGCAATGCCTAATGCGCCATCATGGATCTAAAATCGTCACGGGCCTCCATAGACCTGTTTGGTCCATAATGGAGCCCCATGGACCTGCTAAGTATGTGGCAATATCAAAGGCTCCTCCAAAGTCCAGGAGGCTTGACAGTACCTTTGACACGGCACCACCATGGACTTGCAAGATCCGTGGCGCTTGGGAGTGTCAGTTTAAACAACCTTCGTGGTTCTAGGAGATCCGTGGTGTTTTTTTAGTGCGAAGGATGTACCCAATCCATGACAGCGGGCAATATAGTCATTAAACAAAAAATGTGGGGAAATTGGGTATGATTGTAAGTAATGGAAGATTTTGGTATATGTTAGTAATATCCAAAAATTCAAGGAATCTTTTTAATGATTTCTCTTCTATTTTAGGTGAATGCTTTGTATACCATGCAAGATCTAACTTTCATCCAACGCAATAACATCACCAGAAAAGCCGCTTTTTAACATCTGACGGCTGGGGAGACCGATATCAGACGGCTTGGGTAATGCAACCCCCATTGAAAATTTCCCCTTATGGCAAATACATTAGGGGTATTTACACTTTTTTATTTAAAAAAAAAAAAGAAAAAAAAAAGAAAAAGAAAAAAAAAAGAAAAAAAAGGGTAACATGTGACTTGGGTAGGTACTTGAATAATGCAAGAAAATAAATAAACAAAAGAGGCTCAAGTTGAGGAGAACGAGAAGGCAATGAATACAATTTTTTATCGACCCAAAGAACCAAGCCCTTAATTGTCCTTTCCTTTTCCTGGAATAGGGTTAAATGATAGGTTGGTTATAATAATAATAATAATAATAATAATAATGATGATGATAAGAAGTGGTGGTCAAGCATCGTAGGAGCAAGGGCAAATTTGTCTTGTGTCTCCCCTTCCAGTTGTGGTAATGAAGGGTGAGACCCGAGCCTCGTCTTGCTTCCATTATTGGCAAATTTTGCAGCACACACACAGGAGGATATGTTAGAGAGAGAGAGATGTGTAATGGGCAGTGACGTGTCGTCCTCTCAAGTGGGGACCCCAGGCTGACACTCTCTCGTGGCTTTTAATACGAGGTGCGGCCCCGTTGCCCCCACACCACTTTGATTCCCATTTTTGGAAAATCTATCCCCACCATCTCCCTAAGGAAAATTTCCACCTTGCCTTCCCCGATGGGTCCATTCCAGTGCATGCCCTTCTCCTTCAATGAATTTTTATTGTAGATATCAATTTAGGATCTCAAACGCATTCTAAGCATAGCAAGCATTTTAAAATACGACATTTTAAAAAAATCTCTCATTTTTTGAAATCAGTTAAAAACTTCTTAATTTTCAAAAGATATTCAAAAAATTGCATTTTTTAATAGAATTGATTTAAATCTGTATTATTATTTTTTTCAAAAAAACTTCTCCCCTATAACTTTATTTCTTCATTCACTTAATATTATAGAATTTTAGTCGAAAGATAAGCACATTAACAGTGGGAGTAAATTAAAAATCTTAACATAACAAAAAAATTCCAAAAAAAATTCCGTCAATAAGTTCCCTTTAGAGAAGTGTACGAATAAATCCAATGAATATAATCTCCAAAAAAAATAAGATATCAAAACAATCTTATATATCAAAATAATAGGTAGAAATAGAAGAAAAACCACCCAATGAAAAATCTTTTTTTGTTTTCTTTAAACCTAGAGCATCCTTATAACGAGCAAGAAAGAGATTCAATGATACTAAAGATTTAAGCGGATAGGAGTTCAATGTGAGATTTGAATTTGTTTAGGCATTTTATTACTTTTTTTTATTTTTATTTCATTTTTTTATTTTTTATTTTTTATTTCATTTGTGTATAGAACAAAGTATTTTGGATGGACCACTATTTTACATATTTTGGCCTTTGTTTTAAGTTTTGGTCAACTAAAATCATATATTGAGAGGTTTTTTTTTTTTTTCTTTGAACAATAATCTATACCTTAGTTTACAGTTCTTGTTATTTACTAACATAGTTATTTCATTCAATAAAGAAATTATCAGAAATATGCCTTAATTTTCATCTAATTAGAAAGAAAACTCTCAACCTTCATAAACTTCGTCCATACTCTTTTTCTTCAATTTTGACTTTTTTTTAATCAAAATAGCCATTATGATAGTCATATTACTGTAATGACTACCGCATTATGGTACTTAAAGCACCATAATGACCAAATTAAGCATTACGATACTTTAAATACAATAATAACCAGACTAAACATTACAATACTTTAAAAACCATAATGCTTATTGGGTCTTTTTCTTCCTCGTTTGCTACATTTTAGCATTATAATTCTTAAAGTACTGTAATGTTTAGCCTGGTCATTACAGTACTTAAAGTACCGTAACGCGGTAGTCATTACGGTAATACGACTATCGTAAAGGTTATTTTGGTAAAAAAAAAATCAAAATTGAAGAAAAAGGGTATGGACAAGGTTCATGAAAGTTGAGGGTTTTTTTCTAATTAGGCGAAAATTAAAGTATTTCTGATAATTTCCCTATTTAATATTATTGTTGTTGTTTCATTTTACGCTCGCAATAAATATATGATATAGTTTATGTTACAACAATAGAATAAGCATTGTTGTTGGATTTATTGAAATTTTAGATAATAAATTGTCAAGTGTTACCTAGATAACACTAGTTAAGGCCATAAAATTATTGTTTAATGGCTTTAATGTATTTATAAAAGAATTACAAATCATTATCCTATATAATGTCATCTTTACACATTTGATTTTTTCACTCCATTTTTTTTTGGCCATATCTGAAATATTCACGATTCTATAACTCACCTCATTTTTTGGCAATTGTATTTTTACCTGATTTTTTAATCCGACTTTTTAGAATAAAATAAATTTATTATAGATATTTTGGTTTGTTGATATATTATTATTCCCCAACTTGCTAACTATGATTCTAAGTCATTGGTGTTATGTTTCCCTTTCAAATCCATGATAAAATAAAAGAGAAATGATTCTTAGAAAACTAAAATGAACTACTTCAAATTGTTCTCGATTTGTAGTTGTGGTGGTCAAAATTATGAACAGATGAAAACTTAGTTTGAAGATCGATGCTCAAAAAGATACATCGTCTTCTAAGTACGTGTGTCAGTTGTGCACCAAAAAATCCACCCTTGTCAAAACTCCAAACCAATATTAACAAACTTGGCTCCAGACTCCGCCCTTGCCAGAGCCAAGAACTCAAGTGAGTTTGATTGGACTCACCCAAGCTTTGCACGAGCACTAAAAGGGCTCCAAATAAACAACAAAAATTCAAAAAACATTTATCAAATGCAATTAAAAATTGATAAAAATAAAATGAGTTCTAAATATCATTAAAATGTTATAAAATATGAAAAAAAAAAGAAAAAGAAAAAAAAGATACACAAGGGTAATGCTCGAAACAATTCAAAAAATATATAGAAAATTAGTGAATATAATAAGAAAATTTATCAATTTGAGAGATTAAGAAAGATATCGCGTATAGAATTAGAGCTAGGTGCGCGAAGTGGAGATCTTCATCCGGTATTTTATGTAATCATCGCATACCAATAAAACTAAATGAGAAGTTATGTAGGATAGTTATAAGACTAGCCATGCTTTATGGGATGGAATGTTGGGTGGCCAAAAAAACAACATATCCATAAGATGAGTATAGTTGAGATCATTATGTTGAGACGGACGAGTAATAAAGGATAGACCTTGAAATGAATACATTAGAGGGAACTTAGGGGTAGCTCCAATAGATGATGAGGGAAAGTAAACTTAGGTGGTCTAGCCATTTGTAGTGCAGACCTAATACAACATTAGTAGGAGGGATGATTTGGCTCAAATGAAATGCTCTAAAAGGGCAAGGAGAAGGGCCAAAAGGACATTGATGGACATAATGAGAAGAGATATGGTGACTTAAAATCTGATTGAGACTATGAACCTTGATAGACTAGAATGGCGGAACAAGATCCATATAGCTGACTCCAAATAGTTAGGATAAGGCTTAGATGATGATGATGAATAAGAAAATTTACAAATCATGACAAAAAATATAAAATTATATTAGATCATATTTGTTAATCATTTCTTCATGATTTATTGACAAAAATTTAAATTTTTTAGTTGAATTTTAAGAAACCAATTTTATCTAAAAGAAACTTGTCTTGGTAAGGTGTTGATGCCAAAAAAACCTAGTCGAATCTCAATCCACTCGATCGAGTTTTAAGACACCCCTGATGTTTCTCTGGTCCTCAATGCAAATTATCTCTCTCCTTTTTTCCTTTAACAAAAGTTACATCCTTAACATCCATTCTCGTTGGCGCATCACTCATTTGATCTTGAGAGATGGAAGAAGCAGATGAGAAATGAAAGAATCAATCCTTGTCTTCAAATTAGTAAAAATGAGAGAGAGAAAATGTAGAGATCTTGACCATATTAAATGCATTACGAGCGATGATCAAATAGTCTTGGTGAAGGATGAAGAGGTCAACAAAAAGTGGAGAGGTTTTTTCGGGTAAGTATAAAACTTTTTTTGGGTAAGTACAAAAAGTGGAGAGTTTATGTTAAAAAATTACTAAATGATGAACATTGTGGGAGTATCATAGTAGAATTAACTATTTACATAAATGAGGGCAGAGGTCATAGATACATTGGTAGGATTAAGATGTCAGAAGTAAAAGAAGCTTTGAAGAAGATGAAAATAGGAATGGCTTTAAGATAAGATGGTATGTCGATAGAGGTTTAGAAGTGCATATAGGACAATGACATTGACTGGTTGACCTAGTTGTTCAACAAGTTGTTGAGAACGAAGAAAATGCTAGATGAATGGAGAAAAAGTATGGTAATACCTATTTACAAGAACAAATAGGATATACAAAATTATGCAAACTATCGAGGGATCAAAACTTATGAGCCACACTATGAAGTTGTGGGGGAAATCATTGAGCAATTACCATGGCATGAAATGAGTGTATTAGAAAATCAATTAAGTTTTATGCCATATAGGTCAACAATTGAGGCTAGTTTTCTACTTAGGCAACTGATTGAGAAGTTTAGGGGAAGGGAAAATACCTCCACATGATCTTTATTTATCAAGAGAAAGCTTATGATAGAGAACCTCAAGATTTAATTTGGTGGGTGTTGAAAAAAAATGAGCCTCTTGATACTATAGCAACTTGATAAGAAATATATACGATGAAGCGCTAACTAGTGTGTGAACAACTAGTAGAGAGACGAGTAAGTTTCAGTGACAATAGGCCTACATCAAAGGTCAGCGTTGAGCCCATAACTCTTTATCTTAGTCATGAACAATTAACCAGGAACCTACAAGATGTATCGTGATGTATGATGTTCATGGATGACATAGTTTTGATAGATGAAACCCGAGTGGTGTCAACACAAAGTTAGAACTGTGGAATAATGCTCTATAATCTAAAGGTTTTAAAATTTTCTGGACTAGGACAATGTATATGGAATGCAAGTTTAGCAATAATCTGAGTAGGGACGAGGAAGTAGTTAAGATTGACAGCCAAGAAATATCAAAAAGAGTGCATTTTTGATATCTTGGATCAATAATCTAGAAAGATGTTGCACATAAGATTATAACTTGGTAGGAAAACTGATGTTCAACTAGAGGTTTATGCGATCATCGCATACCGATAAAACTGAGGATGAAGTTCTATAGGATTGCTTTGAGACCAGCATTGCTTTATGGGGAGGAATTTTAGGCGATCAAGAAACAATATGATGAGGATGTAGAGATTGATAAGTGGAGAGACAAGAAGGGATAGAATTTGAAATGTTTACATTTGGGAGAACATAGGTGCGGTTCCAATATATGATAAGATTAGATAAAGTAGACTTAGATGGGGTATGTGTATGCAAACCCAGCATAGAACCTATTAAGAGGTTCGAGTTGGTTCAAGTAGAAGGCTCAAAAAAGGCAAGGGGTAGGCCTAGAAGGATATTGTTGAAAGTAATAAGAAATGATATGGGGACTTGTGGCCTCACTGATGGTATGTGATGTATGGAGAAAATAATTTACTAAAAAATAAAATAAGGGTTTAAGATATTATATCTTCTCTCTAGGTCTGCAAAGGCGTCCACCCCAAGAACTTTTCACAAGATCAAATTCTTTCTTTATTCTTCAGTTACTTATTTATCTAACATTTCAAAGTGGTTTCATCTCATTCTAGTAAATTTTGGTCAGTCAGAAGCTTCACACAGACACATGTCAAATCCCTGGATTTTCAGTTCACAGATCAAACATGCTTCTATAAATAGTTAATAGCTTTAAAATTACATGAGATATTAACATCGAGTCTTTTCCATGTGAAAATACATTCAACATCCTATTGACCCACCAAGATTCATGGTCTAATGCAAGGTTTAAAGTACCATAACAATCATTCAAATAGGGACAACAATTATGGGAATCAAAATACCCTTTAACAAAATTTTAGTAAGCATGCACCCACACTCACACATACACACAACACACGCACTTGAATTTCACATTTGAATTAAGCAAATAAACATGTATTAACATAGGCATGAAATCATGAAAAACTAAATCTACTTACTTTGCTCCAATCAAAATCTTCAAGATCAAATATTCTACAAACTCCACTTTGGTTGCCAAGCTTCAAGTGGATTGGGTTCAAGCTTCAAAGGTTTAAGACTTATGGGGTTAATGGGCTTGGTGGGGTTTAACGACTGTGAGAGAAGAAGAACAACAGGGAGAAAAGAGGGCCACATGAGGGAGCGAATGGATGGTATATATATAAGCATGGGGGAGCATGATGACATATGGGTAGGGGTCATGTAACTTATGTATGTATAATACCTCATCATGTAGTTAGTCATATGTATTAATGTGAGTATGCATGTCATGACATATATTATGCATTCACGTGATCATAGTTCATATGTTAATATCATCATGTAGTTATATATTTATATGTCATGCTATAATGTTGTCATGGGGTCATGCATGGGATCATTTATACATACATCTATCATGCATGGGGAACATAATGATGGGGGTGGAAGCATGCATGTACCACATGACACTCAAGTGATTATGTAGGAGGAAAGAGAATGTATGCATGAGCATGCATAAAGAGAGAGAGTATGTTAGAGGAGAGAGAGTGCATGTGTGTAATCATTGTGTGGGGGGCATGCATACTAAAATCATATGCATAAGTGAGATGCCAATTGTTGTACCTGACACGTCTCTGAAACAATATTTATTATGTATGAAATGCTTTTGATATGATTTGTGTGCATAAGAAGCGTGACTCTTGTCAATAGGTGATATACCTCTTGATAATAATGTGTATGTGACATGCCATTAATTATTCATGCTATGCCTCTATTATGTGATATGTGTATGACAATATGTTTCTAATATGATTTTGATATGACACTGGTAACATACTTTCAATATGATATGTGTGCATGGAGACATGCTTCTGTTATATGATCTATGCATGGTAACATGATTCTGATAAGATATGTATGCATGGAGACATGCTTCTATTATATGATTTAGGCATGGTAACATGCTTTCGATAAGATATGTGTCCATGGAGACATGCTTCTGTTATATGATCTATACACAGTAACATGCTTTCGATAAGATATGTGTGCATGGAGACATGCTTCTGTTATATGATTTATGCATGGTAACATGTTTGTGATAAGATATGTGTGCATGGAGATATGCTTCTGCTATGATTTGATGAAATATTTCTGCTCGTAGCTGTGATTTTTCCCTGCTCTCTATGATAGGATGAGAGTTAGGAGTATGCATGTTTGGGTGGTCGTTCCCTCAAAACTTATGTTAGGCACTTCTCATTGGGACCCATTTGGTAGTGTAGCGCCCTCTCGCCAGAAGGACACACAAGAGGGTTGTATTTTGCAAGGCCAGTGCGTATCAATTTTTTAAACACATTACAACGAGGTTGTATGCATGTGTGAGTTACTATGCAACGGATTTACCCGTTGGTTGTGTTTCTCTCCTGGTTGTGATAGTCGAGGCTCTACGCATTAGAATTTGATTGGCCCGATGGTTGAGGCTTCTACTTCATAAGTTAGTTGGTATCTCTTGATCTTGATTATGCTTGTTACATGCATGCCTAAATGTTTTGATCTGTTATGATGCTCATGCCTGAATGATTTGATCGACTTCTTATCACAATTATATCGAATTAATCTAATTAGTTATTATTCCACCATGAAATAAATCATGCATGACACATTTGTTCAAATATGACTTTGATACATGATTCCATGTTTTGTAAGACTTGCATAAAACTCTGATTATTCTCATGACAAAATATTTGTAAGCATGAAGCATAAAACCTGGCCCACTCTATTAATTTTTCCTTCATGTAAAGTGATAACCAGTCGTGATTAGAATGGCGTGTCTTGGTGGTTGTGCTTGGGGTCCCTTACCCTCCTTTTGTTGAACCTCTATTTTGTAGTAAATATTTTGGTTGGCCGTCTGGCTATATAGTCCATTTTGATTTGATAATATGTCTTGATATTGGGCCTTTTGTGCCTTGGACCTATATGTACTATTTTGAACTGTTGTATGTGTTTTGGGACTTATTTGTCCAGCAGACTATGGTTATATACGTTGTGTTTTATTTTTCGTTTCTTTTGTGGTTGACTTGATACCGAAAATTTTTTTTTTTTCAAGGTGTTGAGCGCATTTCAACATAGTGGCACTTGCAACTTATGGTCGTGGCCCCATGCCCTACGGTCCTCCAACGGGCTCGGGCCTAATCCTCTTGGGTCCGGTGGGGACGACAGGTCTGTAAAGGAGTCCACCCCAAGATCTTTTCACCAGATCAAACTCTTTCTTTATTCTCCAATTACTCTCTCTATAAAGAAGGGACATCTTTCCTTTAAATACAAACTTATAAAAAATAATAAATAACAATAACAAACTAAACTCCATCTCTCCCTTATAATAAAAACAAGTTTAACATATCCTAACCAACTCAACCACACCCTAACCAACTCAACCACACTAATCCCTATCAATATCCATCTTTTTTTTTTAAAGAAAGACAAACTTCAAAATTCTCCCCCTTCAATCTCTACAACTTAAAATGATAAAAATAGCCCTCAAGAAAACTAAAAATCCAAATAACATATTTCCTAAGTCCTAGAAAATATAAAAATAATTAAAAATTATTTTTTATTTGTATCATTCTCTTATGGTTGAGACAAGGTCGACCTCAAGCTTGTTAAACTTAAATCTTTTAGAGGCCTTCTAAAAAATTCGATGATGCAGTCCCAATATTCTTCTCCATACACTATCTTCAATAAACCAATTCGTCAACTACTTTTTGTGCAACTTGAAGTAGAACACTAAGATCTCAAGCTTAATCTTAATTTATCCTTCAGACTCACAAGGATGGATTTCAAATATTGCATCATACATATCTTCTTCTTCATAATTGATTTTCAAAATTTATTGCACATTTGGGTAATCAACATCATCTTCTATATCTAGATCTATCTCTTTATATTCTTGTATCTCCTACTGCAATCTACTAAATAAATCTTATAGATTTTTTTGCATTACTTTACTGATACATTATATGTAAGTATTTTTTGAGTCTCTCAAATTTTGATCTCGAATATTTGATCTACACGCTCCTTAACTAAATTAGCAGTTATTGGTGATCAACAAGAACCTCAAGGCTCTGATACCAAATTATACATAAAAAAATTAATAAACTAAAAACATAAAAATGAAAATAAAAGTTTGAGAGTTTATACAATTTCTCTAGATATGTAAGGGAGTCCACCCCAAGATTTTTTCATAAGAATAAACTCTTTCTTTATTCTCCATACTCTCTCTACAAAGAAGGGACATCTTCCCTTTAAATATAAACTTATAAAGATAAATAAATAAAAATAACACACTAAAGTCTACCTCTTCCTTATCTATTAAACGCAAGTCTAACATATCCTAACCAACTCAACCATGCTAATCTCTATCCATATCCATATTTAAAAAAAAAAAATTTAAATTTTTAATTCTACCCCTTAAATCTATTTAACTTAAAAAGACAAGAATAACCCTAAAGAAAACTAAAAATCCACACAACATATTTTCTAAGTCCTAAAAACATATAAAAACTAAAAAATATTTTCTTATCTTATTTGCATCAATATGCCCTTTGATAAAGTAGAATGCAGGACCAGGACTCATGCAGTCGAGACCCCAAATGATTGAAAAAGTCTATGATAATGATGATGATGATGATGATAAATCATCTCTCCTCAAAATCCACATTTCATCGTTCACTTATATAAAATGTGGTTCTTAATTATGTAAAATCTCTTTGTTTATTTGGTAAAAAGGGCAAAACCTTTTAGAATTGAAACACTACCATATTTACATGTCAAATCTCCACTCATGCTAATTTCTCAAGTATTGCAATGATATCTCTATGGGCAATAAGTACGATGGTACATGTTCTCTCCGTGATATAGTGACATCTCATTTAGGGTTGAGAATTACCCGGTTTGGATCCGAAAGCTAAATTTCATACCCTATCCTAATCCAACTATGGATCCAAGATTTGGATCTACTAGGTTGGATCTGGATCCAAAATTTGTATCTTAATAGTAATTTGGATCGGATCCTGGTACAGGTGGATCCGATTTGAATCCAACCCAATTATTAAAATACTATATATTATTTTACAATATACATACATGTTATATAGAATTTTTTGTTACATATGATTTTATATTATTTTATAGATATAAAATAATATAAAATTATTTTTGGATCCAATGGGATCCAGATCCCATGTATACTTTTTAGATTTGGATTGGATCTAGATTCAGATCCCATGTGTGCTTTTTGGATCCAAATCCGGTTCCCGATGGAAGACCCGATCCGAGCTGCTCTCATGCCTAATCTCATCTAGTCTAGTACTAAAATCTCTAAGGTTGTGATTCTAGCTAACCTAACACCCTCGAAGCCCCCTGTACGGGTTTAACATTTTAAAATATATTGACTCAGATCAGGAAGTGGGGGGAACCCCATTCCATGTCAAAATTTGAAACCAAGGAGGTTCCCTTATGGATCATAATACCTATAAGGGAACTTGAAATCCTCCAAGGGAGTCAAGGTTCTAGATTGGCCATATTGGCTATCCAAGTCCAAATCAGGGTGGTTCCAAATATTATAATTTATTATTTTTAATTTTCTCATTATTTATTTATTTACAATCAAATTTAGGGAGAATCTCAAATGAAATTCTCTTTGAGTTATTCTTTAAACTAATCAATTAAATCTCAGTAGAAAAGAGTATGATCCATTGAATTATAGTATATGCCAAAATAGATATGCGAGAACATGACCTATAATATGTTGTTGACAGGGCCAGTTTGAAATCAAATAAAAACCATAAAAAACTAGAAATTTTTAAAAGAAAAAAAAATAAAGAAAATAAAGAAAAATAAATTAAAAAATAAAGAGAAAAGAAGGAACTTACTTAATTGGAAGCTAGACCCCCTGACCTGCGACCGAAAGTTGGTGGCCAGATTCGACTAGAAGTTGCAGCATCTTCGTTCTCAACTTTAGTGAAATTTGCTTGAATTTGCAAAGTTACCTAAGGTGTGTTTTCCCTTAGGCTTGATTTCATAGAGCATGTTCATCCTAAGGTTTTTTTTTCTTATTTAGGATTTTCTTAGGGCATGATTTTCTTAAAGCTTTGGTTTTCAAATTTCAGTAGCTATTTTAGGGTTTCATGGCTACTTTAATTTTAGGGAATTGGGGACTTAAGGACCTAGGGTTTCTAGGGTTTGAAGGTCTAAAGTTAGGGATGACTTAAATTATTAGAAGAGGGTTTATTATGGCCTAGAGTTATGTGATATACTCTAAAAGGCATTAGAAGAGGGTTTATAAAGGCTTGAATTGGCTCCTAGAACTATTAGGAATATAAATCCTAGAACCTATCTCTAGAACATCTATTCTAATAGAATTAAGAATCTAAGGTCTTTGATCAGTCATATCTGTCATTAAAAAAGTTTCAAAAAGTCAATAGACGACCACCAGATTGCGTCATTGCACTTCCAAAAAGTACGGAATCCAAAAATAATAGCCACACAATATTCATCATTGAGGCCCAGGAGGACAGCAACATGCTTTGCATTGTTGACCCATCCCTAGCTAAAAATTTATAGAATAAAATGCAGCCTTTGTGCGCACCCATTGGTGGTAGTTTGGTGAGATTCTGACCTACTTTACGAGTTGCGATTGGGTGTTTTCTAAAATTTCTAGGCTATTCTTGATAGATTCATATACTTTCGAACAGATTTAGATAAGATTTGATAGTTTGGAATAATTTGACTACATTTGCATTGATTGAAAGATTTCCTGGAGGGTAGGGACTCAAGGTCATGGTGCACTAGGGTTAAATAGCTAGTATAGTACTATGGTCACCATGGTTTAGGGTTGTAGGTTTCTGGAAATTCCCGTAGCTAAAATTTAGGTAGACCCCTTTTGGTACTCCCTATTCTTCAAGCACCAAAAAAATGACAAAGTAGATACTTGAGACATCAGAGTTTAGAAAGTAAAGAATTATTCACTTGAACTCTTAACACCTAGTTTAGTTACTCTGATCCTTAACTTCCAACGCCTCGTGACAATAGTCAGCTACTTCGAGGCAAGAATCAGTCATTGTTGGTGTTCTAACCCTTAACTGTCAATGCTTCAATTCAATGGTCAGTTATTATTGGTTCTCCTTGACTTTCTTGGCTATTAACTACTAACGCTTAGAGGTGATGATCAGCCAATGCGTATTTTTCCTTGGCTTAGGTATTAGTTTTCAATTAAACTAGAGAAATGTTAATTAGAAAGCTATGGAAGCCGTGCATAGTAAAGCTTGGGCCTTGAAGAGCCCCTATGTAACCTCTTCTAAACCAGAGGAAGAAGCTAATATAGCGACGAACTCTTTAGCTAAAGAAGTAGTCTCTATGAATGAAGCAACTCTGTGGCATGCTTGTCCCCCAGATTTTGTATGACTGCTCATGCAAAATAAATTTTTTTTTTTGGCTTCTTAATAAAATGGGTCAGGGCCTGTATCTCCACTGATTCACCCAAAAAAAAAGAGAGCACAAAGGTGGGCCCTATTACCCCAAAGATACTCCCCAAATTTCTACTCGATTGGACATGGAAACAAAGAGAAATGAGGAAGATTAGATAAATGAGTTCTATACACCATGGGTTTACAAGTGGACAAGGAAAAAAAAAAACCATTAAAAAAAACTCCTAGAATTTGACTTCAGATGGTCTCAGAACTATCACAGATGAATTCATAAGGCCGAAAGACCTTTAACCCCTAAAATTCATGCTAAATATACCGTCCTAGGCCCTACTTTTCGAAAAAAGATTGTTTTCTTATTATTCAGGATTACCAGTTACTAAATATAGTAAAATCCTGCAACACTTCCTCAAATTTGGCAAACTTTGTGCCCTTGGATCTCACAATTTGCTAGTCGGATCAAACTAAAATTTGGACATGTCGTGCTCCTTGATGAGAACGTTATTTTGGTATAGTCTACACACATGTTTGTTGGTCGGATCGAAAGAAATCTTAGAGAGAAGTTTGTGAGTTTTGAAGTTCATGCAAAAACCAGTTTACGTGAGCTCTTAGTGCTTTTTTTATCATAACTCGACATTCAACTGTCAACTTGAGCTAAATTGATGCATTTTGATCATGACTTGATTATCTTCAAAATGACATAAGAAAAGTAACAATCGGGATTTGGATCGGTGGCCAACCGAGGCTCGAAATTGGGCAGGATTTTGGTTTTTCAACGAATTATCGGAACCATAACATAGCCAATCGGAAGTCTCTTCATGTAATTTTTTATGCAAAATTTTTGTGATGAGGTCCCTTTCAACTTTCCATTGAAAACCATACAACTCAAAACTTCCAAAAACTCCATAAAATCCTCATGGTTCCTTGCAAATCATATATAAAAATGATCGTAGCAGGACAATCTGTATATATTTTTTAGATTGCTTGCTCCGGCAGAGATGTCGAAAATAATGCCCCATCCTATGTGGATGGGAAGTGGCCCTCTTTGAGGACCTAATCATAAATTTTGGATATTGTGGATGTCATTTTTTGTCAATTTTTCATTTACCCGAATTTTGTTGTATTTTTCATCCTTTTTTTTTTACTTAATTTTCTAAAAGTTTGAGCATCCACCCTTGTTTAAAGGGGGAGGCTATATATAATACACATCACTCATGTAACTAGGAGGACACTTTTTGTTTTGTAGTTAATAAAATTCTATCACTTTGAAAGTGGGGAGAGAAAGCTTATGTACAAAAGAGTTCTTCCCCTTACCCCAAACATAACCCTAGGTTAACCATCATCTAGTTAGCTTAACCTAACCCTAACCTACCTTCATTTAGTCTCTACACTTGACCAAGGTTTTATACAAACCCCAACCCTAACCTAACCACATTTCCATAATCTAACCATCATACTTCATACCCCATACTCCACACTGTATACTACACCATTCTCCACACCTCATACTCCACCATACCCCACACCCCATACTCCACCGTACTCTACATTTCATACTTCGGCAGACCCCATATCCTACACCCTACCATATTCCCTATTTCAATCTAACCCACTTAGCCTAGGATAGCTCTTAAGGAGTCTCTTCTAAAGTGGTGCCTGAACAGGCTTAACTCCCATGTCGGACCTTGCCAGTGGACTCCTCCGATGTGCTTTAGCTAACACCGAGCACCTTTTCTCTTGTCCTCCACCCCACTTAAAGGGGAGGTATAAACCAAATTCTACCGGATTCTAACCAACCCTCCTCCATTCTTACTTGCCAACACTCCCACCAAGCTGACTCATAACACCTAGCCCTAGTCGACCCAACTTATCCAATTCCTCAAACCTACACGCCCTCCCCTTAAGACCCATGCGGCCTACATGCCCTAGCTCGCTTGAACCCTCCTCAAACCACTTGACCCATTAATTCCCAACTTAACCTGAACCAAGTAGGACCTACTAAGTAACCTTAACCCTAACCTAACGAAACTGAACCAAACCACAATGACCACATAGGACCATAGGCTATCACTAGCACGTGACTCATAGACCCCTAGCACCGAAAGATGTGTCAGGGAGTGGAATCAAACCATGCCCCAAGTTTATGGGTCATGAAGGCATAAGTCTAACTCCCCTTGGGAGAATTACCATTACTTATATGCTCACGTGCCCCAATGGCCGACAGACATTGGAAGGCTTTCTATGATGATTCAAAGACGAGATCTCAAAGCGCCATCGCTCAAAGCGTCTTGAACTGAACCCAAGTCTCTAGATAATTCTCATCTCTTAACTTTTAATTTATTGGTTTGCCATTGCACCACACCTCACGCCTTATCCACGCACACACCGCACATCTTTTGGGTCAGACACATGCACATATAGGCATGTGAGGCTAGGTGACAATGTGGGGGCTGGCCAACGGCTCCCATTTTGTCCTTCGCTTCTAAGGTGTTTCTAGAGCTATTGGGTTTAATGATTGTCTTTCTGAAGTGGGTTTTGCAAGGCTTTTATTTACATTTTGGTTGTTAGTTCTTTGATACAAGTAATTATCTTGGATCTCGAATTCGGACTTTCATCAACAACATGAATGTCTTCATATCCTGATGTTAAATTGTTTCTCTAATAAACAGTTGCAAGGGAACCCTTTAACTCCTTTACTTCTGAAGCACTTTAAGAAAGTTTTTCTTAAAAAAAAATTTGGAAAAAATTATTGAAATAAAGGGTAGTGGCAAGTTACAATTCTAAAAAAGAAATTAAGGTTTTTGAAATCTCAATACATAAAATTTTTGAAAAATGGAGATTTGAAAATTTTAAAATGGAAAACTAGAAAATTTTTGAGAGGGCCAAATTCTTTTGAAAATAACAAGGTTAACTGGTTTAAGCTCATGACACAATGGAGCATTTTTAGAAAAAAATTTATGAAAAAGGTCCTTAAAAAACATGGGTCTTCAGTGTAACCTCTTGCACCCCTTTCGGTGACTAATGAGCTAGACCAACCTTGGCTAGGACGAGTCAAGGAATCACCAAGTAATCTTTTATCTTCAATCTTAGGTCTTGCATTGCATCCTAAAGAAGAGTTCTTCTTTGAACGAATCAATGTCTTGGAGAATAACGAGATATTGCCTCTAGTACTCAGAATTTCCTTGGACTTCCAATTTCATACTTTCACTACCAGCTCTTTAAAATTCAAATGGTTGATGTATTTCATTTTAACTTGGAGAGTCCTCTCTCCCCCCCCCCTCCCGCCCTCCCTCAAACCACTTACCCTAGCTCGCTTGAACCCTTCGAAAACCACTTGACCCATTCAATCCCAACCTAACCTAAACCAAGTAGGACCTACTAACTAACGTTAACCCTAACCTAACTAAACTGAACCAAACCACAATGACCACATAGGACCATAGGCTATCACTAGCATGTAACTCATAGACCCCTAACACGGAAAGATGTGTCAGGGAGTGGAATCAAACCATGCCCTAAGTTTATGGGTCATGAAGGCATAGGTCTAACTCCCATGGGCGAATTGCCATTACTTATATGCTCACGTGCCCCAATGGCCGACAGATATTGGAAGGCTTTCTATGATGATTCAAAGACGCGATCTCAAAGCGCCATCCCTCAAAGCGTCTTGAACTGAACCCAACTCTCTAGATAATTATCATTTCTTAACTTTCAATTTGTTGGTTTGCCATTGCACCGTACCTCACGCCTTATCCATGCACACACCGCACTTCTTTGGGGTCAGACACATGCACCTATATTCATGTGAGGCTAGGTGACAATGCGGGGGCTGGCAAACGGCTCCCATTATGTCCTTCGCTTCTTAGGTGTTTCTAGAGCTATTGGGTTTAATGGTTATCTTTCTGAAGTGGGTTTTGCAAGGCTTTTACTTAAATTTTGGTTGATAGTTCTTTGATACAAGTAATTATCTTGGATCTCGAATTCGGACTTTCTAATCCTTCAAGTCCTACTTGGGTTGCTTAGCTCATCAAAATTTCATTTTAATAGGATTGAATTGTCGGTTAAGTTCCCTAGTGTTAGGGAGTTAAAATGTTTGGGTGCGTGGTGTGCTTTTAGAAAGTACCCTTAAACTATAGTGTTTGTGGTTCCACGACCTCAAGGTCCCTGTTGATGCTTGGACAATGATTCTAGAGACTGGGATCGAGAGAAAGACTTCGATCCCATTATGTTCGAGTGTCTTTTAGAAGACTAGTTTTGAAAAATCATGTGGATTTGTGCATCACGGTTCTATTTCGGACTGTAATACCCTAGAGTATTTGAATGTGAGAGTGAATGCCTCACTCGGCTCTTGAAATGGGCGAGTGATCACTGTGCCTCTCTTTTATGGTCCTTTCTAGTTAGAAGCTCAAGTTGTTATTATAGAATCATTTCCATAATGGGCTCGTCCTCAATGCTGGAGTTGAGGTGAGACTCTCAGATGAGAAAAGTATTGGAGTTAATACTAACCCTATGACATTTTGTGATGTGTCGGATGAGGCCTCAACCTCACCTATTGCGCTTATTACATTATTTTCTTTCGATGAGGGTGCCTCTTTAAGTCCATTAGCTTGGGTTACCCCTATTTGTTCTTCTTCAATGGTGGGACATGTGTCATGTTTCATAAACCTTCTTAACCTTAGGATACCTTGGTTAATATTGTCCATGTCCTTTTGACATCTAAGGGATTCATCTTTTGAGTCTTTGTCCTATCTCTAGAACATCTTGGTACAATAAAAAATCCTAGGACCTGTTTAGGGGGGCAATGATAGGGTGGTTTTTGACATTTCTAAGTTGTTCTAGATATATTAAGAAAGATATGATCAAATTAAGTTAAGATTTGGCATGCTAGATTAATTTGACAAGATTTGGACTGATTGCAAGATTTTTGGTGATTATGGATAACTCATTTGTGCACTAGTTATGAAGGAAAGATGCGAAAGAAGTCAACAAACCAGAAAATAAAGAGAAAAAAAAAAATATAAGAGATTTTGCCCCCTCTCAAGGTCTGCAAGTGAGTCCACTCCAAAAAATAAATGTTTTCTCGTTTCTCATTTTATTAATATAATGGTCACATCAGATAGAAGAAAATAAACGTAAAACCACCAAACTTAAAACTACCAAACTTACTCACTAAAAATCCTAACCAATATTAAATCTTCCAGTTCTTCCCTCAAATATCTATAATCGAAGAATAACATAAATAACCTAAAAGAAAACTAGAAATCTAAAATAGCCCAAATGAATTTCAAACTCCTTAAAAAACTAAAATAAAAAATAAAAAACGTAATTATATTATTCTCCTGGGGTAAGGAGAGGCCCAACCTCAAGCTTGTTGAATTTACCATATCTTCTAGAGCCCTTTCCAATAGTTAGTGATGTACTCCTGCCATTTGCCTAGGTACTTTATTTCCTTTAATAAACCAAATGATCAAATAATTATTGTGAAACTAGTCATAATCTTGATTTCTTTTTCGAGCTCCTCATAACTCTCGAAGATCAATCTTTATAATCATGATCATGTGAATATTCTTTAGATCGTGGTTCTTACATCACAATTTTCTCATTACATATAAGATCAACATGGGATCAAAGATGCAGCTAGATTTGTCTATCAAATGAAAGTCGGCACAAGATCTGTGTGATTGTGAGCGCCCTCTTTTTGATGAAGGATGTTTTTTAACTGTTTATTATTGAAAGCAGTAATTCACTTTGCCAATCTCTCCTCGAAGTTTTCTTGTTTTCTCTTCTCTCTTTTTTTTTATCTAATCGTTAAATATTTTTGGAAGCAAATAAAAGAAAATTAAAATCATAACGTGCTCATTGAGAAATCCTAATCAATACTAAATCTTCAATTGCTTCCCTTAAATCTCTACAATTGAAAACACAAATACTCTAAAAAAACTAGAAATGAAAACCAATCCAATACCAAATTTCAATCTCTTAAAATATAAAGCTAAATTACATCAATAGGGTTCAGTAATCCAAAATGGTCTTGGCACATATTGAGGAGAGTTCTTCTTGTTCTTCAACATACCTATCTTGCTAAGCCAGCAGAAACAAGAACAATAATGGGTAGTGAGTAAAATAGGTTTAATGGAGGAAACCTGACCTCATTAACACACTAGTGTTTGTTGGGGTTCAAAAGCATCCCGTTCGAAAAGATTACTTCTCATTAAATACTCAAGCCACGTTGATTACAAGAAAATAGCCAAAAGATAAGCTTCTACTAACTACTCATGTAATCTACCTGATAAACCCAATAAAATAGCCAAAATATTGGCTTCTATTAACTACTCATGTAAATTTACCCTAAGGCTCGGTCAACCCCGATATACACGACTCTATTAAGTACTCATACACGACTTCACATGAGATATACATACCCATGCCTGCCTTATTTACCATGCTTATCATTAAAGAAGAGGAGCTACATGTTAGGTATGTAACATCTCATCCCTCCTTAAAATTCGGTCTTGTCCTCAAAAGACCAAAATCTAGAAATTGCTTCATCATGGCCTCGAGGTCTTCTCACGTAGCTTCTGTAGGCGACATTTCCTGCCAATGGATGAGAATCTGTTTTTTCCTTTTGTTAACTCTCTGATCAAGGACTGCTTGTGGCTGGGGATGGAGAATGTCATCGTCTTCTTGAACTATTGGAAGTTCACTTTGGATCGGAATGCCTTCACCCACCCTTTTCTTCCTCAAGGATACATGGAACATCGGGTGAATGCGTGATTCCTTGGGCAAATCTAACTTATATACAACGGCCTCAATTTTCTTGACAATCATATAAGGCACATAGTACCTTGGAGATAGCTTGAGAGTTTTTCTCAAGGCTAAGGTAGACTGTCTGTAAGGTTGAAGTTTGAGATAAACCCAATCTCCTTATACAAATTCTCTCTCCTGGTGATGACTGTCATATACCTTTTTCATGCAAGTTTGAGCCTCCTTAAGAGTGACACGTAATTCTTTAATCATGAGGTCCCGATCTAGTAATTATCTCTCAATGGTTTCAACTCTAGCGGTGCCCAAAAAGTATTTTAGCAAGGATGGTGGTGGCCTGCCATAAACAACTTCAAATGGAGTTGTTTTGATCGCCGAGTGCCAGCTAGTGTTGTAACAATACTCTGCCTAGGATAACCACTTTCCCCATTCCTTAGGATTGAACTAAAAAGACACCTCAGATACATCTCCAATGTATGATTAACAACTTCGCTTTGGCCAGCTTTTTGGGGGTGGTAAGCAAAGCTATAATTAAAATTTGTACCATTAAGTTGAAACAGCTTTGACAAAAAATTGCTAGTGAATGTGTAATCTCACATACGATGGTTCTCAACATCCCATGTAATTTGAATACTTGATTGAAGAAGATTTGTGCAACTCCCGTGGCTGTGTGTGGATGAGATAAGGGAATAAAGTGTGCATATTTTGATGACATGTCAATAACCACCAATACGACAGATTTTCCCTTATAAACTGGTAACCCCTTGACGAAATCCATCGAGATGTCCTCCCATATTTGGAGTGGGATTGGCAATGGCTGGAGTAGGTCAGTAGGAGATACTTGCTTTGTCTTGTGGCATTGATATGTATCACACTCGATAATAAAGTTCTTAATTTTAATCCTCATACTCGGCCAATAAAACTGGTTTTTATCCTTTGGAAGGTTTTATGATAACCCTCATGTGTGCCACCGTGGAATTGGCTAATGATATCTTTAATTAGGGATGGATTTTTAGCAAGATAAATTCTTTCCTTAAAAAAGATAAGCCCCTCCTTAAATTCCCATGGGCCTACTGTTTCACCGTCCTATATCCGTTGAACTAACCCCTGCAAAGCCGAGTTTGAGTTAATCTCCTCCTTAACCGTAGCTACCCAATCGGGTATTGGTTGAGAAATAGCGGCCAACCTTCATTCCTTATCTTCATTATTTTCTCCATATTATGCCCTTCTAGACAAGGCATCGGCCACAACATTCTCCCTTCCTTTTTTATATTCAATAGCAAAATCATAGCTTATCAACTTGTAAGGCCACCTTTTTTGTGATGAAGAACTTATTTTTTGAGCCCATAAATACTGCAAACTGCGTTGATCTGTCCTTACTATAAACTGTCGCTCCAACAAATATGAATGCCATTTTTGCACTGCCAGCACCAACACCAACATTTCCTTCTCGTAGGTGGAGAATAGCAGTTTTTTCCTTGTAAGACTTGGCTATAAAATGTTATTGGCCTTTCTTATATTAACACAGCTCCTACACCTGAGCCACTAGCGTCGCATTCCACAATAAACTTCTTTGAGAAATCAGGTAGGACTAATACGGGAGCCTTAGTCATAGCTTCCTTTAAATTTTGAAACACGTCCTTAGCAGGGGTCCACTTGAATGAATCTTTCTTGAACATGCTACTAAGTGGCCCAGCTATCTTACCAAATTTTGAATAATTTTTCGGTAATAGCCTGTTAGACCAAGAAATTCTCTCATAGCCTTGGGCGTTTAGGCTTAAGCCAGTTCAACATTGCAAAGACCTTATCCGGATCACCCGCCACTCCAGTGTTAGATATCATATGGCCGAGGTAGTGTACCTCTTTTTGGCCAAATTGACACTTCTCTTTCTTGACAAACAACTTGTTAGCTCGTAAAATGGCCAGTGTAATTTCTAAATGCTTAAAATGTTCTTCCCATGATGCACTATATATTAAAATATGATAAAAAAATAATAAGATGAATTTCCTTAAATGATTTTGGAATAACTGGTTCATCAGGGACTGAAAGGTTGGCGGGGCGTTGGTGAGACCAAAAGGCATCACCAAGAATTCATAGTGGTCATGGTGTGTCCGAAATGCTGTTTTTGTCGTATCTTCGGGCACCACTCGAATCTGATGGCATTCAGTCGACCTTTGAAAATATATGTGCTCCATTCAACTCGTTCAATAACTCATTAATAGCTGGAATCAGAAACCGATATTTAATTGTGATATTGTTAAGGGCACGATCTACGCACATCCTCCAAGATCCATTGTGCTTCTTAACCAAAATTACTGGTGAAGAATATGGACTGTTGCTAGGTCGGATGACCCACGTAGTGAGCATCTTAGTCATTAACCTTTCAATCTCCACCTTTTGATAATACGGGTATCATTAGGCCTTGACACATATAGGCCCACTCCCTGCCACAAAGGGAATCTTGTGATTATGGGACTGTGGAAGTGGACGATCCATGAGCTCCTCGAATACGTCTTGGAATTTCACCAAAATTTGCTACAATTGGGGAGGTTGAACCATCGCCTTGCATGTAGACCGTGGAGTTCCCAATGTCTACAGCTGTAACAATACACCCTGCTTGTTTTTCCTTGCTTCACGGTTGAATTTCGGGTCCCCAATAACCTTATCATCAACAATTGTGACTCCCTTGAGAATCACTTATTTTCCTTCTATATTAAATTTCATCAATAACCTTGCAAAGTCCCATACAATTGAGCTAAGTGTTCGTAACCATTGTGCCCCTAAAACCACGTCATAACCTTCTAATGACAGCAAATAGAATATAGACCAGCACACCTTGCACCTTCAACTTAATGTTCGAGCACTTACCCACACTAGGTAGTTTCTCCCTTAACACCACCACCACTTCGAAACGGTTACCACTGGCTGGTAGTAATTTCACTTTTTCACTTATGAAGTTATGAGTGCTTCCCGAGTCAATGAACACTGTGGCGGATACATGACCTATGCTGCCCTTGACTCGCAATTGTTTCAGGTGCTCTTACACTAGAAATAACATGTAAAGAGATCTCCAGCACCTCAAGGAACTCTTCTGCAACGACTTCTTCTTGGCCAGTTGCAACGTTGATATCTTCTTCTTCATAACAGACTTCAATTAAAAACAACTTCTTACATCGATGCCCCGACACAAATTTCTTGTTACAATTATAGCACAACCCTTTTACACGTCTCTTTTGCAATTTAGCAGGTGTCATCCTCCGAACTGGAAGTGTAGGACCGCTGTTGTTTGCCTCTTTACTGGTTGTGATGGACTTTTTCGCATCGAAAGTAGGAACAACTCCCCATTGTGAGAAATTGCAGGCCTTGTACAAACGGACAAGTCCAATAGCTGCTGATAAGGTCGTAGGGTACCATGCTAACACGTCTGCTTTGATGTTGTCCCTTAATCCGCTGATGAAACATCTGACTTGGTGGTTAGAAGGAAGATACCCCACCTTAGTAAGCAGCCTTTCAAATTGAGTTTGGTAGTCTGTAATAGTTTCAATTTGTTGCAATTTAGCTAACTCTCCAATAAAATCTTGGAATTGGGTGAGACTATACCTAGCGTGCAACCCGTTACAAACCATCTACCAGGTCATTTGCCCTCCTTCTT
Organism: Amborella trichopoda; assembly: GCF_054954075.1. Classification (NCBI taxonomy): domain Eukaryota; kingdom Viridiplantae; phylum Streptophyta; class Magnoliopsida; order Amborellales; family Amborellaceae; genus Amborella; species Amborella trichopoda. The sequence continues at coordinate 31,991,421 of NC_142348.1, read as the reverse complement.
GTTTGAATAGTTGGTACCACAGCTGAATGTTACCCTCCAAATGGAAGGACGCAAGAGCCACACGTTCTTCCTCTAGTGTTTGATAGAACTAGAAAAATTGTTTCACCCTTCAAGTCCAACTCGCCTTGTCTTCTTCCCCATTAAAGCAAGGAAAATCAAGTTTGACAAGCTTTGGAGTGAAGAATTGTTGCAAACCGTTTTGACGGTTTCTATTAGTGTTCCCAGGTCGTACTCCATGGTTTTGGAGTTGAGCCCTTGAGTTCTCCTCTACTTCAAGTTCAATATTAGTTGGACGTGAACTAAGCTTTTCGAACAGCTCGTTAAGCTTGTCCATTATCTATTGTTGTCCAACATTGAGAGAGATCACATCATTTTCCAAAAGATAAGCTTCTACTAACTACTCATGTAATTTACCTGATAAACCCAAAAAAATAGCCAAAATATCAGCTTCTATTAACTACTCATGTAAATCTACCAAAAGACTTAGTCAACTCGATATACGCGACTCTATTAACTACTCATACACGACACTGCATGGCATATGCATATCCATGCCTACCTTATTTACCATGCTTATCATTAAAGAAGAGCATGAGATATACATACCCATGCCTGTTTTATTTACCATGCTTATCATTAAATTAGAGGAACTACATGTTAGCCATGTAACAGGTCTCTATAGTTCAAGGTTGCAAGTTCTAGGAGTTCCCTTAACCAAAATTTAGTTTGTGTTTGTAGTATATACTGATTCTCACACATGAGAATTGGCTGGATCACTAATATGGATAAATAATTTGGCTCCAAATGACTGCCTCGCTTGGTTGATTTTTAAAAACCTAGTTAGACAGGGAGAGAGATATATTTATATGGAATTATATACAATGAGACCTTACAATTACTTACAACCACCCAATGTAAAATCTGATAGCTTAGGTGTGCCATAATGTTTGAGAAAATTTCTTTTGAATTTTGAGCTTGGTCATTGGAAGAAATGCAACTGTCAAATTTCACATCCAATGATCAAGATTAATTGTAACTACTTTATACTGTATAATTTTTCTATATATGTATATTTTTTTTAAGTGTATCTAATGTTATTTTTTGGTCCCCTTAAATCTACACCCCATAAATTTCTATTTTAAATTTTTTGTTTTTATTTTTATAGTTTTCAAATTATCGATCTAGATGGATCTAAATTGTTTGATTTTTTTTTAGTAATTTAGTGGGGATGACAAATTCCTACTTATTTTTTGAAATCGTTTGTGTTTTTTTTTGTAATTTAGTGGGGATGACAATCTCCTACTCATTTTTTGAAATCGTTTGTGGTTTTTGAATACGTTAAGTGATAATGAAAACCTAGAGCTTAATTAAAGCTCAAACGATGCTACCACCAAACTCCAACCCCATTGTCAATTCAATAATGCAATATGGATACGTGATTTAGGGTCTGGGTTTTAAAATACAGGATAAAAAGGGATTTTGGGATACAATTTTGAGTGACGGCCGACTACGCGGCGTGGTTGCGTGCGTGCGTGCATCCCGTCAATTAATTAATTGTTGGGCGGGGCAGGGGTTGTGCGCTTCTCTCTCCTCTTATTTCTTGCCGTTGTTATTAGTCCTTATTAGTTTACCACACATCGGAGTCTCACTTGTTTAATTAACTCACCCACTGTCACCGGCGGAGATTCGGATGCGACTCAGGGAACAATCCGAGCCGTCCGATCCGCTGAACATGGGAAAGGAAAGGGATGGTGGCAAAAGCCTATTGTCGAAACGTTGTTGTAATTATTATTGAATGTCATTAATTTAAGGAAGAAAGAGAAACAGAGAGAAGCCTTGCAGATTGTCTTTTGCCTTTTGGGCCTTGGGCGAAGGGGAGGCAAAAGGGCGAGGAGGAGGAGAAGGGGGTGGTTGGGGGAAACAAAAACACAAAGTAGAGAGAGAGGAAAGAGGAGGCCCTTATTGCACAGAGTGAGAGAGAACTGGTTTTTAAAGTTTGGAGATGGGGGGCATCTAATGGATAATGGTAATGGTGGACATTCACTGCGAGAGAGCAGATTAAGGTATTATTACGAGTTGGGTTTTTAGAGAGAGAGAGAGGAAGAGAGTTTCTAGATAGACCTGGTAAGAGAGAGAGAGGGGGGCCGGTTCTGCATGATGTGGGATCTGAACGACTCGCCGGAGGAACGAAGGGGTGGCGCATTAGTGGGGGATTCAGGAAGCTTTGAAGGTGAAGATGATGATAAAGGTAAGGGGGGTTCTGCAAGCAACGAGGATGATAATTCAAACTCGTCCTCAGCTATCGTGTTTGAAGGATCTGATGCAGAGAGTGGGAAAAAAGATAAAAGTGGCGGCAACCGTATCTTCGGCTTCTCAGTATTGCAGCAGCAACAAGATAGCAATTGTTCATCAGAGAGCTCAGAGCCTGAGAACAGCAACAACAACAACAACACAAATGTTGTTACGAGACAGTTCTTTCCGATAATCGGAGGAGGAGAGAAGGAAGGGGATTCCGATCAGCTTTCTTTACAGGTTCGCTCAGATGGGAGTGGGAGCGGGAGCTTGCCGTTGCCCAGGGCCCATTGGGTAGGGGTTAAATTTTGCCAATCTGAGAGGCTAAAGGGTATGGAGGTTTCATCGCAGCCCATCAAGAAGAGCAGGAGGGGGCCGAGGTCAAGGAGCTCTCAGTATAGGGGTGTGACCTTTTACAGGAGGACAGGAAGATGGGAGTCTCACATTTGGTATTCCTCTTCTTCTCCTCTCTCTCTCTCTCTCTCTCTTGTGTCCTCTAAAAATTAAGTTTCAGCTATTTCTCATATTATTTTATTATTTTTTTATCCTGTTGTTGATGCAGGGATTGTGGGAAGCAGGTGTATTTGGGTATGTATGTAAAACTCGAAAATATGTATTGTTTTTTTTTTTTTTTTGCACATATTTGTTGTGCTCATGAGAAATTTGGGGTTTGGGCATTAAACAGGTGGATTCGATACAGCACACGCAGCTGCACGGTATTACCTACATCCTCCCTTTCCCGTAAGCAAAAACGTATTATTTTGTAATATAATAATAATAATAAGATGAAAACTATTAGTTGTTTGCACTGCCAACTTGTTGATTGATTCATGTATTTGTGAATGAATAGAAGCTGTTTTGTTTCAGCGCTTATGATAGAGCCGCGATCAAGTTTAGGGGGGTTGATGCAGACATCAATTTCAGCCTGGACGATTACGAGGAGGATTTGAAGCAGGTTAGAGAGAGCAAAGAGAAACCCATGGTTCACAGTAACCATCTCAAGTTTTTTTTTTTTGGGGCTAATTTTTTTTTTGTAAGAGCTGAGTAATGGAAAAACAATGAACAGATGAATAATCTGACAAAGGAAGAGTTTGTTCATGTCCTCCGACGACAAAGCACCGGGTTCCCGAGAGGAAGCTCAAAGTTTAGAGGGGTTACGCTTCACAAGTGCGGCAGATGGGAGGCCAGAATGGGACAGTTTCTTGGTAAAAAGTAATCACATCTCTCACCCTCCTACAAATTACCCCATTTTGGTTTTTGCAGCAGCACCCCACCACCACATGAATGCTAATAATAATATTTCTTTTCCCTTTTTCTCTATCATCACGATTTCCCCGAACTTTTCAGAATGGAACATCAAACTCAACGCTGTTTTTTTGATCGTTGAAGTACTGTAATGCTGCTAGATTAGAACCTCTTTTTTGTTTTCTTTTAGTTATTATCTTGTTGATTGAGATTCCAAATTTGTTAGTGGAGCAAAAGTTTTTGCTCATTCTTTTATGTCCTCTTTCACACAGGTATGTCTACTTGGGTCTTTTCGACAGCGAGGTAGAGGCTGCAAGGTTATTAATCTTACTCACTAATTTGTCTCTTGAATTGGGTTCTCATTGAATAGTCTTTTTTTTTTTTAATTTCTGATAAGAATAAATCGGGTCAGGGCCTATGATAAAGCTGCAATCAAATGTAATGGGAGGGAGGCGGTGACCAATTTCGATCCAAGCATTTATGATAACGAGATCGCTGCCACAGCTGGTAATTGGATTTTTGACAAATTTTTTTTTTCAGTCTTTCTTGATAGATCAACGTAGAGAGAAAGAGGGGGGAAAGGATTTCTTTTTATGGGAATTTGCTTTTATTTTGTTTTGGATAGTTTATAGAATATCTATTGTACAGGAAGGGGAGGAGGAGGTCGCGGCGATGAGGCGGATCACAATCTAGATCTAAGCTTGGGGAGTTGGAATTCCTCAAAACGTGAAAGCTTTGAATCATTGGGCGCTGATGAGGAGCGTTTGGGCTTGGGTTTCGGCGGCGTGGATCCATCCTCCTCATCCTCAATATTAATTCAACCTTCATCATTTCATCAATCCTTTTTTGATTGGAGAACAACCAATCCCCGCAATGTGAAGCCCAAGGTACAGACCACAACGCTCTCTCTCTCTCTCTATCTTCGCAAACTCAGGCCTGTCCAACTCGGAACTGTTAGGCCGGTCAAACTGGAACCCGGCTTTGGCCCGGTCGGGCTGCATATTTTTTTAATTTTTTAAAAATATAAAATTCTAAAAAGTAAAGGATTTGTTTGCAACGTGTTTTGGAATATTTTTTATCATTTTGACAATTTCGGCCATCAACATATTTTTTGGAAAATTAAAAAAGGATACCCCTTGCACAAATAGATTTTTTAAAATCTATTTTTTTGACCTTTTTTGTATCTTTTTAATACATTTTAGACAGGCCTGGACGACACAGGTAGTCTTGTTGAATCACCCGGTTTGGAGTTTACTCGAAACCTGGCCGGTGGCTGGTTTCCAGAGGCCGGTTCAATCTTTTGAACATTGCTCTCTCTTTTCTTCTGTGGCCACACTTGCAGTAACGACAGCGAAACCCCCCCTCCTCCGCACTCTCTTTTATTGGCCCAACTTAGAGAGAGCAAATCTCTTTCGCCCTCTCTTTCTACGGTGCACAAACCCTCACCTGGTTTTTAACCTTTGTTTATGGAAATCTTAATTTAGCAGTTTGATGAGAAGTTCAAGTCACCGGAAGATCAACGGAGTGGAGTTGGAGTAGAGCAGATGTGTTTCAGCAGCTCTGGCCACGCTTCTCCTTCCTTCCCACCTGCATATGCTCATTTGAGAAGGAGAAGCGAAGTTCCCCTCTTACATTTCCACCCCGCTCCTCTTCCCCTTCATGGAGTGCCTTATCATGTCAGTCCCAATTCCTCTTCTCTCTCTAAAATTTAAATATCCTACTGCCTCTCTATCTGTATCTGTGCAAATAACCATGGAAAGAAACAAACTAGGGTTTTCAGTTCTCAATTTCTTCTTTTTGACTGGTACAGATACAGCAGTATCAGAGTGATGGAGAGAGATTGGGGAGATTGTCTCTTGTAATACAAGGAGAACAGCAACAGCAGGTCAACAACAACAATAACAAGAGCTTGGGAGGCATTAGCATTACTAATGGCTGGCCTGCACCGGCCCAAATCTTTGCCACTGCTGCAGCATCATCAGGATTCCCACCGCAGATCATACATCAACAACGACAGCAACTGCCGCCACCACCGCCACCATCTCAACCAAGTTGGATGCACAAGAATGGGTTCCATTCTCTTATGAGAACCACTTAAGCCTAACCAACCAACAAGCCGACCGATCAAAATAACAAAAACAACCGCCCAAGCGCAAGCTCAGAGAGAAAAAGGGGGTCTATCTCTTGTAATCTTTACTACGCTGGAGAATGTAAAAGAAAGAGATGATACCAATATGGTGTTGTTTCGTATTGTAACCAAAGCAGGAGGTTCTATGATAGGGTAGAACACGATCAAATTTCCCCAAAGAGGCCAAAAAATAAAAAAATAAAAAGTAAAGAGGAAAGGGACAACAAACGAGTCTCGCATGTAGCAGGCCCCTTCGCCACTACTGTTTGGACTAGACAGGGAGAGTGAGAGAGACTGAAATGACTGTTTGTTTCAACTTTCAAGAGTGGGAAAGTTTGAGAGAGAGAATGAGAAGTACTCTTTGGGTGATTTGATTTAGCACTCAACGGGATGGTTCATTTTTGTTTTGGTATATGTTGTAGAACTGTAATATTATGTCTATCCCTTAGACCACATATTGTACAAGAGCTTATTAAAGAAAACACATGGAATTCAAGATTGCTTTCTTCTCTCTCCCTATCTCTCCCTATCTCTGTACTGTTGAGTGTCGAAAAACAATTAAAGCAGTGAAGCATAAGTTAGGTTTTAGTGAGAGAGGGAGAGAGCATTATTATCTGGGGAGGGGAGGGGAGGGGAGGGGAGGATCGATGAATCGCTTTCTCTCTCTTCTTGGAGTCAGTTGACGGCAGGGCAGTGGTAGCAGTAAGAGCAGTCAGAGAAAGCCATAATGAAGGAGAGGGACGTAACCTAAGCTCAAACCCCCTTCCTCGCCCGCCCACTTTTAAAAGATGAAAAATACTGATGAGAAGCAAAGGAGCATTGTCTTTCTTCCCTCTCAGTCAAAACTTTGCTTTCAATCATGGAAATAGTAACCGCGACAAAAGCCCAGTTTGGGTTTAACTCCATTACTCCTTCTGTCCCTCTTTCTTATGTTTCCTTTTCTGGTTTTTAATCTTCACTCTTCTTTGTTTCTTGCTTCCCCCACTCGAACGTCGTCAAACTCCCGCTCTCTCTCTCTCTCTCTCTCTCTCTCTCTCTGTACAGATGCATATATGAGAGGTGCCCTCACCTCTCATTTTACCGCCCAATAAGCAAGCAAACAAGCAAACCCCAGCACTCAATTAGCAAGCCAAAAAACTCTCTCTCTCTCTCTCTCTATTCATGACTGTCCCGCACCTTCACATGAAGAGAGAAAAAGGAGAGGGGAATTAAATATGGAGAAAGAGTCATTTTCTGAGTCGTACACTGTCTTCATTGATGGGTTCTGATGAGAATGGCTATGTGCCCAAAGTCGAAAGAAAAGGTGTCTGCAAGGTGCTGCAACATTGTACGGTTTTTGCTTCATAGGCAAAGGTTCCTTTCCCTCCCCCATTATTTCTATACCCCACCACACACGGTTAAAGGAAAAAATGCGAAAGAGAGTCCAACCTCAAGAACCGGTAAATATTCGCCAAAATGAATTTGTGGTATGTACACCGGTCAATGGAGAAAAAGAGAGAGAACCTTGCATCAGAACAACCCCGGAACTCCACACTTTTGACTGCTGCTTTGTGCCTTTGCTCTTTTTTTAACCATCAAGGGTGGAGAGAGAGAGACAGAGATCGGGGTTGTTGGTGTTGCAGTATTCTCTTACTAGATCCTTGCCTGCTCCAGATCTATCTTAAAAGATCCATCCCCCTAACCTGTCCTTTCCAACCCTCTCCCTCTCTCTAGATTCCAAAGGCCCTCCTCAGCTATATTATTCCAATGAATTTAATCAAACAGTTCTGAAATTTCAATCTCATTGAGTTTTCCAAAAATGAGTTATTCAAATTTGAGAGCGGAAAAAAGTGAAAAATGGAGATAAGCCCAAAAGTCTCCATAGTGAATCCTGCAGTGGCACGTGCAGCTAAGAGTGACCACTAGAGTCTAGGGTTCATAAGAGGAAAATGACGAGGAGCCAACAAAATTGTTTTTGGGAGTGAACATGGTTTAGAATTTAGAATTCTTTTGTTGGTAGAGGAATTTAGAATTTAGATGCGCACACCTTGGCACCAAACACTAGGCTGGGGAATGTCTCTCCCTCCCTCTCTCATTTTCTTTATTAAACTTCTACCAGCCTTAAGAAAACCTGGGGCTGGCCTTCTCTTTCTCCCTCTCTAATTCTAAAGGGAGAGAATTCTCAAACGAGAGAAAGAGAAGGCCATTTTTGGGTGCGGTTTGTATAGAGCCAAGGCTCTAAACAATCAAATTGGAATTTATTTTTAATAGTGTAGAAAAAAGTGGTTTCAATACTGAAAATCTTTGTGATAGCCTTAAAATATGTTTTCATTTTTTATTATAATATTTAAAGCTCCAAAATTAATGTAGATCGAGCATATCTATGACAACTTGAAAACCATGAAAATTTACGGTTCAAAAACGTGCTATAAGATGCACTATTTCCAAAACTTGAAATCCATTTGTTTCTCATGTATGTTCATATTGATGTCGAAATGATCAATTTAAGGATATTTGGGCATTAAAACAGACTCTTTTAGTTAAATTTTTGAGGTGAACTCTAATTTGATTGTTTAGAATGTCGGCTGTATATAAAATTTTCCCTTTCTTTGATTGTTTGCAACAGAAAAATGGTGGACGTAGGCTGAAGTAACCAGAAGTGCCTTGCTATCGAGAAACACAAGTTAGATCGTAATGAAGAAAGCATTAATGAGTTAAAGGTCAAGGGCCCAGCAACCCCAGGTGAATGATTTACCATTCCATGGGGGAAACACATACGTAGGCAACACAAATCAAACAAATAAAAATGGTACTTTACTTGACATAAAAATAAAGAGGTCCATTCCACATTTGATGACCAATTACTCAAAATAGCATTTTGTATAGCTAGCAATCACCCAACTTGGACAACTTATCCCCCAACCATACTCCAAACCATCCCCATCATATGGACCACTGTCACCTCTCCTACTACCCATGTCAATCAGTTTTTACCTTCCCAAATCTTTTAGTGTTTTGTCATAAAAGTCTTTACTTGTATGGTAAGGTATTTGATGGTTTTTGCACCCTCAATAAGTGCTAGATGAAATACTATTTTGCCCTTTCTCACTCCGATTGGGTTTATGTGAGTCGGCCCACTCATATGTACATATGCATGATCCCACTAAAATCTATTTTAGAGATGGATTTTTATCTAATTATGTGGTAAATTCATCATCTAAGCCAAGATGGTCATGAATATTAAAAGAAAAATAAACTTTGAAAATTAAAAATATAACTTTTTGGTAATTTTTTTGTTATTTATGGACTATACACTTTAGATAACGTCTATCTTTAAAAATGAACGTTTGTAAGTCAGCAATGTACGTTTGTAAGTCAGCGGGTGCAAGTGGGCTCTTGCACCCGCTTATTCGGGGAACACTTTCCCTTTTCACTAATGTTTTCCTATTTCTTGTCTAGAAAGAGCCAAGATTTTGGGGAACCATTTTTGAGTGAAAGGATGTTATAAAGAAAATTACAGAGATTGTTGAGTTCCCTTATAGAGTACCTAGATGTACAAGGTTGCCAATTAAGGAAGAGTTGAAAATTAAAAACGTTGTGAAGGAGGAACATAATTACGTGGACATTAGAGAAAATTACAGTGAAATTTCTATAATTACTTCGGGGAATAGGACGCACCACCAATTGAGAAACCTATTTTTCCCTGAAAGCTACCCCTATTTGGATTGGTGATCATGTGTGAGGTTTTCCATCATGTGACACCACAAGAGGCTACCTAAGGCATGGCCCATATTTTTGGGAGAGAACAGGACAGAAGCAATGGCAACTCTTCAAAGATTTTTTCTTGTAATTTATCAGTAGGAAAAAAAGAATATTCTAATCGCCACCCACCACCTATCGTGTCAATGGACGGTGGTGATGAAAGTTTTGACGTTAAGTCCCTAGAGGGAACGGCAGCTGACCTCCACCAACTATTTGTTGAAAAAAGCTTGTTTGAAGAATAGCATAATGACGCAGATCAAAATAAGATGGATTCAGTATTTTTTGTTTTTTGGTGACGCAGATCAAAATAAGATGAATTCAGTATTATTTGTTTTTTGGAGATTTAATTATTTCTTTATTTTTTTAGGTGTATTTTTATTTTATTAGAGTCATTAGTACATTTTTTTGGGTTTGTTGATAAAGTACATATATTTTTTTAGGAAAAAATTGATTCCTATTTTTTTAGTAGGCATTTAATAGAGTTTACATTTTTTAAAAGATAAGTCTATTTTATATTTTTCTTGAGTTTTGTTTTATTTTTTGGAAAGGTCTATCTTGAGTTGATTTAGTAGGTTTATCTTGAGTTGCTTTTATTTTTGGAAATGTCTATCTTGAGTTGATTTTATTTTTGGAAAGGTCTATCTTGAATTGATTTAGTAGGCTTATATTTTGAAAATTTAGTTGAATTTGAGATTAGAAGTTGCCTTTTGCAATAGGTGTTAGGTCTTCTGATAAGAGTTGGGAGACCTAATGGGTTATCTTTAAAAAAAAAAAAAAGTTACATTTTTGTTTAGGTTGCATGGAGGGTTTGCATCCTAACATTAAAGGGCGTACACTCTTATTAGATAAGGAAGAGAGAATGCGTTTTAGAAAGTTTTGGAAAAGGTTTCTTTTTATGAAAGGATTACATGTACAATGTAATTGGGGATTGAATTTTATAAAATAAAAAAATTGATCTTTTTAGATCGTGTAGAGAAAGAGGCTTTTTGTGGGTAATTTCTTCCTTCTTGTGTGTATGGGTCCATAGCGGATGATTCGGATCCACACGTTTTGTTCGTTTTCTCTCTTAAATGCGGTTGTTTTTTGTCGGGTGTTGTTTACTGATAATTTTATGCTGCATAACATAATTTGGGTGTTTGAAAAATGTTGACATTTGGGGTGCATTTGATATCTGGAAATGGCGGTTCCCAAAAACCCCAATTCCAAAAACTATATCACTTATTTGATATTGGAAGTGCTCCACGGTTTTTAGAAGTCAGGGCTTCCGTAACCACATTAAAAAGGGGTAGTGGTGGCTCCCATAGGAGGCCATGGAAGTCGCCACCTCCACTCTTTGGCCATCATGTGCCTTCCCAAAATCAAATATGCCCTTAGGGATGTCTTATAGGAATAATGTATGAAAATGTCCAATTTTGAATGGGGAAATGTTTCTATAGTTTTTCTACTACATAGAGCATCTATGCTTCCTCTACCATCCAGCCATCCAATTTTATTCGAGTGAGCCACTCACTGTTTGAGGCCTCAAGGTATTTTATTTTTAATTTTTTATAAATTGTATGAATATGAAATTTGGTATATGCCATCTTCTCATTGGGGTTCACCTACAAAAAATGTTAAAAACAATTTTGATAGAATATAATGACCAAAATATTCCTTAAAATTTTTAGGGCTATTTTGGTTATTTTATTTTATTGGAAATTTATATATATATTTTTTACATGTGCGAGTTTAATAGAAGATTGAACGCCAAAAATTTGATGTCAAAATATTTTATAAAAAAAAATTTAAAATAAAATATTATAAAGACAAGATATTTTGATTGGGAGCATCTTAACCCTCCATTCATAATGGATGGTTGCATAAGGGAGTATATAAGTTTTATGTTGTACGGGAAGCATGAAAAGCTTGCCCATTTTGAATTGGCTCAGAGTTCTAGGGTATTTTGTTCCAAATTTTGAACTTAGCACGTGTTTATCTAGATTGCCCTAGAATGGCCTGGAAATTATAATTATGTACACATCTGTTGGTCAAAAAATAATAATTTATGTACACATGTTCCCGATACTGGATGAGTGTGTCCACGTTTAAAGTTACGAATGACGATTTAACCTTTTGTATTTGTGGCCAACGTATCTTTTGCAAAGATCTTCTATTCAAGCCTCCTACCTCAAGTATTATTAGAGCCAAGGGCTCATTCCAACGAGTATTATCAGAGCCAAGGGCTCAAGAGTTGCTCCCTCGATGTACGCACAAATTCCCCATCTCACCTCAAAGACAATGATTAGAAATTTGTGTCTTCAAATGAAGGCATTGTTCGGTTCTCGAAAGCCATTGGGATGTGATGTTGAAAAGGGCATGTATAACCAACAACCTATCATTAAGGAATCAATTTGTATTAAAATCCAAAGAGATCGCAGAAGGAATCAGTAAAGATGGATATGTATGGCTTCTTTCTTTCCAATTGACCAAGGAATAGATAAAGCCACTTTTGAAAAAGTTGCTTCTGCTATATATTCAAAGCAAATGTGGGAGATTCCTCAAAATTCATTCCAGGGAGTTTGAAAGGTGAGAAAGTCCATCAAACTCTCGGGCTTGGGTTTGATGCAGTCCATCAAGTCTTGAAGTCCAAAACAGAACTCAAATAACAGCAGAACTAGGCCAGTTTATAGTTTTGCACGAAGAGGTCGGAGGTATTGTAGCCTGTTCTCTTGATTTTCGAGAATGTACCCTAGGATTAGTAGAGGGAAATATGGGTGTAATGAACTAATATTTTGACCCAATTCACTGTCAAAATTCGTTTCTTGGACAAAAAATGGCTTCAAGATGCAATCAACTTCAAAGACCCAATCGAATCAGCCTAGTTTAATATGAATTTGGTGGATAGAAAGATCAATGGCTTAGGAATCTATGATCCAAACATTATAAAGTTTGGAGTTATTTAAGGCTTCTATTGCATTCACTAGGTGTATTGTTTGAGTATGCAGCAAACTGTGACAAAATATTATTCATTAGTGATCAAAAACAAATATTTTTACTTTGGTACATGTTTGAAAACTACTTCGGGTGAAGTTTTATTTGGAGTTTTGTGAAAAGGAAAGGATATATTGTCTACCAGGTTAATATGGAAGGTGTATATTATTATCAGTATATATGTGAAGGGCAGGTACATTATTTTGTGTTTTATGGTAAGTCAAGGTATAGTATAGGTCTCTGTGATTTATGTCTATTCTTGTCATTTGTATTTATCGATATAAAATAAGCTTGTATATTCATATTGATTAATGAACGTTGAGTCTCTTCAGAGAAACTTGGGACTTCTCACATCGCATCAAAGCCAAATTCATATTCGCCCTTTCCATTCTTCCTTTAGATCTGAAATGTTGTCACTGGTTTTTTCAGACTAGACGAGTTTGTTCCTCATTCGGTGTACCTCTCTCATATTTTATGTTGGGTTTTCCTGGGTCTTCTGTCTTTATGAGGTTTGTCCCTCTCCTCTGTTTTTCATAAGCCCAGTTTGTACCTCTCTAGTCATTGTTGCTCCTCCCTACGGATAATCTCATTTCCTTGTTATTGACAACCTTTTGGGCAAAGCTTGTAACATTCCACAAGAACATCATATGCTTGATTGAGCGTTCTAACAATGAATCCATGCCTCACTTGGCCCCATTTGGCACACCTAGTGGCACAATTTCACGAAGCTCTTTTACTTGGTCTTAGATCTGTTGTCTATCTTTGTGGTCTTGGTTTAGAGCTCCCAGCAGCCCTTGCCTTTTGTTTGGTGAGATTTGATGGCTTGATCAACTTCTTTGAATGTGAGCAAGAGAAAAACATCCAAATCTAAGAGCACCACTATTCCTCCAAAAAAAAATAAAAAGAAAAAATAGTCATTCCGCCACTCTGTCTATTTCACCTCTTGATCTTGATCCCTAGATCTAGATACATCTCAAATCTGACCCAGTTAGCCAAAAAATCCAATTTGTCTAAAGATCTATCAGAGAACATGGTGTCATACGAGATCCATCGAAAAATCATCCTTGACCAAAAAACGAAAAAAAAACTGAAAATATCCCAAAAAACCATTAAATCTGAAATGCATGTCATTCTATCATTTGACCTCTAAACAATCACCATATTCATCGCCTTCCCTCTGAAATTTAACGGCCTCTTTTGAAAAATGAAAGCCAACAACGTGAATTAGCACAGTTTATGTAGTTTAAAATTTTTCTTTTTCCAAACCGGCAATAATACTTACACAAGTCCAAATATAACAAAATAAATTCAAATAAGCAAATAATAACTCAAATTTGGATTCTCACCTGCTGCCACTTTAACAATTCTCTATTTCATGAACCAAAATTACATAACCATTAACTTGGGAACAAGAAACATAAACTGTAGTAAAGTAAAAAAAGATGCCAAAAGACTACCTCAATTGGACTTGATACACCCCATTCTTCCATTGATGGCGCTCAGGATCACGGTCTTTCTTTAGATCTCACAACTATGGGAAGCCCTGGCTAGAAACCCTCAAGAGATATGAGAGTAATGGAACAAGCTAGGGCTTAGTGTATATGGGGCATGCCCCTCTTAGGTCAAAAGATGGTTTGGGGTATGCCTCCTCTTTTTCTTTTTCTTTTCTCTAATATTTTTCTTAAGTATGGGAGAGATAGAGATGAGGCTAGAGAAATGAGAGAGGGTGTCATGCTACTTTGAGAGAGAGAGAGAGAGAGAGAGAGAGAGAGAGATGACTAGTGGTATGTAGAAAAGAAACCTTATAGAGATCTTTTATAGACTTGAGGTTAGGGTTAAAGTTTAGTCATCCTTATGAGATTTGAGCTAGACCATTGATGAAAGGAGACCTATAGGGTGAGAGATCTTAGTCTTATAATCCATAGATCAACCATCATGATTTAATGGAAGGTACTAGAACCTTATCCCTTAGCTTCATTAATATGATCTCATCAAATATTTGTTGGCTATATGGCCTTTCAAGACTTTAAAGCCAAGAGTTTGTTGCTCAGTGGGAGTAACAGAGAGATTGAAGCTAGGTGCTTTGTTAACTGGGACCCATGTTCATATACCTCAAGAACATGAGGCAATGAGTGTTTGCACTTTGAGAGAGCAATATCTCACGGAGGTATGAAGGTCACCTTTAAGTTATGAATATATTGATTAGGATACCTCATGAATGATATGATTGGCCAAGGTTACGAGAACCATACGATAACAATATGCTTTGAGTACTTTTCAGTATTCGCCCTATATAAAATAATCATGACTTATAGGACATAATTTCGTACTCTAACATGAGACCACTCCATAGCATATGCATGGGAAGCTACTATTCTATAGTATAATCCAACTTAGAAGAGCTCTTGCAATGTGCCTTGAGCGGACCCATATATTGGAGAACTTATATGTCCCATATGGATGAACCTGTAATCGATTGAGAATCTAGAAAGCTAGATCAGGGTGACTTTGATGTGGCCAATTATGTGTCCCTGCATAGAGCATAGGCCTGTTGGGTCACCATGACATGAGAGTGAACTACCATTCGGGACTAACCCAATGAAATATTCCAATTCCTAGTGTTTAACCTAGAGATTTCTTTACATTTAGTCCATTTAAGTTTATCTTGATAATAAAATGTGTGTTTATGATTATATATTATTTATAAGTTTCTTTGGATTTTTTGAGATGTTTTTGGAACTTTTAAACTAAAAACAATATGCCATTTGGAGTTTGTTTGGCTTAAATACCATATAAAGACATCCTATGGGGATGCCACTTGGGTCCCAAGTGGCCATAGAGATGCCATGTGCCACCCCCCACATTTTCTCTTGTGGCTGACCTCCTGATGAAACACCACTTATGGGGGCCTAGTTGTCTTATATATATTTGATGTTTTATTCCTTTATGTACTATAATGTGAAGATTTGAAATTTGAATATATAAGTTTTGAATTTGATTTTGTCACATGCTTTAGTTCCACAATGTGACTTGTTTTGGCATGTGTGATACCAATATTATTTGAGAACTATTTTAAATTAAAAATCTTAGCCATATCAGATATTTTGGTATGTGTGAATTTCAGATGTGCCTTTATCCCATAAGTTTCAGCCATGTAAAGAATAAGTGTTAGTGAAACCTCATTGGGTGTGTCGTAAGATATTTTCTTTACAAATATGGTCTTTTTCAATTACTAAAAAAGACATGCTCTTGTCCATAAAGTGCTTTAATGATTTTAACAAAACCTATGGGCTTTTATGGAATCTTTACAATGGACTCAAGTTGAATTTTTCTGTGGGGAATGATGAAAGTATAAAAGATTTGAACTAGGGTTTAAGGGGTGATAAAGGTGACTAAATCTAATCACTTGATCTAGGTGGTTGGATAAGAATGAGTGGATAGGATTATGCTCTCTTATGTGCCATAGATGAGGAGCAACAAACTACTTGTTTATCTAACTTCACAACAAACTACTTGTTTATACTCGAAATCGTGGGTAGGGGACTTCGGCCCACCTTGGTTTTGGGGGCAAACAAATCAATGAGTTGATAGAGTATGAGTCCCGTCAAATTACATTCCGAGGGAGAATTAGGTCCTAAGACCTTATTCCTCTTGGATCGCTGACAAAGACGGTTTCCCTACTATCTTAACCTTGGAGCTCAACAAAGAAAGTTTTTGAAAAAGGGTTGAGATAAACTTAAGATTTTAAGAAAATAAGTTTAGAAAGAGAACAAGGGAAGAGAACCACAAATAAGCAATTAAACTAGGGAAATATAAATAAATCTGGGTGAAGAATTTAACTACAAGATACAAGAAAAATAAGAAATTGAAGAACATGGAGACAAGAGAGTGAGTCTAATCTAAACACGAACTACATAGAATAAAAAGAGAGAGTATTATGGAAATGCGAGTATGATTATGAAGAAGGAAAGATATGAGATCCTCATCAATGAAACAAAGAGATAGGTATGAAGTGCGAATAAAGGGAATAATATAACATGAGAAGAAATAAAATGAGAGAGAGATAGAGAAGAAAGCCAATACTAATAAATAACATGCAATAAGAATAACAAAACTAATTACAAGAAAGAGATTGAAGGAAAGAGCATAAGAAAAAGTGTTAAGATGAATGAGATAAAAAGAAATAGGGAGTGATTCATTAAAAAGGGGAAGAAAAAATAGATGAGTACAGATTACTAATAAGAGATAATGAAAGACAAGAAGGGTAAATGTAACAAGAAGAGGATGAGGGAGACTAAACTACTGAACAAAATATAAAGAAAAAAGATAACGTAAGTATGAAAGAGAGTAGGGGATGAGAGGGATGGAGTAAACGAGATTTAAACTACATAATAAGGGGAAAGAGAAGATATTAAAGTAAATCTCCCTAATTAAGATGGAAAAATCATAATAAAGAAGAACGAATAATCACTATAAAGAAAAGATGAGAAATAAGAGAGATCTACATTATTGAAAGAGTAAGAGGAGAAAAGAGAAACATACAACAAATTACAAGAAATAAATATAACAAGAAGAGAGAAAAATTGAGATGAGAAGAGAGAGAGGATCTACACTATCAAATAGAGAAAACTAAGAGGAAACATCAATGTAACAAGCTAAGGGAATGGATGCTCATGAAAGACGAAGAAAATCAATCTATAGTAAAGAAAATAAGAGAAAATGGAGATCTACATCATAAGAGAATAAAATAGGAACAAGATTAAACATAACAAACCTAACAAAAAAAATAAATATTATTAAGAAGAGAGAGGAAGCCATTTAATAAAGAGAAAGAGAGAGGAGGGTCTACACCCCTAAATGAAGGAAACCAAGAAAAGAAATAATGCACCCAATCAGGAGAAATGAATGTACGCCTACAAAGAAGGAAATGATCTTGCAATGACAGAGATAAAAAGAGAGAAGAGATTCAATATAAGTAACTACGTATAATAAATACTACACTAAGTGAGAAAACAAAGGAACATAAATACCATCATAAAATAAGAGAAAATAAGGAAAAATAGATAAATGTAATAAAAGGAAATAAATGCAAAAGATATGAAAAGAGGAAAAGGGGAGCTACATCAAAAAATGGAGAAGAGAATGAAGAATTCATAAACACAACTAATAAATTAGAATAAATCCTAGGAAAAAAAATGAAAAGAGAAAAAAAACAACATTTAGGCCTGGCCCCTAAGCCCAACACTTAAAGTCGGTGCCAATTCAGATTGTATGGTTGACAGTCAATCCCGAACTTTCTCGGTTTTTAAGGGGGCAAATAGAAATAAGAAGAGGACAGCCCGAAAGGTCTGATTATCCTGACCACCTTTGGTTTGAAGTGTAGCTTGAACGAGTTTGTAGTTGTGGTTTTGGATAAAAAAGGTTTGGTGGAATGAGGGTTGTTCAACTGGGCTCACCTTGGGGCTCTTCTCTCAAGCTCAAACTTGGGATCAAGTGTAAAGAATTTGGGCATAACTTAGGCTAAAAATCCTTGAAAGTCCAGAACTTTTGGATGGGGCAAAAGGGGCTACTTGTAGGAAAAATGTACCCTTGATAGCTTGTAGGTCGGTTTTGTGCCATTTTTTGGGTCATCAAAGCTCTGACGACACTTGAATTGGCGCTGGCGCCGGTTGGAATGGTGTCATGTCATTAATCCTGCAATATGACAGTTAGAAAAAATTAATTGCTCATTAATGACACTTTGATATGACCTGTAAGAATTTGGCGCCATTGGCAATGGTGTCGGCGACATTCTGACTGCCTTCAAATCTCTGTTTGGACTCGTATCATGTTCTGGTGACTCTAATCCAATTCAGATGGACCAATCATAGCTTAAAGCTATTTTGACTCGCACCGATAACATTTGGATTGCTGTCAGATACCAGCTGGCACGCTGTTTTAGTTTTACCTTTGTTTGATCATCAACGAATGAGAATTCGACAATCATGCGCCGTACTAACATCTGACATGTCAATACAGACTTTCCAAGTTGGTACATATGGACTGGCATATCTGGTTAGGTGCCTCTATCTCATTCTCCAGATCTAGATGATTTGGCGGCACCTATCTCAGGTTTCTAGTGAACCCGAGACTTGGGATCGCTCTCTCAGGAACCTTGCTCAACAGCAAGGGCAGGTATACTAACCGATGAGAGAGGAATTTAAGGTGGGTTTGGGACTTACTCGGGCTGGCTCGCAAGGGTGCTCTCTTAGATCACGAAGAAAGCCCCTCAGCTACTTTAGCTGGTTTGGAATCGCCTTCCTTGACCTGCGATCACCTTTTTTCTGCACAACACTAACATAGTTAATTTTCAAGACAAGTGGGCCGAAGGGACCCCCCTTGTCTTAGGGCAATGTAGGTTCATATGAGAGAGTGATGGAGCGGAAGGTTCAAATAAAGATAGAAAAGAGAAGAGCTCTTGATGAATGGGAAAGACTAGCATGACAGTTGTAAAGTTACCAACTCGGAGTGGTAGCAAGACGAGCATGTACTCAGGACCAGCACGGCAGTAATACTACTCGAAACCGAGGCCGATACAATTGTCCACATCTGATGTGGCAGCAAGAGATAGCCAGACTGCTATGGCAGTGCTAGGCTAAGTCTACCCTCAATCAAGTGAGAAGAGAAAAAGAAAAAAAAAAAGAGAAGAAGAAAAGGGAATGAAGAGAGATAGAGCAAGACGGCGTAGGGAGGAAGAATCCAGGCCGCAATGGGCCTAGCCGTTAGCATTATGAGACGACACCGCGTCCTTTGGGGGTGGCGATGGCTTCTAGTGAGGCTTACGGCGATAGCTCTCTGTGAGGCACACAATGCTAGATGTGGTACACGAGAGAAACTGTAGATGACAATAAGCATCATTGTTGGCAGCGCGAGAAAGCAACACATCTCTTGCGGACAAGGATGACGATGAGCAGCTCCGTTTGCAAATCTCATCGAGAGATAGAGATGCGCAAATAGAAGGGGAAAAAGAGCTCGTGCATGGCACTGCCATCGCCATGCGAGACCTGTTAAACCACAGGAAGGAGAAAAAGGAAAGAAAGAGGCATGCACGACATTGCCACTGCCGTGCATGCCCTCTGAGGGAGGCTCAGGTGACGAATATGAAGGAAGAAAAGAAGAGAGAGAATGTTTATCTTGAGTCTAGGGGTACCGATCCAAAAATTTCTCTCTCCTTACTCTTTCTCTCCAAACATGACCCAACAATGCGAAGGAAATGGAATTCTATTCAGTAAAACTTCTCTTTTGTGAAGGGTTTCAAGCCCTTACGTACAATGATGGTATGTGGAATGTATAGAATTGTACCCCAACATGGGTGGATTGATCAAAATAAACCTATGAGATGGAAATTAAGATTTAACTGAATTAAAAAAAATTAAAAAATAGGGTGTAAAATGACAGATTTGCCCCTTCTTAACAAGTTGTGGAATTTAAAGACAGTCCATGTGTTATCCTAGAACGTCCATGATATTTCACGGATGATACGGGGTTGTTCTGATGCCCTTTTGATTGAAAAATGATTGGTTTCTTATAGGGCTAGGCATAACGATCGATTTGATACCAACTTTGAGCCATGGATCATGTTTTTAGGGCGCGATCATGTGACTTGAAATTTGAATGAATCATGAAACTTTTGATCAATTATGTGTTCGTTCCTTGATGTTTTCATGTGATTTCTTTGCTGGATCACACTGAGCATGCTGTCACAATCGCGGGGCAACAAAGGCAGCGTGATTTCATGCCCGAATGAAGTTTCTGCAACTTTGAAGTTTTGGTCGAAATCTAGAATTCTTGTGACAGAATTTACAGTCACTTTGTCGGATATGTGTGCGAAATCAGACCGTTCATCATGTACGGGGTTCAGACTCGAGATAGCCCTAGAAATTACGCACGCAATGGAATTGGTTCCATGTCGATCGGGACCACGACCGGCGTGATTTGGTTGCTCGAGTGAGGCACGATGCTGCTGATTTTCCTGTACTTTCTTCACGGATCAACAACTTCTCTCTAGCTTTTCTTCTCGCTCGGGCTTCGTCATGGGGCATACCACATATCGAAACGCTCGTCTCAATGAGACGAACACGCTCCATCATGTTTGAGCATGATCTGATCTTGAACGAGGGAGATATAAGTGTTGAAAGTTAATGGTTGTGACTGCCGCTTCAATGGAGTTGAGCTGTAGGTTGGCCGCACGGGAATAGCGTGCGGCTCCTCCTGTTTTTCTCCTTCACCTATAACGTCTTCCTGGGATGTCTGCTCAAGCTCAAATTTGACCCTTGGGGGTTCTCAACTGTGCCATATTCAATGGCGATAGTTCCACAGTAAATTGAGACACCGAAAATTTAGCTCTAGTTATACGGTCCATTTCAGGGTGCCAAAGGCTAATTCCACCGATATTGTTTCTTAGTCTGCGCTGCCTTAGACATGTCAGAATTGAGACAAAACTTTGTAGGATACTTTTGAGAGTCCTTAAGAAGATGTTGGCCAGTTATGAGGCTATTTTGAGACTGTAGAAATTTCCACTATTTGTTAGGCTTTATTCACTGGGGACTCATGATGATGAAAAATATCTTCCAACAATGTCATCTTGTTATCTCAATCATGTCGGCCAAGTTTTTTCCCTCCTGGTGGATGTCTTAGAACCTAACGTTAGTTAAAATAACACTATTGGTATTGACATTGCCACCAAGCTTCTGGATGCTCTGGAGCTCATTTGGGGCTTGGGTCTAGGTGCTGGTCGGAATGACACTGGTGCCAGTGGGAATGGTGCCGAGTGTTTGTTCGCTCAGATTGCACGCTTTACGACTGAGATGCCTTTAGTATCTAGCCATCAGACTCTTGGCAGGGCTTTTATGCTTGTTGAGGTAGCATCAGAACCTTTTCCTTTTGAAATACTTCATGATCAGGTTGTTCTAAGTCTATCTTTTCTTGTTTCATCTCTTGATGCCTTTGGTTCCACTTGGAGAAATAAGGGTTTGGTGGAGGCTCGATTTACGGAGAAGGGGTTCCGACGGGGTGAATGGTTTAAAATATCTAGGTGGTCTGCCTGGGACATTTCAACCTATGTATAGTATCTCCAATTGAGATCGGGGTGTCTATAGTTGCCCCTCTTTGTGGCTTGTGTCTTACTCAAGCGGTAAGAAATAAAAGCAGTAAAGAAGTAGACCCCTACAGCAGGAGAGTTGGGTGGAGGAAAGAATCTTGAATGTTCATCCACAGAGTCATGGCCTCATGAGAGACGTGCCTGTCATGTCTGGTGGTCTCACCTTGGATATGGTGGTTTGCTTAGCCCATCGTATAGGGTGTCCTAGGTTGGTGGCTCCCAGAAATCATTGCTTGGACCCGGAGGTTGTAGTTTCATTTGTATATTGTAGGCCGGTGTACCAATTCCCGACGATTCAGAGTCAAAATCATCTTGTATGGAATGTAGTAATTGAGAAGGGCAGATAAATCTCAACTGAATAGATCATAGATGGCCTCATATCCCAAGTGTGTTACTAGGGTGGTCTTGGGCTAGTGATGGCTTAGGAATTGAGAGTTTTTCTTTTTCCTTTTTAGTTTTGATGGGGAAAAAAGGTTGGTAAGAAGTTTCTACTTTCCATAGTTATATCTCGTTAGATGGAGTGACTATAAGTGCAATATGATCATCATTATCGGGGGTGACTATAAGTGCAATATGATCATCATTATCGGGGCTATTCCGACTCCTTTGTTTTCAAAAATCAGTTTTAGTACAAGAAAGTTTTAAAATCAGGGAGGAAGGTGTTTAGAACAAATACTAATGCTAGGTTACGATTTGAACAAAAAAGATTAAAGTTAAAAAATGGCATACATATAGTAAAAGTTTTGAGAAAATTCCAGAGAGGGTTGTCCCTTGTGCTGGATTTTTGGGTTTTTAGAAGAGAGGAATTTTCAAAAGTTAAATATAGACTTGGTTTTCCTTTTAAACTCATGTGACTGAGGAGTCACTCGAGCAGTTTAACGTCATGCGGTGGTGATGGAGGGGGTAAGAAGTTTAACGTCATGTATCTATGGACGAGGTAAGTAGTTTAACGTCATGCATCTATGGGCGAATATCGAATAGGACTGCCCCTAGTGGGTATCACCAGTATCCGTTGAGAAGTATTGAAGGGATATTGGCTTTGGCCAATTATATAACTAATTGGGGGGTCTGGTATCTGCTCTAGGTCAGATTCAGGTCTGTCTTGAGAGTAAGTAGGATGGCGATTTTGCTAAGGTCGCCAGTGATGTTCTAATTGTCTCCAAACGATGGAGGGATACTTTGCTCTTTTGCCGACACGTGTCCTAAAGGGAATCATCCATCGGGCTTGGCCTGCCTTGTTTTAGGCTTAATAGGACATTTTCTTGGATCCCTTGGGGATTGATATGAAATGGTGAGATTAAGAGTGTGGGCGATAATGGAAATTCCTTTGACGACATTCCGAATGTCTTCAGGCGATTCTGGGGTATTTTCATCATTTGATGACACATGCCCTAAGGGAATCTTCCATCAACTTTGGCTTGTCCTCTTTTCAATCGATTTGATGCCTCTCTGATCCCTTAGGGGTCTGATGTGAAATGGTGAATCATATTCTTAGGCGTCATTAGAAATGTCTCTGACGACACTCTGAATGGCTTCAAATGGTCAAGGGGTATTTTCATCATTTGATGACTCATGTCCCAAAGGAATCTTTCCTCATTATTGGTCTGCCCTAGTTTTGGCCTAATGGGACTCATCTCTGATCCCTTAGGGGTTGGAATTGATGAGACAAGGCCTGGGGCTCGGTGCCATTTAGAATGCCTTTAGCGCCATTTCAAGTGGCACCTTACTGTGGGGCCCTCATTTTATAAAAGGGACTCTTGGGATCCCAAAGGGACCCATCCGTGGTTCATTTCCTAAGAACTTTTTGGATTTAAGGATCTCTTCACACTGTCATATTCCATCCCAGGAATCGGTGACTAGTAGCACTATCAATGGTTCCCATCTTACCTATGTTTCTTCCTAAGGGCTACCTGTTTTTGATGATAATTCTGCATCTCAATTTAGGATGGGTCTCGGTGGGTCCACTAAGACTTGATCATCCTCGAGCTTCAACCTTGTAGATTTTGACTTCCCTGAGGGGACTGACTCCAATGTCGTGAAGAGTCTTTACCATGCCCTAGGTCACTCTTCTCATGAGGAGGTATTCATTTTCCCATCATCATGAAGACAATGATAAGGGATTTGAAGGAGGTGGATTCCCTGGGTATCGAATCTTTTGTGAAAGAGTTGGGTGAACTTGTCATTCTTGCCCAAAAGATCATGGATTTAGAAGACTTGATTGAACTGCAGAATCCCTTGATCTTGCTTGAAGAATTAGCTAAGAGGCAGCACAACATGCTCTAGCGAAGAACGGCTTCTGAAGGCTTTTTTGCTTTCGCATTTGATCTGTTTCTCTCATTTTAACTTGTATAGGGATAAGATGTGTCGGGTATTTAGCCTATGTGGTAGAAAACTAGGATGTGCACTCCAAGCTAGAAGAGATCCCAGTAGTAAGGGAATACCCCTTAGTAAGGGGGAGAATGTGACGACCCTAAATTTTTGAAACTGTAAAACAATAATTATATAATAATAATGATAATAATAATAATAATAGTAATAAGAATAATATAATAATAAATATGATAAATAATAATAATAACAAACAAACAATAATTTTATATTTTTGTCACCTAGACCACTTACATAGTGTGGACCGTAAGGATCACTCCTTCTCATGCTTCGTTTTAATTAATGTGTTAGGTCTTTTTTTTATCACCGCGGCAGGTTAATATTCATGTGTGATTGGCTTCTTGACACATCCACATACTAAATAAGCCTGTCATCTTCCAACTCATCTGACATGGACTATGCACCATACAATTTTAAAACGGGTTCTCTCTCTCTCTCTTTAAGAGAGTGGGTTTGGTTCTCTCTTTCTTTAAAAGAATGGGTTTGGTTGGTTCTCTCTTTCTTTAAAAGAGTGGGTTTGGTTCTCTCTCTCTCATCGTATTAAGCTTCATGGTCCTCATGCTTCTCACTCTTAGCATATGCTCTCTACCTGTTTCTACCACCCCATTACACAAACCCATAGAAGGAGCTACTCTACATATTGAGAAGGATAGATGATGGAGAAGAGCGAAATAATGGACTGAAATATTGTCTTGGGAGCCTCGAGTGTTTTTTTTTTACAATTTTTGATAGTGTCCTTGGTGGTGTTGCTTGGTGGTCATTTAGGGCGGCAAGGATTCCAAAGGACGAGAAACATCCATGTGAAGCAGGGACGGCTTCTTTCAATAAAAAAAATGACTATTTTACGACATCATGAAGTGAATGATGAATTCTAAATTGAGTCCACACTTGAGCAAGTTCTGAGCCAAGATGCTTCCCGGCCTTAGTGAGGCGAGATGATAAAGAGTCTGCGGCTGACTTAAATCAAACAAGTATTTTAATTTCTCTTGCATCTCAAAGTGACACATAAGCAAGTGATCCCATTCTCCTGAAAAATAGTCCATTTTTAATAAAATTATGATATTTCTATTCATCAATTTTAAGTGTAAATGATCTCATTTTCCTATTAAAATTATTATCTTGGTCTTTTGTTAGAAATTTCAGACATTGTAAATTATTAAAAGTGACCTTATTATTTCTGTCTATCACTAGGGATTTTAGATACTATAACTATTAAAATTGAAATTGATTGTTTCTATCCATTCTGATGAATTTAGACACTATACATTATGGAATTTTCTTTTTAAGAAGATTATAATATTTCTATTTATTATACAAATTCTAGATATTGTAAGAGTAAGTGTAAGTGTAAGTGATCTCATTTGAAAATTGATATTTTCGCTTTTAGTAAAATTGTGATATTCCATTTATGGTTATGAATTTTAGATACTGTATATTATGATACTTCTGCTTTCAGTAAAATTGTAATATTTTTGTTTATTGCTATGAATTTTAGATATCGTAAGTTTTGTGTGTAAGTGACTTCATTTTTCATGTAAATTCATTTTCATTTTTTATGTAAATTTATTATTTGAAAAACTGATATTCTGTAATACTCCCAGAGATATTTCTGCTTTTAATTATAATATTGTCAATACTGTAAGTTTTACATATTTATGTATTTATATAAGAAATACGTTGCATTTTGTTGTTGTTGCATTTAGTGCCAAATATGTGAAGAAGACCTATGATGATATAGTTGGGGTTGCATGAGCTCAAGAGGTTCTATTAATGTTGTTTGTGAATTTGTAATTAAATTTAATGGTTGACTACAGAGGTTATGCAGCAGTTGTTCTAGCAAGTTGCAAGTAGGTGTATTGTGTGTAGATGCAAGAACCTTAATTGTAATGAACATGCAAGAGTGTGGAAGTGTTTTGTCTCAAAAGGTTAATGTGTAGGGTTCTTGGGTGATGTTCGTTTGTGTTTGTCTATGCATATGTGGATATGCAACCATGCACACACAAATATGTGGAATTGTGGATATGTATTTGTGTTCGAGAAAGCAAAATGCGAACTCAAAATAACATGGGAAAGGCATTTTTTTGAAAATTTAGAAATGTGTACTCTCTCAAGGGACAGATTAAAGGGATATGGTGCTTCGAATAAGAAGGAAAATGTGGTTGTAATTTGCAAGTGTTGCGTGTAAGTAATTACTATAAATTGCTTCATGTGACTTCATATTAATGAATTCAAGAATATTTGAAAATATGATATTATTATTGACTGATATCTAATACCTTGATATACAGCCTGCAATTGACATAATAATGTCCTTTAATCTATATGCATGATAATACGATATAGTGATGTTATTCGTGACTATATGTCTAGCATAGACATGGTTATGTTTCGTGTGATTACATATGAGACATGCTTATGATAAGAGATGTGTGTATGACAACATGCTTCTGATGAAATATGTATGCATGGTAACATACTTTCGATAAGATATAGGCATATGGAAACATGCCCCTGTTATGATATGATGTGATATGATGCTGGCAGCTGCCTGTTGGAAAAGGTACCTACTGTGTGAAGGATAGTGCCGACAACTATGATTTATGCTATGTGATATGTGGATTGGCACATATTGTGTGAATGATTGTGCTGACAGTTGTCTGCATGGGCATGGCACCTACTGTGTGAATGATGGTGCCGACAGCTCTCTGCATGGGCATTTTTCCCTAACTCTCTATGATAGGATAAGAGTTAGGAGTGTGTGTGTTTGGAGGGTCACACCCCCAAAATCTATGTGATTACATTACTCATTGGGACCCCACTTGGTAGTGTAATGCTCTCTTGCCAGAAGGAAACATGAAAGGGTCGTTTCTTGTAAGATCCCTGCCTATCAAAAAGCCCCAAAGCACTTTGGGGACTGTGTGCGTGTGTGAGGTACTACGCAATGGATTTACCTATTGGTGGTGCTCTTTCCTGTGGGATAGTAGAAGTTTTAACCTTGAACCGAGGCCTGGGACCCGAGGTTGGTGCTTCTACTACAGGACTTCTGTTGTTGTGAATGCTTATCGTAGGACTTCTGTTGTTGTGAATGCTTACTGCACGAATTCTGTGGCTGTGAATGCTTGTTTGATTATATCTGATACTTAATGTTGATCTTAATATGAATCCTGTGCATATGGTTTATGTATCATGCTTATTTGCTTCGTCTAATAAAGAATACATGACATGTGTAAGATCGGAAATGAATCTGTCAATAGCATGTATTAGAATATATGAAATTATTACGTCAAAATCCTGCTTAATATGCATTCTTATAGAAAATATCTAAATTTGTCAATTATGATTATTTTTAAAGGATAATATTGGTCACTTACTGAGTAGCCAAACTCATCAAAGTATGATAACTTTTTTTCAGAGTAATTGCAGCAGGAGGAGTTTGGAAGAAGTTTACAGTCATGGATTAATTCACCTTTGTAACATTTGTAATGTCAAAGTTATATATATATATATATATATATATATATATATATATATATATATATATATATAAATCCTCATGTATTTTAAACTGTGAAATAAACTTTGTACAAGTCTGAAAGTTTGTAAATGGAATAATTATTTTACAGTAATATAATATATAACAGCAATTTAGAATTTGTTTTGTTCCTTAATAATAAACCGTCACATCTCTGGGATTTTAGTGTTATAAACTTGGGGTCCGCCAAGTTTTTGGAGGGGCCCCTGAATCTTGTCAATGCGGTCCTGGGTTGACCGAGGCCTGGCGGCATTTCCAATGCCGTCAACATCATTTTGAATGGCGCCAAAAACAAATTCGGTTGGGTTTTTTATAAAGCTCCAACTTGTTCATTTGTATTCATCTTTGTCCACTTTGGGCTTTATTAGTCGTCTCTGAGTTTCTTGATAGGAGTATTTTCTCGTTGACCCCTTTCCCCTTTCTTCTCTCATTTTTTGTGATTTCGAAGCTTGTCAGAATCTTGACCGGAGTTGTGAATCTTGCTTGAAATTGAATATGATAATAATCATTATCTCGTGTGAGTTGCAATGTCGAAAGAGGATGAGTCGAAGAACCCTTGGGTCTTCGGAGGATCGCATATCGGGGTCGGCATGCGGGAAAATAAGGTACGTCGGAGAACCCAATTTTTACTTGATGCGGTCTTAGAAATCATTACATTTTCTCCTTTGTATTTTGAAATTTCTTGAACCCCTGAGGGTTGTGATTATTTTGGCACAAACCCCCCTAAATTTGGTGGGTGATTTTGGGATTTTTGGCATCTTGAGCTTGCCAGAATTTTATTTTTTGTTCATAAAAAAAATGCCTGGGGGTTCTCGAAAATGGAAACTCCAATAACTTTCTTTGCCGTGGTTGGGATTTCCGACGACCCTAAATTGGGTTGGTCATTTTTCGGGCGACTTTGAGTGACCTTGAGTGGAATGGGGAACTTTTTGCCAGCCAACCGTCAGCACTGCTTGTAATGGTGCTGGCAGTACTTCGAATGCTGCCAGGGGTTTAACGTCCTTGGGTGATATGTGGTCCCTGTTTGGTGGGCGGTTCAGCCCATGTCTAGCATCTCAGGTATTTTTGACCTATCAGGATTGAGCCCTTGTTCTTTGCCTTCTCACCATTATTTCATTTCTTTCTTCTCCCCCCAGCTTTTTGGTTAACCTAAACATAATTTTGGGCCTAGTTTTGATTTTGAATAATGCTTGGATTTGTATCATTCCGTTTTGAGGCACATTGGAATGGGTTCTCAACTGTCTACTCTCTTATGCCTTATCAAAACCATGGATGGATTCATACGCTCATATTTTTTTCTTCTTCCTCTCTCTCTTTTTATTTTTATTTTATACATGCATATATATATATATATATATATATATATATATATATATATATATATATATATATATATATATATATATTATTTTATTTTATTTATTTATTTTTTTGTTGTCCATCCTATGTTTTAGAATGGATTGTTCTGATGGGTTATAGTCGGGTTTTCACCCTTGTATTTCTTTGTCACCAAATAATTTGGAGAAGGAATCTGTGTTTAGATCTTCAATTTCCTACTGTTCCAGCATGCTTCTGTTTCTTCTACTACCCATTTAAATGAGGTGCATCGGTGGTCCCAGATTTTACCTCCTTGGTTGATTAGGGAGGTCATGGACATCAGCCTATGGGAGGTATGCCAGATCGATGCCGTCCCCTTGAACATGGAACTTATTAGTGCTCTAGTTCATCGATTTCAACCCGAGACCGGGACTTTCCCTTTCTTTGTTGGGAAACCGGTATCACCCTAGAGGCTGTGATCTGCATCTTTGGGGTTAGGAGCGATAGGGTAACCCTTCTTTGTGACCCTCCTTTTGATGACCGTTCTATTTGGTGAGAGGTCCGAGAGTTGTTGGGAGACGTTCCTCTTAGGGAGTGAAGGCAGGGCGACAAGCACATCCCTTTGAGCAAGGTTTTGGAGGCCATTGGGGGCATAAAGCTCCAACGGTTTGAGGGTGATGAGCACTCGAGGAGTGTGGTCGGCCCTGGATTTTTCTCGCACCCCGCGTGAGTCGCATGCTAAGAAGGAGAGTCATCCTCTTTGAAAACCACTTAGGAGCCCTCCCTCTCGTGCTTTAGAGAGAGGAAGGGAAGAGGGCTCATGTGTGTGTTCCGCATCCCCCTTTTGGGGGGATGACTCCTGTGCCCGTTAGGATAGGGGTGGGATGGTGCGGTATGTGTATGCGATTCGAACCAACAAAAGAAAGGATGTTATGTAAGGCTTACTTCACCTGGTAGGGATCGAGACATACCTAGGCTCGAAGCCCTGTTAGATCAGTAAGAATGCCCCCTGGCGACTAAAGGCTCTATCTGGATTCGGCTCCCTTACACACGTTACACAACGTAGGTACCCACTTGATAAAACGGCTTAGAATGCCGTCACCTTTCCCTCGCCCATCCTAGTATGGTCTTTAGGGGGATTTTTAAGGGGTTTAAACGATACAAATGGAAGAGGCAAGAGATAAAATAGAATAGAGAGGGAGAGTAGAGAGAGATAAAATAGAATAAAGAGAGAGATGTAGTGAGAGATAAAATAAAGGGAGGGAAGAGACTCACTCGAGAATTGGGTAGCCTTCTGGCATAACCTCCCCAAGGAGGTATTTATCAGAAGTCAAAGAAGGTACAGGGCTCAAGGCCTCAATACCACGAAGGATTCGCAAGAAACTATATTGCTTAGGTAAAACTGACCTGGATGAATCTCAAAAGAACCCCTTAGAAATTAATGACAAGAAAGATAGAATTGAAGAAGAGAGAAGAATTAGATAAAAGGAGGGAAGAAATCTCTCATCCCCTAGACCATATGTCGCACGCTCCTCGAAGTGGAGACTAATAGCTTGGACGATCTAAGGAGAGAGAGGGGAAGTGAGAAAAAGAGGTGTAGAGAATAAGATAAGAGAGAGAAGAAACCTCTCAACCACTAGACTGTGTCGCACGCTCCTTGAATTGGAGACTAATAGCTCAGATGATCTTAAAAGAGAGATGGAAAGTGAGAAAAGGGGGTGTAGAGAAGAAAAAAAGAAGAGAGAAGAGACCTTTCAACCCCTAGACCATGTGTCGCATGCTCCTCAAAGTAGAAACGTATAGCTCAGACGATCTTATGAGAAAGAGTGAGGAAGTGAAGGAAGGGATGTAAGGAAATAGAGAAGTAGAGTAAAAGAGGAGGTGAGGGTGAGAGTGAGTGAAAGAGGCAAGAGTGTGTGAGTGAGAGAGGAGTGGGTGAGTGAGAAGAGTGTGTGAGTGAGAAATGTGAGTGAGAGAGTGAAAGTGAGAGAGTATACGAGTGAGAGAGTGTGAGTGAGAGACTATATGAGTGAGAGTGTGAGTGAGAGAGTGTGTGAGTGAGAGAGTGAAAGAGAGAGTGAAAAGGCAATGGCGTAGCGGCTAGCCTGCTCCCTATTGAGGTTTAGAAGGGATGTGAGAGAGAAGGGGATGAAGGAGAGGGTAAGAAGAGAGCGAGGCAGCAGGTAGCATGTTGTCCCAACTTAAGGAGAGAGATAGATGAGAGAGAGAGGGGTGGAAGACATGGCGAGAAGGTAGTGCGGCAGCAGCTAGCCCGCTGCCCTCTTGAGTATGAGAGAGATGAGGGGAGAAGGTGGAAGAGGAGGGTGAGAGGGCAATGGGGCAGCGGTTAGCCCATTTTCCTTTGGAGTGTGAGAGAGGTGAGAGAGAGGAGGGTAGGAGAGGGATGAGAAGAGAGTGGGGCAGCGACTACCCTGCTGCCCTCTTGAGGTGGGAGAAACATGATAGTGAGGGTGGAAGAGAGAGAAAGGACAAGGAAAAAGAAGGAAGAAGAAGTAAGAGAAGAGGGGAGAAGAAAGAAGAAGGAAGAAGAATAAGAAAAAGAAAGAAGAAAGAAGAAGAAGAAGAAAGAAAAAGAAGAAGAAGAAAAAAGAAGGAGAAGAAAGAAGCAGAAGAAGAAACAAGAAGAAAGAAGAATAAGAAGAAGAAGAAAGAAGAAGAAGGAAGATGGGACCGGTTACCTAGACGGGTGAGGTAATGACTCGAGCCGTTCGTTGGATGTGCTTCCCCTAGATCTTTTGAAGGTGAAAGTGCTTGGATGAGAGGCTTGGACCCTTGAGTGGAGGTGTATGGCTAGGTTGGGTTGGGTAGGCTAGGTTGGGTTGGGTTGGCCAGAGTATATTACTAAGTTAGGTTAGGTTAGGTAGGCTAGGTTGGGTTGGGTAGGCTAGGTTGGGTTGGATAGCCTAGGGTGTGTTGTACATCATTTTTGACGTACTTCCATAAGCCCATGCCAATAAGGAGAGAGCCGGAGACTGTCTGGTCTCGGAGGTTCATGAAAAACTCAAAGACGTACTTCCATAAGCCCATGCCAATAAGGAGAGAGCCGGAGACAGTCTGGTCTCGGAGGTTCATGAAAAACTCAAAGACCAAGATTGTGCCGAAAATAAAGCCATCTGCCTAGTGACCTGGGTGCGGTGCCCTTGCACCAAGAAATGACTCTCCACTGTAGCCTTATACTATTGGCTGCAGCAGAGCACTAGATCACCGCCATTGTGCTCAGAACGTCGAAAAACCACCGAGGACCAAATTTGGGCTCAATCGGACGTCCTTAGAGGGGTTTATGCTCATGCGGCCTCGCAACTCATGGGTTTTACCATATCGCGGTGCGGCTTCACCAAACCAGTCTAAAAAATGGGAACTGCGACAAAGTTTCTAGCAGTAACTTCGCCAACCCACGACGCCTTCCTCTGAAGCTAGACGAAGCTCAAACGTTGACATGTTCTAGATCACACCAGTCCTGTCATTTTGACCTATGGCACACACTGTGGCGTGACTGAGAACCCTCATTGCTCTGAAGAGGAAGTGACTGGTGAAACCAAGGAAAAAAAAGGGTTCTGTAAGCTCCGGATTCGGTGAAGCATAGCTCAATGTCCAAGCCTTGGATCAATGTGGGGAGGAGTTCAATAGAACCACCTCGTGTAGAGCTACATTCTGGAACAAATCTTGCATTCAATCCGTGGTTCGATGAATGCAAGTCCCCAGGTCGCTAAAGAAACAAATCCAGCCAGTTGCAGGAATCCTTTTCTCCAGCAACCTTCCAAATTAGGCAAATTCATAAATTGACACCAAATCAGCCCAAACTTGGTGCAAAATGACTGCAACAGCCTCCTCTCTGACTTGCAAGTAGAGCCAAGAGCTAAAACAATATGCATTAGAAAACAAAGTTTACAAAACTGGCCGGAATTTCACCTCTAGAGAAAAGTCCACTACAACATGATTAAAGGGCATCATAATGCTCACAATCGAGACAATAACAAATATGTATTGCTGAACAACTGAACAATTGCCGCAAGTTGCAGGACCAGCTTTCAAGGTCTTCATATGGTGGAGCAACCTGCATGCAAGGACGGTCTCGCCATTCAGGCAAAAGATCATAGGGGCAATTTGATCATTTGCGCCTAATTTTTGGATTTGTTTTGAATTTATTTAATTGTAATTAGGCTTGAATTTTGAGCATTCACCCTCATTTGGTGAATCCTCTATATAAGCAAGCTTAACTCATTTGTAAAAGGACCCCTTTTTTTCAAGCTCCAATACCCCTAAAGGTTGGGAAGAATCGAGGCTAGATTTTGCTTGATAGCTTGTCTTTCTTTGTGAGCGCCCAATCTCTATGGGATAGGAGAGAGAGAGAGAGAGAGAGAGAGAGAGGATACACCTGAGTATGCGGCCCCGCGGGCACCACGGTTGTGTGGGTCACCCCACACCTCTCCTAAGCTGAGTCGTTCTTCCTCTCTCTCTCTCTCTATCTCTCACTCTCACCTCCATGCGTGCGACCCTGATCGTGCGGCAGCCCTCGTCCATTCGCAAGCCCATGGACGTGATAAAACCTATGGGCCTAGACCCTCAGGTTTCCCCACGCCCCCCTTAGCGGCCAGAAAACCCCTCCAAAAGGGTGACCAAGGTGGGGGGACATTCAGATCCCATCCCAATAGCATTGAGATAGTGAGAGGAGAGAGGTTGTGAGCTTGAAGAGGGCTCCCATCAAAACTGCGCTGACAAGCAGCTGAAGGGCTTCATAATTGCTTTAAGAGGGCCATCCACCCAGGCATTTCCCCGAACCCCCAAAGCGGCACAAGATCGTTCGCGCTCCAGTCACAAAAATCTTTCTCACTGCCAGCCTCGTATCCTCTAGTAGGAGGGCCCGCGCATGCACCACACATCGGACCTCCGCGGTTGTTCAAGAGAGGGTTTCTGCCTCCTCACTGCGAGGGAAACCAGGACCCCACCAACATCAACTGGTGACTCCACTGGGGACTCGTCACCCTATCAATGGCTCGAGCCGTATCCAGGTACCAACCACTCTTTCTCCTCTCTTCACTTTTGCTATGGGATTAGTTTATCCCTCCTTCCTCCGGGTTGGGGACTTAAACATTCCCATACCCGTGGCTACTCATGGGGAGGCTCGACCGTTCGGTCCTCCCTCCCTTGTGTGCCGTCTATGTGGCCATGCTGACCCAACCATCTCGGCCTTGACTGAGAAAATTCAGGGCACGAACCCTCAAGCCCCTCGCCCTGCCTCTTTCGACATTCGGGAGAGACCCCTTAATGCCCACTGCACGGGCGACTCTACTGCCGCCCCCTCACTAAAACACCGTGTTGCTGGCGGGCACCCTGTCAGCCACAGATCCCAAAGCAGCACCCGTGTCGCCACTCCTCCTCACTCAGTCGGTCCTAACAGGACTGTCGTTGCCACAGATAACTAAAAGGTGACCCCGCCTACATCAGACAGGGGCGTTGCTAACATTGACACCCCCGCATACATATCATCCTCTGGCAATTACCATGCCAGCATGCGCGATTACTCCACCATGCATACCTATTTCTATAGACTTCCTGGTGGCCCGACCGCCAAAATAATGAATCGGGGTAGGCGGCAACCTACATCTCTCAAACCGTTTCAGGTCGCTCTCAACCCGGGCGCAGTGCTGGTGGCTCTAACGCCACCCATGCCATGCATGTCAGCTCCACAGCTCGGGGCAGCTTAAGAGCCAACCATTGGCCAACACGCGACTTTCAAGGCAATCGGAAGTCCCCCAAGCAAACACATATGCATCCAGGAGGCCTCACGGCCTCACCAGCAGAACGGGCGGTTGTCACACGCACCCTGTCCCTCACCACCCAAGGGACTGGTCCTGTGGCCACCTCAGATACAACTATGGATCATGCACACACATGTAGGTCCAAGGAAACTCCCCGCTATGAAGAGAGACGAGCATACATCGCTCCGCCCACCACTCTTGCACCACTCGCCGCGTTGTACTCAAAGAAGTTCCCTTCGAGCACCATCCTCTCCACTCCCCACCCTGTGCGAGCGCAAGATGATTCTTGGGGCAAGGCCTGAAAAGCTAAGGCGTCGCTTCCAGAACGGCCCCTTCCCCGGTATCTCACCTTGCCAGATTTGATTAGCTCCATCCACGTATCAGCCTAGCGGGCTAGGCAGGAAGGAGACAAGAGCTGCTTTTGGTTTTGAAAAAAGGTCCATCGTGACCTACGAGACAAACAAGCCAGGCGTATGGAGGTCTTGCTCTCACAGTGGAAGGTGGAGGACGCTGCCTTGAGGTGCCTTAGCAGATTCAAGTCGTCGCTCAGTTTAAAGAAGGACGAGTCCTACGATGCCACCCACTACTACACAACAGGGTACAAAACACGATGCTTCGCACGACCAACCTATGTGATGAATGGCAGTCTGTGAAGGTCATAGAGTGAGTATGGTGGTGGTTTGACTCACTTTGGGGAGATGGGACTAGGCTGCCTGCAAAACATGAATGGTGTATAGATGGAAGGTGGAAAGTGGTGACCCACTAGGTCACAGTGAGTATGGGTGGTGAGATGGCTCACCATCTTGTGAGCACGGGTGAGACTAACTTGGGAATTATGAATGGTAATGAAGGAAGATGAATTTTTTGGGGAGGTTGATGAAGGTGGTGCGCGCACTCAAACGGGTCAGTTACGGAAGGCATGCGTGAAGATGCATGTAAAGGGCACATGCACATGTGTGGTGGCGTGTTTAAAGTCATACCTCCTGGACCTCTATAAAGCAATTTATCATCATGCGGCCAGGACGAGCACTATAGGTTTAGATCATATAGCTTGGACTGTGGCTATGCAGTTTAAAGTCATGCAACTTGGACCGTGCAGTTTAAGGTCCTGCAACTGGACATCTTCTATAGTTTAAGGTCACGCAGTTTAGACTGCCACTACAGTTTAAGGTCATGTAGTTTAGACCATGGTATTAAGCCTTTTAACGTCATGCGGCAAGGACATGCACTATAGTTTAGGGTCATTTAGCTTGGATCATGGCTGTGCAGTTTAGGGTCATGCAGCACGGATCATGCAGTTTCAGGTCGTGCAACTAGACCTCCGTTACAGTTTAAGGTCGTATAGTTTGGACCATGGAGTTTGGGGTCATGCATCTAGACCATGGATATGCAGTTTACGGTTATGCAGCACGAACCATGGCTGTGGGTTGCCATATAGGTGAAGCTTCATGGGGAATAGAAGTATGGATTACAATCTGACTCCTTGGGGATACACAAGTAGAGGGCTTAGACGAAGATGGTGACCCGATGAGGAGTGGCAAACATAAGTGGACTTCACTAGGGTTTAGGGGGCAAGTATGGCTTCTTAAGGTGAAAGATGAAACTCCATGAGGAATAGGCTTATCGAAGGTAACCCGACTCTCTGGGGATAAGATAGCATGGTGCCAGTGGTTAGGTACGTCAATCTTGCCCTCCAGATCTGGATGATCTGGTGGCATGCATCTCGGGTTTCGGGGGAGCCCAAGACTTTGAGATCGCTCTCTCGAGAACTAGCCCAGGAGCAAGGGTAAGTATATCAACCGATGAGAGAGGAATTTAAGGTGGGTTCGGGACTTACTCAGGTTGGCTCACATGAGCGCCCTCTTAGATCATGAAGAAAGCCCCCAAGTTCTACAACTGGTTCGAAATCACCTCCCTTGGCTGGTATTCTCATGTTTCTGCAATCACACACTCATGGTTAAATTTACAAGACAAGTGGGTCGGAGGACCCCACCATGTCTTTGGGTGAATGTACACAAGGCGCGCACATTTAAAAGAGAAAAGAGAAGAAGTGATGAGATGAGGGTTGGGAGAAGGAAAGAGAGAGAAGAAGAAGAAAAGAAAGAGACATTTGACCAGGTAACTAGCCTAGCGCAGTGGCTAGATTATCATGATGATTGACCTGACGTGGTTGCAAGATGGGCATGGTAACGCGGACTGGCACGACGGCAATATTACTCAATGACAGAACACCAACACCAACCAGCCTGACAAAACGGCTAGTTCAACGTGGTAGCAAGATGGGCATGGTGACTTAGACCGGCACGAGGGTAATACTGGTTGACGATGAGACTACCGTGATAGTGTTAGACTTGTCCCTTGGTCAAATGGCAGAGGAAGAAGAAGAAGAAAGAGGGAGATCAGAAATAATAAAAACAGAGAGAGAAAGAGAGAGAGAAAGAAGAGAAAGAGAAGGGAGAGAAAGTGAAGGGAGAGAAAGAGAAGGGAGAGGAAAGCATGGATGGCAGGGTGGCTCGCCATCTTGTGAGCGCGGGTGAGACTCACTGGGGAATGATGATTAGTAATGGAGGAATGGACTAACTAAGGGAGTGTTGAAGGCAACGCGTAAACACGAATGGGTCGGTTAGGGAAGACATACATGAAGATGAACGTAAAGGGCATGTGCATGTGTGTGAGGGCGTGCTTAAGGTCATGCCTCTGGGACCTGTGTAAAGCAGTTTATCGTCATGTGGCCAAGACGAGCACTATGGTTTAAGGTCATATAGCTTGGACTGTGGTTGCATAGTTTAGAGTCATACGACTAGGACCTTGTAGTTTAAGGTCGTGCAACTAGAACTCCGCTAGAATTTAAGGTCATATAGTTTGGACCATGTTGCTAAGCATTTTAATGTCATGCGGTCAGAACATGCACTATGGTTTAGTGTCATATAGCTTGGACCATGGCCGTACAATTTAAAGTCATGCAGATAGGACCATGCAGTTTAAGGTCGTACAAATAGACCTCCGATACAATTTAAGGTCATGTAGTTTGGACCATGGAGTTTAAGGTCATGCGCCTAGACCTCTGCTACAGTTTAAAGTCATGTAGTTTGGACCATGAAGTTTAAGTTCGTGCACCTAGACCAAGGCTGTGCAGTGTAAGGTCATGTAGCATGGACCAAGGCTGTGCTGTTTAAGGTCATGAAGCACAGGCCATTTTATGGGTTGCTTAGTAGGTGAAGAAGCTTTATGGGGGATAGGTCTATAGATAAGTATCTGACTCCCTAGGAAGCAGACCTCACTAGGGATTAGGCAACAAGTATGACTCCTTAAGGTGAAATAAGGAAGTCCATGGGGGCTAGGCGCATGGAAGGTAACTCAACTAGGGATGAGACAGCTTGGTGCGAGACCGACCCATTAGAGATTGAAGTGGTTAGCACGACTTTAACTCTGTTGAGGATCAATGGGCTGCAATCCGGATGCAATACCTACTGGGGATGAGAGATATTGACCTGCTCTTGACTCCATTGGGAAATACAAGTCATGACCTAAGTGGAACTGCTTGGATGCAACTCCATTGGGGATGACGGAGGTTACAAGTTTTGTGCAACTCCACTAGGGATAGTGGTAGGTGCTAGCACATGCATTGACACACACGACGCTAGCACGAGCAGCGTTAGTATGCACGAGAGTGGTCATAGGTGGCAGTAGCACTGATGCGCATGATGCTAGTGTGTGTAGCATTAGTTACACGCAAAGTTAGTCATGCACGACGATACAGTCGGTGTTAGCATGTGTTCAACAGTGGTTGCACGTGGCATTAGGGACGGGCGATGATAAGCCTCTATTCGGGCCTCAGGTCTGAACCCAACCCGGTCCAACCCCTGAAGTTTAGATCTCGACGTTGCACGGTAGGCGGTAAGCCTCTGTTATGGGCCTCGGGGTTTGAGCTCGACCGGGTCCGACCTATTATCGCTTAGCCTTCAAGGATCTGTCTGGTATTCTTTCTTTGTGAGGGGTACCTTGGGGAACCATCTTCTATATAAGGGGGGAAGACCCCATTTTTATTGTTTTATCGAAGGTAAAACAGTGAGAAAGAAGAGACTTCCAGTGAGTGCACAAGTATTTCGGTAAGTTTAGCAGCTTTGGCATGGTGTCCACAGGAGTTTGCAGAGGAGCGCCGAGGTTTTCGCTAAGGAATAGAAATTTTAGGTGAAGAAGAGAGAACGTCGGTGGGTTGCAGAGGTATTCTGACAAAAGTTCTCAATCACCAAAGTGGTGACGAAAGAGGCAAGCGAGGGCCGCCTGACATTTTCATCAACTTCTGGTGGTTCCATGTTGTTTTCCGTCACTTGAGACTAGCAGCGGTGA
Source organism: Amborella trichopoda (assembly GCF_054954075.1). Classification (NCBI taxonomy): domain Eukaryota; kingdom Viridiplantae; phylum Streptophyta; class Magnoliopsida; order Amborellales; family Amborellaceae; genus Amborella; species Amborella trichopoda. The sequence continues at coordinate 31,952,539 of NC_142348.1, read as the reverse complement.
GCATGAGTGTTTTTCGACGTAGAGAAAAACTGAAAAAGTCGTCACAATTGGTTTTCAACAAGCAGGGAGACGAAGGGCTGCCGGGGATTTTCTGGAGAGTTTCGAGTGGTTCCCCGGTAGCATTGGTCACCGGTAAGGAGAGGGAAAGAACATAGAGGGTTTCCTGATGATAAGGAGTGAGTTCTCGGTGAGAAGGAGTGAGTTCTCAGTGAGGAGAGCAAACGCCGGTGAGAACCCGAGGCATTGCAAGCTTGTAATGGACGGGGAGGTGAAGGGAGAAGGGATGATGAACGGTCACCCTCTACACGTGTGGTGTCAGGCCACGTCATGACTGGCAGGCAGTGTGTTAAGATTTTGAGGGACTTGGGCCTGCATGTGTGACACGTGCGATTAGCTTGAGCCCAGCTGGTGCTGAACTTGGACGGCGTTAGCCCCTCCTCCTTAGGTTGGCACACGACGCTGCATCTTGAGTCAGTGGACGGCGATAGCCTCTTGGTCGGGCGACGACGTTGTGCCTTGGTCGATGCGCGATGCTACTACTTCAGTGAGTTGATGGCGATAGCCTTCACAAATGTAGCCGACGCTAAGCTTTAAGCAACTAGCCGACAATGTACTCTTGTGAGCATAGTCGGCGCTACGCCTTGGGAACATAGATGACAGTAGCTTCGTGATTTAGCGTTTATAGATAGGACAGATGGTGCCAGTCTTTATTTATGCTGTCGGAGATAGCCTTTCCTTTTGCGCACGACGGTATCACTGCCCCTCGGTGACTTGCACATGATAGCAAAACCTTGGCTTTTAGCTTCATGGTCAAGCCTTCAGGCACCAATCCTGACTTGAAGAGCCTCCAATGGTTAGGTGAAATTGGCACCAATACATTTACCAGTGAAAGCTTGGTGAGAGGTGATCCCATTTGGTTCACCGATGTATTGTGTGAACTGAGGTGGCCTTTGAGTGTCATCTTTGTTAATGACCCCATTCGCTTTGACGTCATAGAAGACAGCGATGAGAATGTAAGGATGGAAAAAGGGGTAGGCTTCTTCCACTATTTGCATAGAATGTGACCTCAGGTGAGGACTTTCCTACCTTATGCAAGAGGATGGTGAAGACTTCGAGCCTGAGGTGGTCCTCTGCTGGTCTTCGTGTGCAAGGGGAGCACCAATATTTAAAAGGATATTCTTCATGGATCATAAAAGTGTTGGGCCAATACCGGGGCATTCTGAAGCGCGCTTCCCTACTAGCTGCCATCCAATGCTCAGCATGCTACTATGACTGTTGCTTGAACACGGTTAAGATATTATTGGAAACTTGGAGCCATGCTAGTAATGGTCATGGGGTAGCAGGGATTTCGCTGCTAGATCTGCACTTCATCGGTGGGCTTCCACTCATCGGTGCTATGTATGACGAGTTCGTTCCCCTGAACTCAGTCATTTTTGAAGGTGAACGGGTCAAAAAAGAAGAACCACCAGCTAGACTTCAGGAGCTGTTTGGAATTTACAAGTTTCTTTTCTTCGAGTCCAAGAATGGAAGTGTCTCCTTCACCCAATCGGTGGCATTCTTTTTCGGAGACAGCACTAGTGAAGTTGGTCCGGGCCCAAGGAGAAAGGGGAAAGAACCCATGAAGGGAACCCCTCCGATATTTGAGTTGGAAAGTGGGAACGACCACATTTTCCTGATGGTGTACTTAGTGCTCTTCTTGTGCAAGTTCACTCTCCCAAGAGGACAGACACTATACGTTCATGCACGTTCTATGTGGCCTACGACATGGTGACGGGGCGAGAGTATGCGCATGCATAGCCGGTCCTGTGCAGCATCTACTATGGCCTGAGAGCCGTGTCTAGGAGGAAATCGTATCAAGGAGATGAAGGGGGAAATGCCATAGTGGATGGCGAAGCTTCCTAGGGGATTTTAAGATGCCTTTCCCCATCCACTATATGTATGGCTGGCTTGGGGCTTATTTCCCCAACACCTATACCAGAAATAGGGTGTTGGAGGGAACAATATGTTCGTTGCTCTTGAAGATTGTTGGGCAGCAGGCAGTCTTCCATACTCTTGCCCATGCACGTAGCTTGTATAGTAATGATCACCTCCACATGAGCTGGGTTGCCTTCCCAGTTGAATGCCTTACACACCACACCTTTGGATGGTGCTCCCACTACTCATAAGGAGCTCATGTTCATGTTGAGCATTAGGAGTGAAGTTCGACCTACCGCACTATCCATAGTGCCAAGCTCAAGGGGTATTTCCTTCATAGACTCGCTCGGCAGCACGGGCTTGATAAAGGCTGCCCTTTCTCGGTGTTCTTTGAGAAGCGCTATAGCAAGATCAACCGCAAAAAGAAGCACAAACTGGGGACTCATCGTGAGACATGGCTCACGAGGCATGATTGCATAGCTTGGGCAACAAGCTTAGATTTTACGGAGATTAACAAGTACGTGCTACCGCACTTCGATAGAACGGTGCGAGCGACTAAGTCCCATGAACGCTGGTGGTAGATTTCCAGTCATGGATACTGAGGGGTTGACCATCCCTGAAAAGGGGAAAACTACCACTAGTACCAGAGCACGAGGTAGAAGAAGATGGCGAGAACCCCTCGTTTGGGTGAGGTTTTAACCCTGGACTTCCCCTGAGACTGGCGAGACATTGGGAGGTCCCGACAAACTGCTATGGACAAGTCTCTACCACGGTTTCTTGCTATGAAGAAGAAGGCAGAGAGAATTTTTGAAAACCTCTTTGCTATCTTCAAATGGAAGGAGGGACTAAAGGTTCCTGGGAACGAGGAGCACGCAGTTCAAGATCTAAACGAGTTGATAGAGAGTGGCCCGCACAGTAGACTTGCTGCAAGCTCTTCTCGACGGGATGTTTCTAAGACTGCTGCACCTTCTCAGGTGAAGGGGAAGAAGAGGAAGCAGACTGCCCCAGCCATACCTCGTGCACCGGTTCGAACTGCAGCTCGGACTCGAAAGCACAGGGGACCCAAACATCCAGTTGTTCGGGAGCCAGCCGACGGTTCTTCAACATCTAATTCCTTGAATTCCTACGTGCCTCCAATTATTTCCACATCACCCTCTGCTCTTGAGGATTCATCTTCCCTTTCACCTGAGCCCTCCTCTAGATCTTCAGAGACTCAGGTCGGTGCCTCAGATCCCACTGCACTGATCGACATTGCTTCAGATCAGGAAGTGACGTCCATGGCTGCGGGGGAGGGCCTAGTCCCGATGGAGATCAACGGGGCTGATGAGGCCATCAAGGTGGAGAAAGCCTCTGAGGCCCAGGAGGTTGCTGCGCCTACTGAGGCAGACGGTGCAGTCATGGAAAGGAAAACCCCAGGAGACCTTGTGGTCATAAAGGAAGATGGTGTCCAAGGGACTAAAGAGGGGCTACCTGAGCTGCAGGAAGTTGCTGCTTCAGGAGATGTAGCTGTAGGAGATACAGAGCCAGGATCTCCTTAGGGGGCTGATCTTGAGGCCTGAGAAGCAGAAGAAGCGGTAGATGAAATGGTTGCCCTAGAGGACAAGGGCGACAAAGAAGAGGGGAGATGCGTCAATCCTACCATGGCAGAGATGGTGGTTTAATAAGAGAGGGAGAAAGGAGAAGAAGTTGGCCCTGAAAGAGCTGAGGCTACTTTGGAGCATATTACAACTGCTTCAGAAAACGAGGGGGAAAGAGAAAAGGTTACCCTTGAAGGGACCAAGCCTGCTAAATGAGAGGCTAAAAGGCCAAGTGAGGAGGATGAAATTGTGAGGGGAGACTAGGGTCCCCTCTGAATCTGTAAATGGGCTTGTCATAGGCTCTGGTGATATAATGGGTTGAGGAGAAGGTTTAAGTGGAAGAGGTTTATTTTGGGCTGCTGCCTGGCTTGATTACGCAGTCGTCTTGGTTTGGGTAGTCTGAGTGGATGTTTGAGGTTGAGGCTTTGGAGATGGCAAGGTATATGGGACTAGCAGCATCCCTGAGAATTGAAGGATGGGTGGATTTTCCAGGTTATTTTGGCGAGGAAGGAGCCTAGGGAGTTGGAGGATGGGTAAATTGTTTGAGGTATTTAGGTACGGAAGAAGTGGCAAAACAGGGAACTTCAGGATACCTGGCTTCTAAGGTGGAGGTTGCAGCGTTTTCCCTAACCTTAGGGTCATTTGCCTTGTGTTGGGTGATGTTTATGAGATTTACACCATGTGGCACGGTTCCTGAGAATAGAAGCTCTGTCCCCTTGATTCTCTCAGTCTCTGCTCAAAGTCAAGCTCAAGAGGCCACTGAGGTTTCTTTAACTTTGACTTCATCTGCTTCCCAGTAGAAGAAGATCTCTCTGACTTAGCTCGAGCTGCCAGGGCATCAGTAACTGTCAAGAATCCAGCCGCTTGAGGTAACATCTTTTTCAGCCGTCTCTGATGTGTCCTGCTTATATTGGTTCCTTCCAGCTCTCTGTCAAGAGCCTCAAAGTCTAGACATTTCAAGGTTGTCCTTGCAGGAGACACAGAAGAGAAAGGGTAAGAAGACGAAGAATAAGAAGAAGAAGGAGAAGCGTCAGTAGCTTTTTTAAGGTCGTTCCTCTCATTGGACCCATCTGAGCAGGTTTTTACGTCATCACCAGAATTGGACATGTGCAGGGGGTCTTTCAGGTCTTTCCCTTGCTTAGACCATTGAGGAGTTCTTTTAATGCCGTCACCTTCATTAGACGTGCCCTGAGTAAGATATGACTCAAGGGTATCCTATTGATGAGACGCAGGTATAAGGTCGGTGACGACCGGGATGAAGTATTTTAAAGTCGACAAGGGAGGAAGTGGCTTAAGGAATTCTGGCTCGACCTGTGGCTGAGGAACCTTGTTCTTTCGGTGAGAAGCCCTTGGTGCTCATCTTCTTCTAGTCACCTTTGGAGGTGCTTGGTCCGTCTTGCTAGGTTTGTGAACAGCCCTAGCTTGACGAATGGCTTCTTTCTTCAATGACTTGATCTTGCTCCACCCATAATGGACTTTCCATGGCTGAGAAGTCAAGGGTTCACCGCGATCAGAGGCATCCTTCTGGGAGTCTTGTACTGGGACACTCTCCTAAGTGGAAGTATCGACTTGTGGGTGTTCAGCATAAGTAATGTGACATGCCTGAACTTTTTCGTAGCCACTGCTTCAAAGCCATAACATTCGTTCAGCTCATTCCTCCATATCTGATGGTATGGGAACCAGTGATTCTCAATCCCCTAGGCAAGGTGTTTGGGTTGCCTTGCGGGCTTAGGAGTGACTAGCCCTTGTTGGAGCATCGCCTCAAACATGGCTAGAAGAGGGTCCGAATTATCATTTCCCGGGTCTTGAGTCAAGGGTCCTCTTGTACCATTGGAGGAGAGATTTGGGGATATCTGTCTAAAACATCACCAACTTCTTGAGCTCTCCACATTTTCATCTCTAGTAGCTCGTGGAAGTTAGAGCATTCGCTCAGGTCATGCCCCGATATTTAATGATATGGATGCCAGAGACCCTCAGCTCTTTGAGTCCGGTGCTTGAGTTGTCTTATTGGTTTTGGCGTCATGAGGCCTTCATGAAGCATCATGGCAAACAAGGCACAAAGGATTCTGGGTGCCTCATCTTCCTCTTGATCTGTCACTGCGTGGGATGCTTACATTGCCCCAAATGCTTTCTTGAGGTCTTCGAGCTTAATCTGGCCGTTTTGGATTAGAGTCTCAATGAGATCTTTAAGTGTGTAGCATTCTTCTGTGGAGTGGTTTACCATTTGATGATAAGCATAGTGTCTTACATTCGTATCGAGACTTCTTCCTCAGTCTCTGTGATTCGAAGAGGGTAGAAGGGATTTTTAGGGAGGAAGAGCAGGGTGCCCAAGCTTTTCTGATCAGTTCCTTAATCGAAATATGTAGTCGTCTATCGTGCTTGAGATTTAGAATGTGATATACCTCTCTCCAGAATATAGACTGGGGTTGAGGTTGAACTGCTTTCTTAGAGCATGAGAGGGTGGTGTCCAGGAGATGAGGCAGCGAATGTTGATCTTAGACGGAGGCCAGCTTAGGCTACTGCCTCGAAAGTTGAAGAACGTCATCAATCATCAGGCCTTTGCCTCGAGCTCCTTTGAGGGCTTTAGAGGCATAGCATGCCTGATGAGGCTGGCTGAGGATGGTACCCTTAAGGAAAACCTTTGAGTATTAGGTCTTGAGGTTTCCGCCAAGAGGAGAAAGGGCAGAATAAGAGGGGAGCAGCTCTCGACGATGTCTGGGTCGGAAGCAAGTAGTGGCCTGGGAAGGCGACACGTGTACGCCCCTTGAAGTAGAATTTCGGGTGACTTGGGGGTCAGCCTGGGCTCAAACAGGTGGTCTGGCCTTAAGAGGCCGAGAACTACGAGCACGTGTATGTAAAGGAACAAGTCGAAGCCTGCCCCTTACAGGGTGCACAAGTGTGTGCTTAGTGGGAGGATGAAAGGGTTATCTCCTATGTGCTTGGGTTGGCGCTGCGACGGTGTTATCTTGAGTAGTGAGATGCATATGCATGCACACAGGTTTCGGTCCAAGGAAGCTTGATCCTGAACGCTTAATCGGGGTAGCTCAAGGGCTACCCCGAGGTGTGACTTGAGTGGATGACCCACGAGCCTTAGTGTGTGTGTGTGAGGTGAAGCCCCAGAGTCTCCTCCTCGATGTGTTGAGTCTCTAGTCATAGAGACCCGTGGGGGTGGCTTTACGGCGACATGCAGGAGCAATGGTAATTTTCTTGCCTTTTTAAGAAAGGGACTGGGTAGCCTTGCGGCGTACCTCAACAATACGATCGGCAGTGACTTGTCGGTGACAGGGTGCATGCTGCGAGTGGCAGCAAACGTGCTACCAAGGTAGGGCGCCTTGGTGGAAGTTTCACTAGGGTGAAGAGATGGGGAGTTAGGGACCTTTAAGTCCCTCGTCACGCCTATCCAGGTTAAGATCTGAGAGCTAGACACTGGGTCTTTGCCCAAAAGGAAGGATGGGAATGAAGTTCGAGGAACTTGTATTCGAGGGAAGTTCGCAAATTCAAGGATCAAAAAATCCCCGATTCGGATGAACGGGTTAGAGAGAAGCCATATGGTGTGTGAAAACAAAAAAACAAAGGAGAAATTAGCTAAACAAGGATGATCTGACGAAGGGGTAGTAAGTCCCCAGTGGAGTCACCAAGCTGGTTAGCGATCTCACCCTCTAGATCCAATCGATCTGGCATCATGCATCTTGGGTTTCGGGGGAACCCGAGACTTCGAGATTGCTCTCTCGAGAACCTCGCTCAGCAGCAAGGGCAGTATACCAATCAATGAGAGAGGAATTTAAGGTGGGTTCGGGACTTACTCAGGCTAGATCGCTTGGACTCCCTCTTAGATCACGAAGAAACCCCCTAATCCTACAACTAGCTCGAAATCACTTCCCTTGACATGTATTCTCCTATTTCTGCAATCACACATACATGGTAAATTTTACAAGATAAGTGGGAAGAAGGAGCCCACTGTGTCTTAAGGTGAATGTACACAAGGTGTGCAGATTCAAAGGAGAAAAGAGAATAAGTGATGAGATGAGGGTTGGGAGAAGGAAAGAGGAAGAAGAAGAAGAAATTAAAGAGACATTTTATCGGGTGACTAGCCTAGCACGGTGGCTAGATTGGTATGATGATTGACCTGACGTGGTAGCAAGATGGGCATGGTAATGCGGACCAGCACGACTGCAATACTACTCGACGATAGAACACCAACACTAACACCAACCAGCCTAACACAATGGTTAGTTCGACGTCACAACAAGACGAGCACGGGGCGACAATATTGCTCGACGACAAGACTACCGTGATAGTGCTAAACTTGTCCCTTGGCCAAATGAGAGAGGAAGATGAAGAATAAAGAGAAAGATAAGAGATAAGAAAAATTGAGAGAGAAAGAGAGAGAGAAGAGGAAGAGAAAGTCAAGAAAGAGAAGGGAAAGAAAAGCACAGACGGCAATGGACTTCCGCCGTCCATGATAGAGGAAGAGGAGAGAGAAAGAATGCGGACAACGATGGACTTTCGTCGTCCATGACAAAGCGAAAATGAGAGGGAAAGAACATGAACGGTGATGTACTTCCGCCATCCATGATAGAGGGAAGAGGAGAAAGAAAGAATAAGGATGGTGATGGACTTCCACCATCTATGATATAGAGAGACGGGAATGAGAAATGAATGTCACGTGCAGCGATGAGCATCGTTGTGCACCACGGGGAAAGGAGAAATTTGGACAGAGGTTCAGCCCGTGCACCACGGGGAAAGGAGAAATTTGGACAGAGGCTCAGCCCGCCACTAGGGTTAGAGCCCAACTCACTACGCATATTTCTAGAAGATAAAGGAAGGCTGAGAATATCATACCCGACGATGAGCATCATCGTGCACGACTAGAGGAGAGAGAGAAAGACGCTTTTCGGAAAGACGAAGAGGAAAGGAAAGTAGAGAGAAGAAAGGAAAGAAGAGATGGAAAAGGAAAGTGAGGAGAGAAATTGGGAAAGAGCCCCGAGGAGAAAGAAGGAAAGAGAGAGAAAGAGATTAGGAAAGAAAGAAGAAGAATAAGGAAAGAAGAGAGGAAAGAGGTACGCACGGCGATGCCACCTCCATGAGTGTCAGAGAGAGAAGAAAACAAAAAGAGAGATTCGTGTACGATATTGCCATAGCCATGCTTGTTTTGATAGAGAGAGACAGAGAGAAAGATAGAGCAGAGAAAGAATAAGGAAAGAAGTAGAAGAGGAATAAGAAGAAGAAGGGAGAAGAAAACGCACACTGCATTGCCATCACCATGTGTGTGAGATAGAGAAGAAGAGAGGCAAGCAAATGCACACGACATTGTCATCACCATGTGCGTGAGATAGAGAAGAATACGCACATGGCCTTGCCATCGCCATATGTGTGAGATAGAGAAAACAGAGAGAGAAGAGAACACACACGGCATTGCCATCGTCGTGTGTTTACGATAGATAAAGAAGAAGAGAATGCACATGGCATTACCGTCACTGTGTGTGTGAGATAGATAGAGAAGAAGAGAGATAAGAAAACACACGCAGTGGTGTTATCGTCGTGTATGTGAGATAGAGAAGAAGAGAGAAGAAAACACACATGATGTTGCCATCACCTGTGTGTGGATAGAGAAGAAGAGAGAGGAAAATGCACACAGCATTACCATTTCTGTCCGTGTGAGATAGAGAAAATAGAGAGAGAGAGAGAGGTTCGTGCATGGGACTGCCATCGCCATGCACGTTCAGTCAATGAGAAACACAAAGAAAGTTTGGGAAGAAGAAGAAAGAGAAGATGAAGAGAGAGAATAGGAAACACACAATGTTGTAATCATTGTGTAGGTTAGATAAAGAGAAGGAAGAAGATGACTTGCACGGCTATACCACATCCGTTCGTGTTCACAGTGAAGAAGAGAGAAAAACTGAGGAAAGAAGAAGAAAGAAAAGAGAGAGGAAGCCAGAGAGAGAAAAAGGAAAAAAGGAGGACATAGGAAGATAGAGACGAGAGGAGGAGAGAGAAAGGGATAGAGATGAGGGGAGGAGAGAGAAAGAGATAAATATGAGAGGAGGAGAGAGAAAGAGAGAGATGAGAGGAGGAGAGAGAAAATTTCCTTACCAAACCCTTTTTTTCTCTCTCTCCTCTCTCTCTCTCCAAGGCACACCCATGAACTCAAAGGAGAAGCACGAACTTTATTGATCAATCGAAAGTCAAAGGGGGAATTAGGCTAGCTAGGGAAGAACCCTTTACAATTAGGTTGAGCATGTATTTATAGAATTGGGCCCAAACACGGGTGGATGCTCAAAAACTATCTCAATTGATGATAATTACAATTATTTTAACTTAAAATAAATTCTGAAAATGGGTAAAAAATGATTGTTTTACCCCTTCCTAGCAATTCATGACATTTCAAAACAATCCCTACTGCTGCCCTAGAATATACGTGATCTTCCATAGATGATCTAGGGTTGCTCTGGTGCTCGTTTGATCGAAATATGATTGTTTTCTTGTAGGGCTCGGCATGACGATCGATTTGATACCAACTTCGAGCCATGGATCATATTTTTAAGCCATGATCATGCGACTTGAAATTTGGATGAATATTGAAAATGTTGGATCGATATTGTGCTCGTTCCTTGATGTTTCTTTGTGATTTTTTAACTGGATCAAATGATGCATATTGTCACGAACGTGTGGCAATAAATGCAGCTCGATTTCATGCTCAAATGAAGATTTCGTAACTTTGGAGTTTTGGCCGGAATCTGAAATTCTGACACTGGAATTTATAGTCATTTTATTGGCTTTGTGTGTAAAATCCGACCATTAATCATGTACAGGGTTCAAATTAAAGATCTCCCTAGACCTTACACACACGATGGAACTTGCCTCGCGTCAATCCGATGCTCGCACGCCGTGATTTAGCCGCTCGAGTGAGGCGTGTCACTGTTGATTTTCCTACAACTTTCTTCACAAATAGGCAACTTCTCTCTAGCTTTTCTCCCCACTTGGGTGTCGTCACGGGGCGTGCCACATATTGAAACGCTCATCTTGACGAGACAAACACGCTCACAAAATTTAAGCGTGATATGACTCGAGACGAATGAGATATGGACCCCAAAAGTCACTGCTTGAGGCTACAAAAATGGTCACCTTTAATGGTGATTTGGTGTAGGGAGGCCATATGGGAATAGCGTGCGGCCTTTTACTTTTTGGTATTTTACCCATAACTTTGTCATGGAGTGTCTGATTAAGCCGAAACATGACCCATAGGGGTTTTTGATCGTGTCGAATCCATTGGCGGTGATCCCACAATAATGTTTTACACCGAAAATAGAGCTCTAATTACGGCATTTCGAGGAACTACAGGCTGATTTTTCTGAAAGTGTTTCTCTGTCTACACTGCCTTAGACATGTCTGAATGTGATAAAACTTGGCAGGTGGCCTTTTGAAGTTCTTAAGAACATTTTAACTCATTTTGGGGCAATTTTGAGAATATCTAGAATTCCACTGTATGTCAAGGCTTTATTGACCGGCTTCTCTTTTTATTCCACATCAGGGATCAAGGTGCTGAAAAATGTCTTCAAACAGCGAGACTGACCAACTGGGGATTGAAGGGGTAAGCATCACCTTTTTGGCATACATCTAACTCCACTGGAGATGATGGGCTGTAGCACTAGTGTAACTCCTATTGGGGATAATGGTAGAACACTCACGACGGCGATCAAATTCAGACATGCGCGTCACTAGCATGGAATCACCAATTGCATAAAGGCATTGAGAAGTCGTTGACGTGCCACATTGGTCATAAGTAACGTTAGGCACAAGACGCGTTCGTCACGGAGTTTCACCAGTGGCATTAGTTGTGAGGTTTTACATGCGGCGTTAGTCTGAGTTCGGGCCTCAGGTCGGAGCCCGACCATGTCCGGCCAATCTGAAGGCTGATGCTCGGCGTTGCACAGGTGGTGATAAGCCTTTGTTCAGGCCTCGGGTCTGAGCTCAAACTGGTTCGGCCCATTGTCGTTTGGTCTTCAAGGACCTTTATGGTATTCTTGCTTTGTGTGGGGCACTTCGGGAAAGTGTCTTCCATATAAGAGGGTAAACCCCATTTTTCACCGTTTTATCTTAAGTAAAAAATTTTAACAGTGAAAGAGAAGAAATGAAACTTCTAGCTAGGACTCCGGCAAGCACGTAAGGTACAGGAAATCACTAAAAGTCCGGCAAGCCGTGAAGGATTTTGACAGAACACACGCAGGGGGTTGACAGTGGTTCGCCAGTGATAACTCTAGCAAGGAGGAGGAAACTCCGACTAGGCAGAGAGAATGCCGACAAGGTTACAAAAGGACCTTCGCGAAGGTCACTGTTGTCGGGATTAGGAAGCAGGTAGTTCGTACGGGTTTGCCGACAAAATTTCGTTGATTTTGAGGTGATTTTTTAATGTTGTGGAGGGAGAGGGGAAAGTCCATTGGCGTGTTTCCAGCAAGTGGAAGTGGTTTCTTGATGAGTTGCTGGAAGGTCCTAGGGGAACGAACAGTCATTAGCAGCGAAGGGTCACTGGGAGGTGAACGGCTGCCAATTCACGTACAAGGAAGTGTGTCAGCCCACGTCATGGACGATGGTTATCAGGTAGTGCGGTCGGGGATCGAGGTGACATGTGTGCAGTTTGTGGCACGTGCAGGAGATACGAGCAATGCTGCTTCAAAAATCACAAGCAGCGATAGTCTTGAAGACACGACCAACGTTAGCCTTTTGAGAACCCCGTCAGCACTAGTCCTTGAAAATGCAGCCGACGTTAGTCCTTGAAGACACAACCGCCTTTAGGCTTTGAGAATATAGTAGGCTTTGGGCCTTGGCAAACATACCCAGCGTTAGGCTTTCAAAACACACCCAGCAATAGCCTTCGGCAAGCACAGTCGATGTTAGGCCTTCTTTGACAAAAACAGCATTAGTCACACACGATGCTAGTCAGTGCATTTCAAGCACAGTGATAGCCATATGTCTTGGTGATTTCCACACGGCAGTGAGTGCTAAGTCAGTCTAATGGTCGGGCCTTCAAACAGAATCCCTAATGTGAAGAACCTTCCAAAGGGAGGAGAGCTTGGCATCAGTGAATTTACTGGTGAGAATCTGATCCGGGGTGAACCCATTTGGTTGATGGCCTCAATATGCATTCTAGAGTGGCCCCTTAGTGGTACTTTCTTTACCGACCCCATTCGATTTGAGGTCGTGGAGGATAACGATGGGAACATCAGTGTTGAAGAAGGGATGGATGCAAACTTACCAACTCTAGGAAAGAGGATGGTGAAGACCAAGGGGCTGATATGGTCTTCTACTGGTCTCAAAGTACAGGGGGAGCAACGGTACTTGAAGGGCTACTCTTCCTAGACCATCCAGGTGCTGGGGTCACACAAAAGCATTCTTGAGCATGCTCTTTGCTAACAGCAGTTCAGTGCTCAGCCGGCTATTATGATCGGTGCTCCAACACCGTTAAGGTATTGTTGGAGACTTGGAGTCATGTTAGCAACACATGACTCCTTGTACATGGGGAGGTAGGAATCTCCTTATTGGATCTTTACTTCATCGGCAGCCTTTCACTGATCGATCAATGTATGACGAGTTCGTGCCTCAGAACTCAATCAACTTTGGTGATGCTCGCCTAGGAGAAGAAGAACCGCCTGCTAGTCTTCAGAAAATCTTTGAGATTTACCAGCTGCTTTATTTCAGTCTAGCATCGATCAGGTGACCTTCACCGAATGAGTGAAATTCTTTTGCGGGGATTACCCCGAGGAGGGTGGTAGGAAAGGTACTTGTGAAGGGGATGCCTCCAATCTACCAACCCGTGACCAGTGATGACTGCGTCGTCTTGGCCACATATTTGGCCCTGTTTCTATGCAAGTTCACTATTCTTGAAGGGGCAGATGACATCCGTCTAGGCAAATTCTATGTGGCTTGCGACATGGCAAGGGGGGGCCAGTGCGCCCTTGCGCAACTAGGTCTATGCAGTATCTACTATGGGCTAGGAGCCATCTCTAGAGGGAAAGCCTATAAAGGCAAAGAGGGGTGCAATGGCCTTGTCGGAGGCGAAGCTTTCCCAGGGGCCTTCAAGACACCATTCCCCATCCATTATGTATACGGGTGGAGCTCATTTCCTTGCTACTTATGTCAAAAGTCCGGGCATGGGGGAGAAGATATACCCCTTCTTGATGAGGATTACCAGGCAGAAGACTCTCTTTCACAGCCCAGGGGAGACTCGTAACTTGTTTGGGAATGAGTTCTCCAGCAGAGTCGGGTCGCCTTTCCAATTGGAGGCATTACTGACCACACCTTCATTGATGACTGGCAAGGAGTTGGATGGTGCTCCCACAACCATCAAGGAGCTCATGTTTATCTTGAGCGTCAGGGGAGTGGTTTTGACATATCAAACCCCATGCAATGTTAGACTCGAAGGGTACTTCCCCCATTGGTTTGCTTGTCAACATGGGCTCGATCAAGGTTGTCCCTTTTCTGTATTCTTAGAAAAATGTCACGGTAGAGTGACACTGGCAGGAAAGAAGAGCTAGGGACTCTCCTTGAATCATGGCTGCCAGAGCATATCCGTATTGCATGGTCCACATGTTCAGAAGTGACTAAGGCTAGCAAGTATGTGGTACCACATTTTGGTAGAAGGACGCTAACGACTGAGGCCTATGCGAGCTGGTGGACGATTACCAGCCAAGGGTACTGGGAGGTTGATCACCGTTAAAAAGGGGAGAACTGCAATTGGCATTTGGATACAAGGCAAAAGCGGATACTCATGACCCCTCCTCTAGGAGAGAATTTTACCTTCGACTACCCTTGGAATTGGTAGGCTCTTGGGATACCTCGCAAGATAGCAACGGATGAAACTTCACCACAATTTCTTGCTAGGGAGAATAGGACAGGGAGCCTTTTTCATTACCTCACCTCTATCTTCCAATGGAAGGAGGGTTGAAAGGTTCAGGGTCATGAAGGGCGCCAATTACAAGACCTGATGCACTGATAGGGAGTGGCCCTCATAGTGCTCTTGTTACAGGCACTTCTCACAAGAGGAGTTCTGAGACAACTACTCCTCCACCTAGGGTAGGAAAGAAGAGGAAGCGTACTGGTCCCCCCTGTCACTTGCGCTTCGCCCCGAGCTGTCAAGCTTGCTCGAAAACATAAGACTGCAAAACTTGCTATCATATTGGAACTGGCTGATGGCTCTTCATCTTTTTCCTCTTTGGAATTCTATGTTGCTCCTTCTGAGTCACCCTCCGCTCTTTCTGAGTCACCTTCTACCACTCTCGAGCGATTTTCAGCCTCTTCAGAGATTGAGGTAGATGACTCTGGCCCTTCTGGGCCTAGCATCATTGCTTCAGATAAAGATGGTACACCTGAGCTTGGAGTGGTGCCCAAAATTCCCAGAACGACTACTGAGATTGACAGAGCTGAAAATGAAGGTGCTGGAATTGCTGCTCCAAGGGAGGAACCTGAAATCGACAGGGCCTCCAAACCTCAGGAGATTGTTGCCCCAACCGGAGCAGAGGCTATAGTTGAAGAAATGCCTGAGTGTTAGGAAGCTGCTGGCCCGGGTGATGGAGTTACCGGTAGTACAGACCCAGGAATTTTTGAGTGTTCAGAGACTGGTGCCCCAGAGGGCATAGGTCAGGAAGATGAGGGAGTTGAGCTTTTTGAGGTAGATGTTCTGGTTGTAGAAGATGCAGGCCAGGTAGAAGTAGCTTTAGCTGAAGTGGTGGTCCTAGAAGATGAAGACCAAAGGGAGAAGGTGAGTTGTGGACTTGTTGAGGCTGAGGTGGCAGTTTAGGCAGGAAAAGATGCTAGCCTGGAACTTATCAAGGCCATGCCTAAGGGAAACAGACAAGAAGAAGAGGATACTTTGGAGCAGGTTGAGGTTGAGGCGATGGCTTCAGTAGGTGAAGGTCAAAGTGAGGGAATTGACCTTGTTGAGGCTGCTCCAGAGAATGAGGGCCAGAGAGAAGAAGTTGGCCTTGAAAGGGTTGAGGCTGCTTTGAAGCATATTGAGACTGCTTAAGAAAATGAGAGGCAAGGAGAAGAGGTTAACCTCGAAGGGACCGAGCTTGCTAATGGTGATGCTGAAAGGCTAGGTGAGGAAGCTAATACCGTGGGAGCTAGGCAGCTTGAGACTAGGGCCCCCTCTGAATCTGAAAATGATGAGACCTTGGGCTTCACAATTGTTCGAGAAGAGCCAGTGACTCACATGGCTATCATCCTTATGATTCCTACTATTGAGACTAATGCTCCTTCTATTGCGGTGGCCCCAGCAGCATCGTCTAGCCCTAGTTTCAGTGGGATGTCCAGCATAATCATGGATATTATTATGGCAGACTGCCCTTCTAAGGGTGAACCAGAGGCCCTCCCATATTTTGATGGCGCCATAAATGAGCTAGAAGGGTGTAGAAGAAGCGTGTAGGAGGAGGTAACTGCGCATCAGCTAGAGAGTTCGCAATTGCCCTCTTTGAAGTCCTCACTCATACACCATCTTGAACTGGTAGAGGCTCAATTATAGGAAAAGGACGCTGTGGTTTCCCAGAGATCCGACCTTGTTGAGGACGCCATCGCTCGCCACAACAAGATGATGACTCTGAAGGAGGAGATAGTGAAACTGATGCAAGAGCTTGGTACATTGGAGGATGAGGTCGCAGCTTGGGAAGCAAAGGATAAGGTGCTTGCCGATAATATTTTGACCCTTGAGTACTCCTTGGAGGAAGGGACTGCCGTAATGGAGCATGAGGTTGAGATGGTAGCAGAGTTCAAGGGACGCATCCAACAGGCTAAGATATCAGCTACAACATACATGAGAAAGATCAATAAAGTGATTGATCGAATTTGAATGTGTCGTCTTATTTTCTTATTCCTTTTCTCTTGTTTTTATTTTCCGACACTTGTAATATCCCCTTGGTTTATGAATAAAATTCTCCTTTTCCTTCAGTATGATGCATGAGTTTTCCTTTTCCCATTTGCTTCTCTGCACTCTATCTCTTACTCTTGTTCATTGTTTCTGCCCTTTCATGGAATGGGAAATGGAGGAATACCCTACGCCTTGCTTTGTTTTTTGACAAGTCGTAGCTTCAATGACCTCGAATGGGGAAGCAATTGCTTCTTCTCCCCATAATGTTTGATAAGACATGGGTTCATAATTCATCGTTCTCATAATATGATGAGCCTGCTCACTGTAAATAGTCCAATCAGGAGGGGCTTTGGCTTCCATTTGAGGTGCATTCACTTCAAGCTCGTGGTAGCTCTTGGTCTCAGGCACGAACTTCTTTAAGTGTTTTGAAGCAATACGCATAACCCCCAACTGGTTTTGAAGACTGCGTACCTCACTTCTTAACTCTACCAGGAGATCCTTCTCTTGAAGGCAAGAGGGTTGTCCTTTCCCTGACTGTTCTTTTTTGATAAAATCAGGGAAACACAAAACCTTTAGGGGTGGATGATGCGTTAGTTCTCCTTTCAAGAGTGCAATGGGGACATGCGGGACTTTTTGATGATCCGGCGTGTAGGTGACCCTTAGGACTGGGAGATCTATCCCCATGACTTCCTCAGTCTCAAGGGTGACTTCTGGTTCTTCATCTTGCACAAGTGGCAGAGGAAGCTTAAATTTCAGGGGAAGATGGAGTTTCCTCAAGAATGGTTGATGCCATACTGGGATGAATGGGAGTTAGAGGGAGAGTGTTTCCTTGTCTTTCTTCCTCTTTAAATATGCTCACGAGTGTTCTCCTAATATTTTCGACATCTTTATGAGGCGAGGGTTATGTCTTCCTATAGACTTCGGATCCTCATCATTTGAGTTTTGGGGTGACACCAAATCTGTGAAGTAATACTTGGCATCAGCATAGTGAGTTTCAGTTATAGGAATGGTCTTTTATCAGCATAGATCATATACTGTCTCCCATCTTGATTATACTTGAAGCACTGATGCAATGTGGATGGAAACACGCCTGATCATGGAGCCACGAGCGGTCGAGAAGGATGTTGTAAGATGTGTCGGCGTCGATCACATGAAATTTGGCATAGTCATTTAATTCACTGATCCTACGATGAAAGCGGACCATGCCAGCCGGCTTCTCTCTTATTGGTTGAACCCCTAGACTATGATGTGAGTCGGAGTGAGATCCTCTAACCTTAATCCTAAACGAGAGTATTCTCCTTGGGATAAGGTTGACTGCTGTCCATCCAACATAATTCAATTAATGGGGCAAGCAAGTAACTCACCAGTCATAAAGAGAGGGCTGTTTGAAGACATTTTTCAGCACCTTGGGTCCCTGATGCGGAATAAAAAGGGAAGCCAGTCAATAAAGCTTGAAGTATAGTGGAATTCCCGATAGTCTCAAAACTTCCCCATAACAAGTGAAAATTCTCATAAGGAATTAAAAAGGCCGCCTGTCAAGTTTCGTCACAATTCGACATGTCTAAGGCAGTGCAAACAAAGAAACAATTTCAAAAAAATCAGTCTCATGCACCCTGAACAAAACCCCGTAACTAAAACTTTATTTTTGGTGCGTCAAATTGCTGTGAGACTATCGCCATTGGATCTAGCACCATCGAAAACCCCTATGGTCAAGTTTCGCCATAATCAAGTGCTCCAAGATAAAGTTATAAGTAAAAGACTGAAAAGAGGTAGGCCGCACATTATTCTCGTGCGCCCTCTCTGCACCAAATCACCATGATTGGTGACTGTTTTATAGTCTCGGGTAGTGACTTTCAGGAGCCATATCTCACTCGTCCCAAGTCAGATTGTGCTCGAATTTTATGAGCGTGTTCGTCTCATCACGACAAACGTTTCGATATGTGGCATGCCCTATGACGATGCCCGAACAGGAAGAAAATCTAGAGAGGTCGATGATTTGTGAAGAACGTTGCAGGAAATTCAGCAGCGACACGTCCCGCTTGAGCAGCTATATCATGGTGAGTGTACATCAGATTGACACGAGACCACTTCCATCACGTGCGTAAGGTCCAGAGCTACCATTGGTCGGATCCCCATTTGTGATGAACAGTTGGATTTCATGCGTGAACTCAATAAAATTGTTGTAAATTTCGGTCGAAAACCCAAGACTGTGAAATCTTCATCTAGGCACGAAATCAAGTTGCGTTAGTTTCCATGTGATCGTGATGGCATGCTCCGTGTAATACAGCAAAGAAATCACGAAGAAACATCAATATATGAGCACACTATCGATCCAAAGTTTTCAATATTCACATGAATTTCAAGTCGCATGATCGTGGCTTAAAAACACGATCCGTAGCTCAACTTTGGTATCAAATCGATCACCATGAAAAGCCCTACAAGAAATAAATCATCTTTTTGTCAAATAGGCACCAGAGCAACCTCGAATCTTCCATGGAAGGTCACGCACGTTCTAGGGCAGCAACATGGATTGTTTTTTATTTTCATGTATTGTTAAGAAAGGGCAAAACAATCATTTTGCACCCATGTTTAGAATTTACTTTAATTTAAATAAATTGTAATTATCAAAAAATAGGATAGTTTTTTAGCATTCACTTAGGCCCCCCGTCATACTTTCAATTCATCAATAAAGTACATTGAGTTAGATCGGCACCCCTCCTCGCCAAGGTAATTGTCTCTCTTCCTTTCTTCTCTCTCCTCATTTTCCTCCTCATTCTTCGATTTCTTCTCTCTCCTTCTTTCTCTCTCTGCTTCGTTCTCTCTCTTTTCTTCCTTCTTCTTTTTCTCTACTTCTCTCTCTTCTTCTCTGAGAACATGCACGGCTGTGGTAGAGTTCTGCATGCCTCTATCTTCCTTTTCTTTCTCTCTTCTTCTTCTTCTTCTTCTTCTTCTTCTTCTTCTTCTTCTTCTTGTCCTCCTTTATTTATTCTCTCTTGGTTCTATCTTTCTCTCTGCTTCTCTCTGTTTGAACATGCACGACGATGGCAGTGCCAAGCATGAACTTCTCTTTCTATTTTGTTTTCTTTGTCTCATCTCTCTCTTCATCTTCTTCTTCTTCTCCTTCTTTATTTATTCTCTCAGCTCTATCTTTCTCTATGCTTCTCTCTATCTGAACGTGCATGGCGATGGTAGTGCCATGCATGAACTTCTCTCTCTATTTTGTTTTCTCTCTCTAACACACATGACGGTGGTAGCACCATGCGTGTTCCCTCCTCTCGCTTTCCTTCTTTCTTCCTCTGAGTCTTTTGTAACCTCTCTCCTCACTTTCCTTTTCTCTCTCTTCTTTCTTTTTATCTCTCACTGTTCACCTTCCTTCTCTCTCTTCTTTCTCTTACCTAAACCCTCTTTCTTCCTCTGTGTATTTCCTTCTCTCAACCTATTATTTCTTCTCTCTCCTCTCCAGTCATGCAAGGCGATGCCCATCGTCGGGCATGACATTCTCATTCTTCCCTTTTCCTTTGAAGACATGCCCAACAAGCTGGGCCTTAACCTGAGTGGTGGGTAGGGCCTCTGTCCAAGTTTCCCCTTCCCCATGTTGTTCACGACAATGCTCATCATCGCACATGACATTCTTTTCCTAATTATTTGATGAGGACACTGAACCGGACCGTTTTCCAAGTGCCTAGTCAGGTTGTGTCTGAGTCCCTTATGACATGAGCGGTGATGCCTAGTGCCACGTGTGTCTTTCCCTTTCTCATTCATGTCTCTCTCTCTTGACATGAATGATGGAAGCCCATCACCGTCAATGTCCTTTCTCTCTTCTCTTTCCTCTGTCACGGGTGATGAAACCATCACTGTCCATGTTCTTTCTCTCTCCCCTTTCCTTTATCATGGGCAGTGGAACCCATCACCATCCATGTTCTTCCTCTCTCCTCTCTCCTCTCTTCTCTCTCATGGGCAGTGGAAACCCATCACTGTCCATGTTATTTTCTCTCCTCATTCCTCTACCATGGATGGCAGAGGCCCATCGTTGTCCATGTTCTCTTTTCTCTCTCTCCTTTCTCCCCCTTCTCTTCTCTCACTCACTTGTTCTCTCTCCCTCTTCTCTTCTCTCTCCTTTCTTTTCTCTTCTCCCTTCTCTTTCTTTTCTCTTCTCTTTTCTTCTTCTTTCTTTCTTTCTTTCTTCTCTCTCTTTCTCCCTTTTTTTGTTTATTTCTCCTCTTTCTCTTTCTTTTCTTCTTCCTCTCTCAATTGACCAAAGGACAAGTTTAGCACTGTCACGGTAGTCTCGACATCTAGCAGTATCGCTACCATGCCTATCTGAGTTACCGTGCTCGTCTTGTTGCCACGTCGAGCTCACCCTTGTGCCAGGCTGATTGGTGTTAGTGTTCTATTGTTGAGTAGTATTATCGTTGTGTCGATCCACGTTACCCTACCTGTCTTGCTACCACATCAGGCCAATCATCATGCCAATCTGGCCATTGTGCTAGGCTAGCCACTCGATCAAATGTCTCTCTTTTCATTTCTTCTCTCCTCTTCCTTCTCCAAACCCCTCATTTCATCATTTCTTCTCTTTTTTCCTTTGAATGTGATGCCTATGTGCATTCACCCAAAGACAAGGTGGGGTCTCTTGGCCCACTTGTCTTGTAAAAATAACTATGTGTGTGTGTGATCGCAGAAACAAGAGAGTACAGGTCAAGGGAGGTGATTCCTAACTAGTTGAATGACTGGGGGGCTTTTTGATGTGATCTAAGAGGGTGTCCATGGGAGCCAGCCCTAGTGAGTCACGGTGTGTCCCGCCTCATAAAAAATTCTTCTCTCATTTGTTGGTATACTTGCCCTTGTTCTTGAGGAAGTTTCCTGAGAGAGCGATCTCGAGTCCCTGGTTTCCTTCGAAACCCGAGACACGTGCCATCAGATCATCCAGATCCGGGGGTGAGATCGAGGCACCTAACCAAGGGCGATTAGGAAATTTTCTCTCAATTGCAAATCATCCACTTAGAAGGTGATCGTCATACATCCACTTAAGATCGTTGGGTCCACCTCAATGGGTTCCACTTCAGTCTCGTATACCTCTGGATTGGAAAGAGCCTGAACTAGAGCCATACGGTAATCCCTTGAGAGAATGAGGGCATCATATATGATGATAAGTGTTGGAAGCTTCCTTAGGTGCCCTATCACATCATATTTCACCTTTTCTTCGTCAGCCCTTTGTGTTCCTGGTCCTGCCACAGTCTTTTGTGGTATAATGGGTTGAGGAGTAGTTTTAGGTGGAGGAGGTTTATTTTGGGCTGCTGGCTGGCTTCATTATGTAGCAGGCTTGGTTTGGGTAGTCTAAGTGGATTGGGTAACAGGGATTTGTTTTAGTGGAATGGAGGTTGGAGGCTTAGGAGGCATTTGGGTGTACCGGATCAGAGGCATCCTGTGGAATTGGTGGATGGGTAAATCGTTTGAAGTATTCGGGTGAGGGAGAAGTGGTGGACCGGGAAACTTCAAGATGCTTGGCTTCTGAGGTGGGGGTTGCAGCGTTTTCCCCCATCTCAAGCTCATTTTCCCTGTGTTGGGTGATGCTTCTGAGAGATGCAGTATGTGACAAACTTTCTGAGAATAAAAGTCCTGCCCTCTTGATTCTCGTAGCTTTTGGTCAAAGTCGGGCTCAGGAGGCCACTAGAATTTCTTCGGCGTTGACTTTCTGCACTTCTTTGGGGAAGAAGATGGCGGTGCATTGCCTTGAGCTGCCAAGGCATCAATAACTGTTAAGAATCCAGCTGTCTCAACTAGTGTCTTTTTCAACCTCCTCCGTTGCATCCTGCTTATATTAGTTCTTTCAAGTTCTCTGTCAAGAGCCTCGAAATCTAGACATTTCAAGATTGTACCTACAGGAGACATAGAAGAGGAAGGGGAAGGAGAAGAAGAAGAAGAAGAACAAGAAGAAGAGGAAGAAGAGAAGAAGAAGAGGGCTCGAAAGGTGAGGAACTTTTAAGGTCATTTCCCTCACTAGACCGATCTGGGTAGCTTTTTAAGTCATCACCAGAGTTGGATGTGTGCAGGGGGTCTTTTTAGCCTTTCCCCTGCTTAGACCATTTGGGGGTGCTTTTAATGTCATCACCGTCATTGGACGTGCCCCGGGTAAGAGATGACCCAGGGGTATCCTCTTTATGAGATGAAGGAATATGGTTGATGGCAACCGGTATGAAGTCCTGTAAGGTCGGTAAGGGAGGAAGAGGGTTGAGAAATTCTGGCTCGACCGGTGGCTGAGGAACCTTATTCTTTCAGCGAGCAGCCCTTGGTGCTCGTCTTCTTCTAGTTATCTTTGGAGGTGCTTGGTCCGTCGTGCTAGGTTTGTGAACCACCCTAGCTTGATGAATCGCTTCTCCCTTTAATGACTTGAGCCTGCTCCACCCG
The DNA here is from genome assembly GCF_054954075.1 of Amborella trichopoda. Classification (NCBI taxonomy): domain Eukaryota; kingdom Viridiplantae; phylum Streptophyta; class Magnoliopsida; order Amborellales; family Amborellaceae; genus Amborella; species Amborella trichopoda. The sequence goes on along the minus strand of NC_142348.1, from coordinate 31,929,784 downwards.
TGATGGACTTTCTAGGGTTGGGAAGTCAAGTGTTCAGCGGGATTGGACGCATTCATCTAGGAGTCTTGCTTTGAAATGCTCTCCTAGATGGGCATAGTTCCTTGAGGATGTTTGGCGTAAGCAATGTATCCTCTCTGGACTTTTTTTGCAACCTCAGCTTCAAATCTATAACATTTGTTCAACTCATGGCCCCATATCTGATGGTATGGGCACCGGTGATTCTCGGTCCCCTGGGCAAGGTGCTCGGGCTGCCTTGTCGGCTTTGGTATGATGAGTCCTTATTGGAGCATCATATCGAACAGAGTGTGGAGAAGATCTGCTGATAGCTCATCAGAAGGGCACATGCCTTTGTCTTTCTCCTATGTTGTTACCACGTGGGACCCGAATGCTTTCTTGAGTTCTTAGAGATTGATCTGACCCTTCTGGATCAGAGCCTTGATGAGGTCTTTAAGGGTGTAATAGTATATTTGGAGTGGTTTACCCTTCGATGATAAGCATATTATCATGCATGCGTATCGGGACCAGCCTGATCGGGAAACTTGATATCGGGCAGCTCAATCATGTTTTATTCTAGCAATAGTAAGAGCAGTGCAGAAACCCATTCCTTTTCAAAAGGATAAACCTTGTTCTGATGGTTAGTCCAATAATCATTTCGATTAAGGTTCGCAGGTGGGGGTACTCAGTTGTATGATTGCTGCTGTTTGCCTACCTGAGACGCTGTCTTTGTTGTACCTAACCCTTTATAGAGGTCCAAAGTCTGAGAGGCAGCATTTCCCCGGGTGTTGGTCCAAGAATTATCATTGCCCTAGTTGTTTCCCAAGCTTGAAGGCTGTTGTTGTAACCCTCCATGGTGGCATGACAAAATCTCTTTGCGAACTGACTTAGAGATCAGCTCTAACATGGAGGTCAGATTGGCGGCCTCAACATGTAGAATAATCTCAAGACGCATGTTTCGCACACGGGTCTGAACTGCTTCCTTCTCAGCCATGGGATTAGGATGGCAAGCGGCCGAATATCCCCACCTTGCTCTGAATTGATCCACAGGTTCATCTGGTTCTTGAATCAAGGTGAGAATATTGATGGTTTGGACCTCTCTCTCGACCTCATAAAATTGTTGGCGGAACAGTCTCTCCATTTCCTCCTAAGTATGTACTGAATTTGGGGGAAGCCGAGCGTACCACTGAAAGGCGAGGCCATCAAGAGTTTCAACGAACTGACGAAGGAGGAGTCTCCCATCAGCCGTTGTCTCTCGACATGCCTCTTGGAAATGCGCAATATGCTGGTGCAAGGATGTTGTTCCACTAAACAAGGGAAACTTCCCCTTTTTATAGTCCAAGGGAAATGAAACCTGATCAATGTAAGAAGGGTAAGGTTTTTTATAGAGTGTTGCACCCTGAATACTTAGAATTTGTCTTCTTTTTAAGCTGTGGGCTACCATAGGGTCAATGTCCGCCAGTGAGACAGGGTGAGGGACTAAATTGTCCTATGAGGTAGGGGGAGAGGCTTCCTTGGAGCTACATCATTTGAGTGATGGGAGTTGGCCTCATGGTTAGCCGAGTGTCGCATGGTTTTCATGCGGTCAATCTTCTTCATCATTAGACACACCATTTCTTCGAACCTATTCATACACTCTTGTTGGCTATCGCGTGGTTCGTTTACAACCATAATGCTGACCGTTTCTCCAGGGAGGTCAGCCTTAGTTTCAATTGAGGGCTTTCGAGCTTGGCGGGTCACATGTGGCAGATCGTTCAGCAAGGGGTTAGCATGCCCCGGCTGGACTCAAGTCTTATACGCCCCCTGTGTGAGGACCGGTTCTTGACGATCTTGGGGCCGTGGTTGCTGGGTGGTCGGGTCATCTTCTATGACACTGGCCACGGTGCAGGATTCTCGAACCTCTTCTTCGGTCTCTATGATTCGAAGAGGGTAGAAGAGATTTTCGGGATGGAGACCCTTGGAGCTGGGTGACCCGACTTTTCTGGTCGGCTCCTTAATCAGGATCTGTAGTCCTCTATTTTGCTTAGCTTTGAGGCTGCAGTGGACTTCTCTCTAGAACTGAGACTGGGATCGAGGTTGACCCGCCATCTTAGAGCTTGAGAGGGTCGTGTCCATAAGATGGGGCAGCGAATATGGAGCATGAACATGGGCCAGCTTGGGCTGCTGCCTTGAAGCATGACAGACTTATCTGAAGAAAAATATTTTTTTTATATTTTAAAGAATTTATTTTAAATCAAAAATTGGTGAAAAAACACAAACAAGGTTCTGGAAACGTCCTGTGGGGTCTCAGAATTTTTCCAGGACTTTTGTGATAGGGCGGCAGGGACCGTGTCGCCCAGGTGGCACTGGTCGTGACACCCAAAACAAAAAAAAAAATATTTTTATCTTGTTGATCTTGATGAAATAAGGCTACTAAAACTTACAGAATCATAAAAATCATATATTTTGATGAAATAAAATTAAAACAAGGTGAAATAGAAGAACGTTAGATAGAAGAAACCTATATCAAGCAAAACAGTTTTTTGGTATTTTAAAAATTTTGGTTTGCTCTGAAATTTTGTGAACAGCCACAAAAGAGACCCAGGACCCAGCCTGAAAAATTTTCAAAAATTCTGAATTGGACGACAGGGAGAACCAAACAGCTTGTCGCTTGGACCTGGGCAACACGGTCCGTGTCGCTTGGGCGGCACGCTCTGCTTCGCCCAAACAATTATTGTTTTTTATTTTTTTTATATTTTTTTCTTGTATATATTGATAAAATAACCTTACTTTAAACTTGGTGAAATAGTGAATAAAAGTTTTTTTGATGAAAATAAATTAAAATAAAGCAACATCAGATCTAACAAAAGAATTTTTTTATTATTATTTTTAAATATTTTATTTTGACCTGAAACTTTGGGAACAGTAACAAAATGGTACCTAGAACATTCCTAAAAATTTTCAAAAGATTCTGAGAATTTCAAAATTTGGATGCTCAGGCCCCATGGTGGGCGCAAACTGTTTACAGTGCAAAATCAAAGCGATCTGCGGATGTAGATAACTCAAATATAACACTTTAAAATAATTAAAAAGAAATGAAAATTAAATGTTAGAGAAAGTGGGAACAATCAAATTCAGATCTGAGATCAAGTTTGCCCAGAAACGAGCAGCTCTGCTCTCAGACCTGTGGCAGAGCCAACGTGATCCGAAGCATTTCAAAAAAGGATTTCAAAGAAAAATAATCAAAATAAGATTAAAATAAAATTAAAACGGTAAAACAAAGGAAGAAAATGATACCAAACTGAGCCGGATGGTTTGGGACTCCCAAGCCTTCGAGGGCTCGCCCGTATCAACACTAGTGTCCTCTTTACCTCTCTGATCCGAATGTTGACCAGCAGATCTGTGATGTGCAGGGTAGTTGTGCCCTGGATGTGGTTCTCTTAATAGGGTTTTTTTGCCCTAGATATCTAGGCTTTTGGCTTAAGGTTAGGGTTTCAGGAGGTTAAGCTTTTTGAAGCTAACTCTTTCCTAGAGTTTTTAGCTTTTTTTGAAGAAGTCCGTGTCTCCCCCGTTTCTAACTTCATCTGCCCTTAAGTAGCCAAAAAAAATGGATATGCAAGGGCCCAAGACCTGTTGGAAATGATATACATCCATAACCAACAAATCCCGAGTCAAACATATAAAAATTTGGCTCACGGATTTGGGCGGCACGGGTCATGCCGGTCATGTCGCCTAGGTGGCACGACATGTCACCTGGGCGGCACGACCCACGCCGCTTGGGCGGCATGACCCATGTCAAACAAAATAAATTAAGGTTTTTTTTACTTCTGATGTGTTCCTTAGCCTCTTGTGAAGCTTTCCAAGAAAATTTGGCTCAAAACGGATTTTTTTGCTATTTTGAATGATTATTTTCATAAAACAACATGTTTTCTAGGTTTTGGGTCAAAACAGGGTGTAACAAGGTTTTTGGGCTGGCCGAATGGTTCTGGGTCCAAGGGTAAGTTGTGTGACCTATGGATTTTGGGTTCACTAAGTCATTGTGATCCTAAGGGTCCAAGAAAACCATAAAATTTGTCAAATTTAAAATGGGGTGTCTTCAACATGTTAGTGAAAGATTAGACCAAGGGGGCAATGTTAGGACAATATAACGACCATGGAAAGAACAAACGATATACTAAATCAGCAAAATCATGATCGACTATGAGACAAGACACACGAATGTGGAGAAACATTGCTTAACACTTGTGTGGGACATGCAGAAACTAAGACATTATGTCTTATCTCATTCACTCAAGCTCATATAAACAATTGACCCACTGAAGTACCTATTGGAGAGACCAGTACTTGATGGACATTTGGCGAAGTGGAGAATGCTATTGAGCGAGTTCAAGATCGAGTATATCACTCAAAAATCATTCAAAGGACAAGCCATTACTAACCATTTAGTTGAACATGCACTGCTAGACAATATTCCTGTTAACATGGATCTCCTTGATGAGAACCTCTTCACAATTGAGGACTCGATTTGGGAGCTATATTTCGACGATGCAAAGAACGAATACGAGTCAGGTATAGAAGTCACATTACACTCAAGAAGATTTTAATGACAATAGCCATCAGATTGAATTTCCCATGTACCAATAACATTGCTAAATACGAAGCCTTGATAACCAGTATTGAGAATGCCATGGGAATGAAAATCTAGCAAATACGAGTGCTTGGTGACTCCTTACTCGTTATAAACCAAGTTCATGGTATTTGGAGGTGAAAGAAGAAAAGCTCAAACCCTATTAAGAAAAGGTGGAAAAGGTGATTCCATATTTTAAGAAAATCTCCTTTCAGCATGTAACTAGGGAAAATAATCAGTTCGCCGACACCCTTGTAACCCTTGCTTCGATGGTTGATATTCCTCCAAAAATCACCACATTGCCATTCTATATCAAGAACAAACATGACCCTTCCCCTCCGAGGATTGAAAAAGAAATACAGCAAGAGAATGAGAAAAATGGGGAATTATCTTTCGTGGTTTCAAATGCACTAGTCAAAGCAAAATCGTGGTTCTACAATGTTTTGTCCCTGCTAAAAGATGGTTTATACCCCGAAGGAGCCATCAAAAAGGATAAAGAATCCCCTCGAAGGTTTTCTATGGGATTCTTAGTAAGAGGTGATCTTCTATTCAAAAATTCCTTCGATGGCATCATTCTATTGCACCACTATCAACCAGAAATTGACCAAGTACTAACAGAGTTGCACAATGAATGAGGTCATTCTGGGGCAGCTGCCTTAACTCAAAAAATTAAGCGTTATTACTGGACCACTATGGCTGAAGACTGTTGGAAGTTCGTTAAGAGGTGTCTCAAATGTAAACTCTATGGAGACCTCATCCATGCACCGTCCGTATCACTCAAGTCAACACCACTCATATGCCCCTTTACCATGTGGGGTCTTGATATCATTGGAAGGATCTCACCACAAGCCTCAAAAGGCCACCGTTTTATATTAATAGCTACATAATACTTCACCAAATGGGTAGAGGCTGCATCATTTGCTAAAGTTGAAGGCCAACATGTTGTGCATTTCATAAAGAACAATATCGTATTCTGATTCGGAGTTCCTGAGTCAATCAACACTGACAATGGATCCAATCTCAAAAATGAAAAGGTCACTAAGGTGTGCAAAAGGTTTAGGATAACACAGAAATTCTCCACACCTTACTACCCTCAAAGAAACGAACAAGCAAAAGCCACAAATAAAGAACTTCTCCAAATCATAGGCAAAATAATAGAAGGTGGGAAAGATTGGCACGAAAAGCTAAATGACAACCTATGGGCCTACCGGACAACTGAGAAGACTCCTACTGGCATGAACCCATACTCATTGGTGTATAGTATGGAAGAAGTGCTTCCTATCGAGGTTGAGATATCATCTCTCCGAGTCTTTATTCATAAAATTCAGATGAGGAACAAAAGATCGAAGCACAAATTGCTGCCCTCATTAATTTGGATGAAAAATGACTACAAGCAACACATAATATCATTGCTTACCAGCGTAGAACCGAGAGGGCATACCAAAGAAAAGTTGTTTCTCGACAATTCAAAGAAGGAGACATGGTACTCAAGAAAATCTTCCACACTCCTGTAAATCCACACCCTTTAGGCAAGTTCAAACCTAATTGGGAGGGGTCATTTGTGGTTACCCGAATGCATACAGGCAATTCTTATAAGATCAAAAATCAGGAGGGGTACGAACTCAACGACCCTATTAATGCAATGTATCTCGAAAAATAATACCCGTGATGGGCTCAAAAACGTGATGAAAACCTAAAAAGGCATCACAAAGAAAAATAAAATAAATAATTAAATAAACAAAAAAATGGACGTGGTCAAAACTTGAAAAGGCATCATGGGTAAAATGAATAAAAAGATCTCCAATAAGGAGCATTCGATGCAAAACACTCAAGTACAAACAAGTACTGGCAAGTTCTAATAATACTGCGCAGGCAGACTCTGAGGATGAAGACTCCTCCTAAACCTTGCAGGTTCCCAACAGAACCAACTCAGAAAGATGTAGGAGGGTGACATGAATGGAAAACTGAAGTGATTTCGACAAACCCTGGAAAACGTCGAACCCTCCAATAGAAAAGCCCGACAAGAATCCAAAGGACTCTTCATGGATCCGCAAAGCAGAGGATGAGAGTTCCAAAGGTAAAAAGACAACTTCCTGATTTCTGAGTTCTCACGATCCCTCAAGGGAATCCTTTCATCATCTCTGGGTAAAATATAACAAAGAAAATCACCACTAAAGGGGCCACAGGTGGCAAAACAGTAAGGCCCATCCCTTTTGAAAATAATGTTTCAATTTGATTGTCAAAATCATCCATTTTCAAAAGCTTTCTCCTTTTAGAAGGGACTTCCTCCAATGCTACAAGAGGCTAAACGGTTAGTCAATCTGGCTCGCTCTCGAAGCTAACTTCCTATGCCTATTACGAAGGCTAGAAACTACCCAACCACTCTATGGTTGTATGAGTATAACTACCAACTACCACATATCGGAGCTGGGCAAACCTCACCAATGATGATATTGGCTAGTCTAGGAGCGTTTTTCTCTCGACTGGATCCCCTGAGGCAAAATGAGTCAAGCTCATCCCCGTGTGTGGGTACGATGTCCCAATAACTGGAAATTTGAGACAAATACCCTACAACTAGGGGGCTAAGTTTGTAACAATTCAGTTTGGAAAGTGTGTGCAAAGAATGTGTTCTACTCTACTTCAACGAGTCAACTGCGCATGTACAAGTTAAAAGATCCCCCAACAGGGACAATAAAAAAAAAAAAGAGAAATCAAACAGACAGAAAACTTGGTACGATTGAAATTTCTATTGTCCCAATGGACTTCAATAAATGAAAAAGTACTGAAAATGAGAATGATCACAGGATCAACTCATTCATGCCAAGAAAATAAGTAAAGAAAATAAAATAATTTGGCTATTCAGTCTTAGACTTTGGATCAACATCCTTCTCCTTGAGTTCCACCACGAAGGCCACCCATCGAGCTAATTCGACTTCAGCCTCTTCCAAGCAGATGTCAGATGTATCCTCATTTGATTTGATTCGTTTATTTGAACAAGAGGCGCCATTTTCTGGATGAGGCGCAAGATCCTGACCAGGAGTGGAAGACTCGCCAAGAAGTCTCGAAGATCTGGGGCATAGTGGAAGGGCAGGCACGTTCCCACCAAGAATCATAGTTCGAAGTGGTCATGGGCTTGTCTTGCTTAGCTAACCCCTCACTAGAAGAGGACTTCTTACCCTTCCAAGACAAACTTGCCTTGATCAGAAGAGCCGAAGAGTGCCGACGAAGCGGAAAGATAGGGCGACGATCAATCGACTCTCCAAAAGAAGTGTAATTCTGAATGTGGTGAAATTGGCGAAGAACCCTTTGAGGGAAATACCCCTCTGTGAAGAATAACCCCTCCAGTATAACACATGAATGCCCCATAACAGGCAAAAATAGGGACACATTCTCAAGGCCCCTAATCACCCAATTGAAAGATGACAACTCGTCTAAAACTCATCAATAATAATTGACATTTTGTGGTCGGGTGGAGTCATTGACATATGTCAGTCCCAAAGCAGCAGATACAGTCATCGTTGATCAAGGAGAACGGACAATGGCGATGTGTTCATAGACCCAAACCTACAGAAAACAGAGCTCAAAATTATCCCAAAAACTCACACAACAAAAGCTCTAAACCCTTGAATCATCTGGGGCAGTTTAACCTGGGCGACACTGGTAGTGTCGCCCAGCCTGTATGGGCGACACTGGCCGTGTTGCCAAACTGAGTCCCTCTCGGATCGAGCCAGGATTTTTCCAGTAAATTTTTGATGCAAAAATATGAACTCTAGTGCTCCAAACAGGAAAAAAATTTGTGTTTTAGGGGAAAAATAAAATAAAATTGCGTTCAAAATATACCTGCAAAGTCAGGACACTGCCCTCAATAAATCGGTCACGTCGCGTGACCCGATCGTGAAGACCCCGGTAGATGCCGGCCAACACGGTCGAAACAATGCTGTAACTCGCTCGTTCCCAGAAGGCATGGACTAAAGGAATAAGGGAGCTACAAACTGTCTTGCGACCACTTGGAAAGAGGATGGAGCCCAATAGCATGAAAAGAAAAATACGAATCTGTTCAGCGGGTCGAGATTGCTCTCGATTCCGGACCAGCAGCTCCATATCAACCCAATGGCCACGTGAAGAATCAGCAGCCCTCAATAGTCGTGCACCCATGATAGAATCGTCGTCGGTGGTAGTGGAAGGTTGATACGCAATCCTGACCAGGTTCAGGACAGAAATCCTAGCAACTTCCTCCAAAGTTGGTGTTGTCTCGCCCGTAGGAAGAAAGAAAGTGTTCGTCTGATAGTTGAACCTCTCAGCAAGAGCCTCAAGGAGTGGAAAGTTCACTTGGCAAGAAGCCATGTTCAAGATGCCTATAATTGAAATTGAAGCCAGATGGGCCATGAGCTCGAGCCACTACCGAGTAGAAAGAAACCAATCTCGGAACCAAGGTCCGATGATAGGAAAGCCATTGACATGTCGGGGAACTTCACCCAAACGAAGGCCCTATGAGATATGAGAGGGCATACCTTCAGGGAAGTGCTTAACCTTGGGTAAAAGGGGGGAATCCTCCACCTCTCTTCTCCGTTCGAAAACCTTCCCCTTGCCCGTGGAAATCGCGTTTTCCTTCTTAGAAGCCATGAAATCCTAAGGATGGATGCAATAAAAGTCTATAAAAACAGAGGGAAGATGATGACGAAGGGAGAGGATGAAGATGAGAGGAAGAAAATTGAGTTTGAAAGATGAGAGAAGAATGAGAGGGGGATGATTTTTATAAAAATAAATAAACCCGACCCAAAACGTGTCCTATAGTTATCTACTTCGATCAACAACGGGTTTAGATAACCCTAAAACCAAGAAAAAAAAAATTTTTGAGGGTCAGAGGTCTGCGCGACACACCCCGTGTCGACCAATTCTGTACTCAGATTTGGGCGACACTGCCCATGTCACAGGGGCGACACCACCAAGGTCACCCACATATTTTTTTGAAAAAACCCCCCTTTTAATCCCTCAAATTTTCCAAAAAAAATAAATAAATAAAAAATTATGAGCGACACTGGCCATGTTGCCCAGCATGTGAGGGCGACACGCCTCATGTCACCCATACACGCCAGTGTCGGCCAAAAATGTTTCCCCGAAACTTTCCCCACTCAATTATGGGGGGCTTCCAAGGATCAAACTTCGTTTGTCATGGTTTTTACGATCATTTTCAAACATTTTTATTAACTTTTAAAATAAAATGCTCCTCAGTGGCATGAGCCTAAATCGCCAACCAATTTTTCAGAAATTTTCAAAAAATAAAAAAATTCAAAAAATAAAAACGCTCCATGGTGGCATGAGCCTAAACTGCCAACCAAGTTTCCAAAATTTCAAAAAAATAAAATAAAAAAGAGAGAACACTCCTCGGTGGCATGAACCTAAACTGCCAATCAAAGTCTGATCCAGGGCACAACCACCATGTTTCAATGGAAAAACATCAAACTTGTGCGATGTTAAAGAGCTGAGATATGAAAAACATCAAACTCTTGTAACGTTAAAGAGCTGAGACAGGAAAAACGTAAAAATTGTGTGATGTTAAAGAGCCGAGACAAAAAAAACGTCAAACTCGTGCGATGTTAAAGAGTCGAGACAAAAAAAACGTCAAACTCGTGTGACGTTAAAAAGCCGAGGCAGGGAAAACATCAAAATCGTGCGACGTTAATGAGCCGAGACATGAAAAATTTCATAATCTGTGACGTAAAAGAGTCGAAACAGGTAACGTCTAGCCCCGTGTGACGTAGAATGTCAGATGTGTTCTAGGCACAACCACCCTATTCAATGTGTTCAGGGCACAACCACCATGTTCAATGTGTTCAAGGCACAACCACTTTGCTCAAACGTTTAGCCCCGTATGACGCTAAAGGTCGAGTATATCCAGTTCAACGTCAAACTCGTGAGACGTAAAAGAGCTGAGATAGGTAACGCCTAGCCCCGTATGACGAAAAATGTCGGATGTGTTCAGGGCACGACCACCTTGTTCAATGTTGTTCAGGGAACAACCACCCTGTTCAGTGTGTTCAAGGCACAACCACCTTATTCAAATGTCTATCCACGTATGGCGTAAAAGGGCCGAGTGTGTGGTCCATCACTGCATGACGCTAAACTGCTCAGAGGGTTCTATGGTTGCAGGAGTTAAATCTACTAACCAACTTTGTTTTTCAAATATCTTTCTCGTTTCAAAATTTTCACTATATGTCTATGATTTCAAAAACTTTAATTTCTTTGTTAAAATCGTAGTCCCTACTCCGAGTTCTATTTCAAATCTCCCCCTACTTTCAAAATTTCGAAAAAAAATTCTAAAAAGAAGGAGCTTGGACACCCGTATATGATGAATACCGTGTTGTCGTGTTTACCACGTTGCTGCCTCGTCTCTCTCTTCGGATTAAGCCATACAAGTCTCTTCCTATAGAAGGCCTTTTCCTATAGATAGCCTTAGGAAACCCTAAGGAGAACAAAGAAAATGCCAGGGATAAAAAATTTCAAACTGTAAAACCCCTGAAGTTAAATGACATGGCCAGAAAATCCAACTCGAGTTTCAAGCTTGTGTAACTCACCGGCAACCCAAGAAACCTTAGGAGAAAAATGCCCTAGGTAGGTGAGTTCGGTGAGCATAATGACTTGGAGGCATAGTTGGTGTGCCCTTTAACCATGTGACGTCAGGATGAAATTTAAAATGTCTTCTTCATCTGTGACGTTCACCTACCTCTCGAAGGACAGGGAATGCCAGAGTGTCTACTTCTTTATCACTCACTTATCCCTCGAAGGACAGGGAGTGCCAAAGAGGGGCAATTGTAGATACCCCATTTTAAAACTGGCAAATTCTACTATTTCTTGAACTCTTAGGAACACATTATCCTAGTAAATCCAAAATCCATAGTTCACACAGCCTACCCTGTCGCCCGGAGCCAGTCTGCCTGCCTGAAACCCTATTTTGACCTAGATTTCTGTAAATGCCCTGTTCTACCAAAAAAAATATTTAAAAATAGAAAAAAAAATATTTTGATCCAATTTTCTTTTTGATAGCTTTACAAGAGGCTGAGAAACATACTTAAAAATAAAAATCTCAATTTGGAGCATTTTTAAGTTGGGCAACTCGGCCCGTGTCTCCCAGCCTGGACGGGGTGACACGGCTAGTGTTGCCTGGCATGTCGCCCAGACAATTTTGCCCCAAATCCTTTTTTTAAAAAATTTCGTGACCTTTTTTACTTTTTTGTGGGCGACACTAGGCGTGTTGCCCAAATCCGTGACCCACAAAAGTTAGACCTTTTGATCAAGTATTTCCTTGTTGTGCATGCTTATCATTCCCAACGAATTTTAGCCCCCTTTTAGCATCTTTTCGGGACTATTTAAAGGGGAACAGAGAGAGCAAGAGGAACTTCAGAGGGAGACTTTTCAAAGATAGAAACCCTAGGAGATGGGAGAGAGAGAAAAACCCTAGAAGATAGAGAGATAGAGATCTGAGAGAAAAACCCTTACAGAGAAAAAGAAATATAAGAGATAGAGATGAAAAGCCTGTGGGAGTTACAAGATAGAAAACCCTGAAAATTACGTTAGGAAGCCTTAGCCCCTGAAAGAAACCCCAGATCTTCCCTTAGGACACAGACCAAATCTACCCTTAGGACACAAAATCCCAAATCAAAGCCTTCACACCGAAGAGATTTGCTGATAAACATCTGACTCAGAGAGACAAACGAGGATCGGATCTGATACGGGTGCGCCCCAGAAAGCTCGAGAGCCCGGGCCATCCGACCTGGTTCGTTACCATTTCTTTCCTTTTCTTCTTATTTTATTATTTTAATTTATTTTGATCTATTTTGTTAATTTTATTTAAGATCGCATGCTGTCTCTGCCACAGATCTGCTCGTTTCCGGGCAGATCTGGCTTCAGATCAGAATTCTATTTGTCCCACTTTCTTTACCACTCTTTTAATGCATTTTCATTTAATTTAAGGTGTTAAAATCGAGAGATCTTCATCGAAAGATCTGTCAGTTTTCATCATAAACAACAGATCATGTAGGCATGACCTTAAATACACCCTCACATATGCGCACACTCCCTTTACGTGCATCTTGACGCACGCCTTCCCTAACAGACCCATCCATGTGTGCACAAAACCTTCATAAATTCCCTAGTGAATCCATTCACTTCGTCATTGCTATTTATCATCCCCCAGTGAGTCTCACCCATGCTCATAAAAAGGCGAGCCATCTCGCCATCCATACTCGTCATAAGCTAGTGGGTTACCACTTTTTATCTTTCACACATACATCATCCATCTTTCATAGGTAACCTCGTGCCATCTCCCCAAAAAGAGTCTGAACCACCACCATACTCACTCCATGGCCTCAACAGATTGCCATCCATCTTTACCATGGTCCAGCTATATGACCCTAAACTATAGTGCACATCCTGACCGCATGACATTAAAAGGCTTCGCATAGATCCCGAAGGCATGACCCTAAACACGCCTTCACAAAAAATAAAATAGCGGGCATGGTGTAAACATTGGCAAGGGAACGCCATGAGGAAAAATGACAGACAGGCATGATCATGAAACCATGAGTAAAAGAGTTTCGTCAAAACAAAAATCCGGGCAAAAACCCGAGAAGGCACCATGAGAGAAAACGGATGAAATGGGTGGACATGGCTGAAAGGTCATGGGTAAAAGAGCCCCGAATAAAAGGAAGTTGGTGAAAATCGTCTTTACAGCGCCACTTCCCAAGTCCAGGTGAAAACCCACAAAGGGCGCTTGGACTAGAAAAAAGCAGGTTAACACAACATCACGGTCTCAGCCCGCACCCAATTGCCAAACAGGTGTAATTCTGGCTAATGAGGTCCACACAAAATTCTCAACTTCCAGCATCCAATCACAACACAAAATGGCACACCCAGGAGTGAGAGCCTCATAAGATCTCACACACTTCAACACCAAAAAATAAAATGAGTCCTTGAGGGTGCTAGCTATGAACAATAAATCCCTCAAAATTCGAAAGACGCTCACGAAGGTAAGAAACTAACAAAGTCAGGGCAGAACTTGCCAGAGACTTCAGGGTAATTCCTTGCCATGAGGCCTCCTCACCAAAATCCCTCCCTAACCGACAGGCCCAAACCTTCGGGACAAGCAAACAAAACACCCCCGACTGGACCCTGCAGGATGAGGCCCCACAGAGGCACCTTGATTGTCAAAGGAAAATCTGGTGTAGCAGCAAACAATGCCAAACAAAGACTCATAGCACTTGACCGCCAAATAGGCCCGATTCTAGCCAACGAGGTCCACAAAAAAGCCTCAGCAGTCAGAATCTCAAATAGTCCCTTGAGGGTGCAAACTATGACTGATCCCTCAAAATTCTCTTCTCCCCCAAAAGTCTCCACAGATGGACGTGTACATTGGATCCAAACGTTTGAGCATCCTAGTTACAGCATTACGTGGATCTCCTCAACGTTCACGTGGTCTTGTGGCTAGGAAGAAAAAAGAAATAAAGCCAGAAGAAAATTTTTTGAATGTTGTCCTTCTCGCATCTCTAGAAGCACAACATTCAGTGGGGCATGTTGTTTGAAGACATTTTTCAACACCATGGGTCCCCGACGCGGAATAAAAAGGAGAAGTCAATCAATAAAGCCTGACAAACAATGAAAATTTTGAAAATCTCAGGATGGCCCCAGAACTGGTTAAGATCTTCATAAGGACTCCAAAAAATCTCTTGTCAAGTTTCGTCGCATTCTGACATGTCTAATGCAGTGCAGACTGAGAAACAATTCCAACAGAATCAGCCTCTTGCACCCTGAAATGGACCTCTATAATGGTAACCCTACTTTCAGTGCCTCAAACAGTTGTGAGACCACCTCCATTGGATCTGGCACGATTGAAAACCCTCAAGGGTCAAATTTTAGTATAAACAGATACTCCAAGAAGAAGTTAGGGGTAAAATATCAAAACAAGAGGAGCCGCACACTATTCCCATGCGGCCACCCTGCAAGTAATCACCATTAATGGGGCAGTCACGAACAGTGACTTGTAACGCTCATATCTCACTCATCTGAGGTTGGATCATGCCAAATTTTGTGAGCGTATTCGTCTCGTTAAGACGAGCATTTGGATATGTGGCAAGCCCTGTGACGACGACCAAGCATGAAGAAAAGCTAGAGAGAAGTTTTCGATCCGTGAAGGAAGTTGCAGAAAAATCAGTAGAGAAACGCCTCACTCGAGCGGCTAAATCACACCGCTCATGACCCCGATCGATGTAAATCCAGTTGCATCACGTGCATAAGGTCCATGCCTATCACTGCTCCGAACCCCACACACAATAAACAGTCAGATTTCGTACACAAAGCTGATGAATTGGCTAATAATTCCAGCACCAGAATTTTAAATTCAAGTCAAAACCTAAAAGGTGCAAAATCTTCGTCCGGGAACAAAATTGAACTGCGTTTGTTGCCACGCGACCGTGATGGCATGGTCAGTGTGATTCGGCAAAGAAATCACGGAAAGACATCAAGGAACTAGCACACTATTGATCTGAAGTTCGCAAGATCCATCCAAATTTCAAGTCGTATGATCGTGGCTTAAATATATGATCCATGGCTCAAAGTTGATATCAAATCGATCGCCATGCCAAGTCCTATAAGAAAATAATCATCTTTCGGACCAACAAACACCAGAGAAACCTTGGATCATCCATGAAAGATCATGCACGATCTAAGGCAGCAGCAAGGACTGTTCTGGAATTTCCACAATTTTTAGGAAGGGGCAAATTAGTCATTTTGTACCCTATTTTTCCTTTTTATTTAATTCAATTAAATCTTAATTTTCAGCAATTAGGTTTAATTTTGATCAATCCACCCATGTTTGGGCAAAACTCTATATATATCATGTACTCTCATTGTACGAGGACCGAACTTTGCTTAATAAAATCTCCATGTTTTCTCATTATTAGGTCATGGCTTGAGAGAGAGAGCAAGGAGAGAGAAAATTTTGGGACGGTACCCCCCAGCTTAAGGTAAATCTTTTTCTCTCTCTTCTCTTCTTTCATCTCTTCTTCTCTTTCTTCTTCTCTTTCTTCTTCTTCATCTGAGTTTTTCTTAGAGACTATGCATGGCAATGGCAGTGCCGCACATGCCTCTTTCTTTCCTTCTTTCCCCCTCGTGTGGTTTCACAGGTCGTGCATGGCAATGGCAGCACCATGCCGAGCTTCTTTCTCCCTCCATTCGTTCATCTTTATCTCTCAACGAGGAGTGCAGATGGTGAGGACCATCGCCGCCTGCAGGGGTCTCACCCTGTTGCGTGCCTATCGCAGATGGCGATGCCTATCTCCACCCGCGAAGGTTCACTGTCCACAAGTTTCTCTCGCACCCACTGCCTATCACAAACGAAGATGCCTATCGTCACCTATAAAGGGTCACGGCGATGCCTATCACCATCCGCAAGTTTCTTTTGTCTACTCGGCATCTATCACCGTCTGTGAGCTTCCTTCGTGCTCTCGGTGTCTATCACCATCAGAAAGCTTCCTTTCATGCACGCGGTGCCTGTTGCCATCTGTAGATTTCTCTTGTGTCCCACGCCCACCGTCGTGTGCTTCATAAGAAACTATTGCTTGACGCTTCGTAGGAGGCTATCGTCGCGTGCTCCACAAGAGGCCATCGCTGCCCACGAAGGAATGTGTTGCCTTCTCATGTTTCCAATGGCAATACCTAGAACCATATGTAGTTCACTGCTCACCCTCCAGTTGCGAGAAGCAACATCCAGCGCCGTCCAAGGGCCGTGACACTGTTACTCCACGGTTGTGAGTGGCAATGCCTAATGCCGTGGGAGCCCCATCTCTTCGTCGTCTCGCGCCTTCTCTTCATTCTCTTCTCTTCTCACTTGACTGAGGGTAGGCTTAGTCTAAGCACTGTCATAGCGGTCTAGCTGTCGAGCAATATTGTCATCGTGCTGGTCCTACGTACCATGTCTGTCTTGCTGTCACACCAGATTAAGATAGTCATAGTGGCCTTGGTTTTGAGTAGTATTGTCATCGTGCTGGTCCTGAGTACCATGCCTGTCTTGCTACTACTCTGAGTCGGTCACTGTCAAGCTATCATACTTGTCTCGTCCCTTCATCAAGTCCTCTTCTCTTTTCTACCTTTATTTGAACCTTTCACTTCATCACCCTTACTTCACCATATGAATGTGCATTGCCCTAAGACAAGGGTGGGTCCTTCAACCCACTTGTCTTGCAAGTTAACATGATAATGTTGTGTAGAAAACAAGGAGATTACAGGTCAAGGGAGGCGATTCCAAACCAGCTGAAGCAGTTGGGGGGGCTTTCCGTCATGATCTAAGACGGCGCCCATACGAGTCAGCCCAAGTAAGTCACGGACGCAAGTAAGGTTGGTCCTTACCTCACATATCAAATTCTTATTTCATTAATTGGGCACCTGTCCTTGTTCTACGAACAAGGTTCTCGAAAGATTGATCTCAATCCCATGTCTTTCGAACCCAAGACACGTGTCACTCGATCACCTAGATCTGGGTAGGCGAGATCGAGGCATCAGGCCATCTACCTCTATGGGGCCCAATTCAAGGTGTATACGGATCATAAGAGCCTCAATTACCTGATTTCCCAAAAGGAGTTGAATATGAGGCAAATAAGATGGATGGACTTATTGAATGATTATGACTGTAAAATCGATTACCACTAGGCAAGCCTAACGTGGTAGCCGATGCCCTAATCCAGAAAGCTGTAATCTCAGTGGCGCGCCTGATGGTTCAAGAGATGATATTGCTAGAGGATGTAGTGGAATGGCACCCAACTCTACCCATCAATGATGGGGTGGGAATGCTTTCGTGTTTGAGGGTAGAGCCCCACCTCTTCCAACTAATCTGAGTGGCTCAAAAAGAAGATCCTCAACTTATGAAGGTCCTTGAAGAAATGAAGATGGAAGAAAAAGAGGATTTCACTATGAGCAGTGATGGGTTGTTAAGGTTGAAGCGTCGAGTATGTGTTCCTAATGATAGAAGCATAAAATGGGCTATTTTAGAAGAAGTATACCACTCCCGATACACGATACACCAAGGGAGTACAAAAATGTACGAGGACCTGAAAAAGGTCTTCTAATGGAACAACATGAAGAGGGAGGTGGCACAATTTGTTGCTAAGTACTTGACGTGTCAACAAGTGAAAGTAGAACATCAAAAAACCGTTGGATTATTACAACCCTTGCCCATACTGGGGTGGAAATGAGAACACATTACGATGGATTTTGTTTCTAGATTGCCAAGGTCAAGTGCGGGGCATGATAGTATATGGGTCGTTTTGGACCGATGAACTAAAGCTACTCATTTCTTACTGATCCGCACGATCTATACTCAGCATAGGCTAGCCCAATTATACATCAAAGAAATTGTGAGGTTGCATGGTATACCTATCAGCATCGTGTCTGACAGGGACACCAGGTTCACCTCTAGGTTTTGGTCAAGTTTGCAGTCAGCGTTGGGAACCTGACTCACCTTTAGCACCACCTTTCACCCCCAGATGGATGGGTAGTCAGAGAGAACCATTCAGACTTTGGAAAACATGTTGAGGGCATGTGCTACTAACTTTAAGGGGAGTTGGGAGGACCATCTACCTCTAATAGAATTTTCCTATAACAACTGCTTTTAAGCCAGTATTCAAATGGCGCCTTTTGAGGCCCTGTATGGAAGAAAGTATAGGTCACTCGTCTGTTGGGATGAGGTGGGCGAAAGAAAATTATAAGGCCTGAAATTGTTCAAATAACCTCTGAGAAGATTGCCTTAATTCGAGAGCTGCTCAAGATAGTCCAAAGTCGGCAGAAGAGTTGCGTCAATAATCGCAGGAGAGACCTTGAGTTTGAAGTAGGTGATCGAGTCTTTCTGAAGGTATCTCCGACAAAGGGCATAACGAGATTCAGCAGAAAAGAAAAATTGAGCCCGCGATTCATTGGGCCTTTTGAAATCCTAGAGAGAGTTGGGAACATCGCATACTGGCTTGCCTTGCCACCTAAATTGGACAACATTTACAATGTTTTTCATGTGTCGCTGCTAAGAAAGTATCAGCCGGACCCATCCCATGTTTTGGACTACGAACCAATTCTGATAAGAGAAGACTTGACCTATGTTAAACGACCAATTTGATTATTAGACATGAGAGAATAGTCTTACGCAATAAAAAAATCCCCCTGGTCCTGGTACAATGGCAATATCATTCAAGAGAAGAATCGACACAGGAACGGGAGGACGAAATCCGGAAGAATTATCCCCACCTTTTTTATTAATGATAGTATGATTTTGAGGACAAAATCCTTTTTAAAGGGGGGATGATTTGAGGACCTCAAAATTTTCCCGGACATGAGACGCACGCGACAATAGAATCAAAAGAAGGAGGAGCAACACCGTGGGTGAACGGAAGGGAAGTAAACCAAGAGGGCTAATGTCACGTGTGAAATGGAGCATTGTTGCGCATGAAATGAAGCATCACCGCGCGTGAAATGGAGCATTGCCGAGCATGAAATGGAGCATTGCCGAGCATGAAATGGAACATCCCCGCAAGTGAAGTAGAGCATCGCCAAAGGTGAAATGGAGCATCGTCACGCATAAATTGGACCATCACCGCGCGTGAAGTGGAGCATCACCAAGCATAAAGGTAGAAAAGAGACAACGTCATGCGTGCATAACGTCGTGAGTGAAAAGGAAAGATGTGACTGTTGTCGTACCTGTCAGCGCCATGCTTGACAGAGCCGTACATGTCAGCGCCACCCACGGTCAGCCACAATGGATCCTACCTACCTTGGGTACTTAAGCCCTCTCCCCTACTTTTCCACAGTCATTTCCCTCACTTGTTCTCATACTTTCTTTAGATCCAAAGTGAAAGTTAACTGCTGCCCTTTGAGAAAGCCATTGTTTGGAGCATGAGGTGGCCTGTGAGTGGGAGATTTGAAGGCACTGTGAATATCAGGTAAGTAGGTTAAGCATCTATGCATCAAAAAAAAATTTAGAAATCAATTTTAAGTATTGAAAGTGGGTAAGATGATAGAATGGAAACTATGTGCATGAATGGGTTAAAATGAGAGTGAAATTCCAGATTCGTGCCTCTAAATACCATGATTGATTGAGCAAGGTAAATGATATTTTTAGTCGTGAAAATTTGCTAATAGTTCACTTGTGAGACTGGTTTAAAAAGGACAAGGTTTTGCATCAAGAGTTGTCATGGTTTGTGAAACGTTAAGTGTCCTTCAAAGCATGTTAAACTTGAGAATGAGAATTTCTAGAACTGTGACTGTTATTTCATCAAATGTTTCACTAGCCAAATGATGTCCAAATGGGTCCAAACTGCTTTTTAATTAAATATATGCTCTTCTATTTCAATTTTTCTTTTTATGCCATGTTAAAATTTTGTATGGGTTAAGAGATATGCCCCAAAATGTAAGCGTATGTCCCTGTCCACAGTTGCTGGAATTTCTAGCAACTATCACCTAATTTGCACCGAGTTGTTGCCCTATCTAATGATGTCAAAACGCCTTCAAACAACCATCATTTGAAATATTTATGAATGATCTTAAAGTTGGATGTTGAACTCATTTTGAAATTCCTCATAGATTGAGAGTTATGCCCCAAAATGTAACGGTATATCACTGTTCACAATTGCAGGAAACTCCAGCAACTGTCACTCACTTTGTGCCAAGATTTTGACCTATTAAATGTCGCCCAAACACCTTCAAACTACTTCCATGTTAAAGATCCAAGTGTAGGCCTAAAGTTGCATGTTTGAACCATCTTGAAATTCTCCCTAGATTGGGAGTTACGCCTCCGAGAAGAGGGGTACATCACCATACTCGTCACAGGAAATTTAATTATGTGTTCGTCTTGTGATCTTTTACTGAACTACTCACTGATCAACTCAAGTGGAAAAGTGTTATCCTTGATAACTGATAAGAGTGAGTGCTATGTGATAATTTTTATTTGATAAATACTGAATGCCACAGTGTCATGTGAATGATACTATGCAGCTATGCAATATGTGAAAGCTGATAAGTGCAATGATATATGATAGTTCCATAACAAATGTTACATGATAAGTGCCATCTGATATCTCTCATATGATAGATGTTTTATGCTAAGCATCATAGACTTATGTGGTAGGTGTATAGTTCTGAGCAAGACTCAAACTTTGAATGCTGAAACTTGAATTATTTGTCATAAGGCACTGACTAAGTATGAGTGAATTTGATGCTTGAGCATTTTAAGATGTTGTGATAATGACCACTATGCAATGGGACACCCATTGGTAGTTGGTACCGTTCTGTTATGATACTGTGATACTGGCCACTACACGATGGGACACCCATCGATAGTGGATATTGTATACTGATACTGCCAGCTACGTGATGGGACACCCATCGGTAGTATGTACTGTTATGCTGAGAAAAGTGATGCCGACAATGTTCCCTAACTTGCTGAATGATAGGATGGAGCTAGGGGAACGTGAAATGGGAGGTTGCACCCCCCCAAAATTCATGAGATGAGACTACAGAGTGATGTCTTGCAAGGTAAGTGCCTATCAAAAACCCCAAAGCGTTGGGGACCATATTTGTGAGTTCGAGGGCATTACAAAGTGGATTTCCCCACTTGTCATTGCCCTCCCTCTTGAGAGACGATAGAAGTCCTAAGCAATGGGGTTGGCTTGGTCGGATAGAAAGGGCTTCTACTTCGAGAGTAGATGAACTAACGAGTGAGTGAGTAATGATTGAGTAGTGAATATGAATGATAATGATTGTAATGATTGAATGGTAATTACAACATTTTTGTAGGATGCCTATCATATATGCATTAATGAGATTTCTGATTTATATAAGGTTTGCACTGTGATTCCCTATAATTGAAAGAACTGTTCATGACGCATGATAGACTCAATAATGATGCATAGAACCTAGATCTACTTACTAGGCTTTACAGCTCACCCCACGGTATCTCCCCTCCTTGTCGATTGATATTGACAGGTCAGAAGGGCATGAATTACGTGATTTGCAGCCAGGAGTCGAAGTCACATTCCTTAAAGAAGGAATCCAGATCTTGTATGTAATTGGGCAGTTTAGCCCTGAGTTTTGTTTATCTTGGAAAAATATAATATTGGGCCATGTTGCCCTAGATTCAACTGTAATATTTTTGGAAGAAATTTCATGTAGTATACTTTTAATGATGTATGGATTCTCAAAATTTTAAAGATTCATCTGTACTTAGAATTATTGTTTTAGTTCTTTTCATGGTTTACTTTGATCACCAATAATAAAGCGTTGAGTCCACTCTGACCTGAGTGACATACGCTACCATGGGATCATGGACCCGCACTCAATCACCTTCCATCAAGTACGGAATAGGGGTCGGGGGCGGGGTCGTGACAGAACCATATCAAGTTTTCAACCAATTAGCATAGAACACATCATCTCTTCAACACTTGCAAAACAAAAATTGATCCACCTGCCCTAGACTTGATTTTACCACACCGGACTATGGTCTCAATTATTCCCTCATGATCCCAGCTCAGAAGATTACTTAGCCCATTTGTACACAATTACTTTCAATGAACGCATAATGTGTATTGTTTTCTTGTGGTACCAAAACATAGTGTGATATTACATGGTCTTCCCTTACAATATACATTATTTCTACTGCGACCTCAACCATTGTCTCAGCAATGTTTTAGATGAGTCTCATACTTGACCCTAAGGAATACATGTCAAAGTGAATGATCGAAGTAAAGTTTCCTAATGCAATCTAAGGTCTATGAGGGCATCATGGGTCACCTACTTATTAACCTCACGCAATGGAAAAAAGGAACATGATCATCTTTTTCTACACAAGCAGGTATTTTGGTCACTAATATAACACGTGTGGTATGAATCACACGTCATGGTGGATCACATCAAATGTGTGTCGGAATTCACACTATGTAGGTTATAGTCTTTTCGCAACCATGTAAGCAGTCGCCACCTAGTGCCCCACACTCACATCCATGTGTCAACATGAACATCTCTGATGTTCATCCCTGGCTACTTACAGGCTACATGATATTTGAGACGTCAATTTGAATTGATCATGTTAATTCCCTTATGGAATCTCATTGCGAACTCTTGGTCAAGGCGATAAATGCACCATGTATATATCTCATACTCCAATATCCCAGATATTGAGGGTAGCTCATGCGAGTACTGAGCTTTAGCCAGCCAACGAATTAAATGATAATCTCACACTATTATGCGCATGTGTATTAAAGTGCACAAACCATCTATTCTAACACAAAATAACATCTCTATTCAATTATAATAGGGTATCAAGTTCATATAGTGTAACATAAACTCATAAGGTCCTGAGGCCAATCGTTCTTGCATGAGTCTGATGTGCAGCCCTGACAATTACCTTAGTCAAGGGATCTACCACTATTTCAATTGTAGGATATGAGTTAACACTACCTGTGCATGTGCAACAATGTCTCGAATGTAGTGATATCTAACATCAACGTGTTTTGACTCTCCATAGTGCTTTGGATCGTTTGTAAAAGCAAGTGCCACTGTATTATCACAAAATACAGTGATAGACTCATTGCCAATTGCAACAACACCCAAGTTCCATAGGAATCTCCTCAACCATACGACTTTTTGAACTGCTCTACTACAAGCAATGTATTCTGACTTCAAAGTAGAGAGAGCAATACATGACTGCTTCTTGTTACACCATGAGACTGCACCACCTCTTAGCAAGAAGACATAACCCAAAGTTGATTTATGCTCATCTAAGTATGTTACCCAATCAACATCACTATATCCTCATAACAGTAAATCGGTTCCATGGAAACATAACATCTGACTTGAGGTTACCTAAAGGTATCAAAAAATCCTTTTCACTTCTTGCCAATGACCTTGTCCTGGATTATTCTGATACCGGCTAATGAGACCCACTACATTAGCAATATCTGGAAACATGTAGAGCATCACGTACATTAAAATACCAACCACACTTGCATATAGAACACGAGACATTTTCTTCCTCCCAACTTCTGTCTGTGGACACATGTCAAGACTAATAGTATGCCTTTTCTCAATTGGAGTATATATGGGTTTCGAGTCTTGCATACAGAATCACTCACGAATCCTTTGGATATATGTTTCTTATGACATAGCAAGAAACCTTTGAGAGCGATCACAATGTATTCTAACATCAAGTATGTAACTCACCTTACCCATGTCCATGATCTCAAATTTAGAGGGCAGCCACTCTTTTATAGCTATAAGTTTCTCTAGGTCATTCCCAGCTAATAAAATATCTTCAACATATAAAGACAATATTTGGATGTTTTTCTTATACTTATTAATGTATACATAATAGTCATCTTGAAGCATTTCAAAACCATAAGTCAATATAGCCTTATGGAATTTGATACACCACTATCTTGATGACTGCTTGTACTATATATGGACTTCTTGAGCTTGCATACTTTGCGCTCAAGGTCAGACGCTACAAACCTTTAGGTTGCTCCATATAGATCTCTGGTCAGGTGCTTCGATCTCGGCCTTTGGGTCTGAATCTCGGGTGGCACGCGTCTCGAGTTTCAAGGGAGACCCAAGACTATTGAGATTGCTCTCTCGGGAACCTCGTTCGAGAACGAGGGTAAGTATTACCAACCGATGCGAGAGGAATTTAATGTGGGCTCGAGACTTTCTCGGACTGGCTCGCATGGGAGCCAGCTTAGATCATGAAGAAGACCCCCAGTAATAAAACTAGATCGGAATCGCCTCCATTGTCTTGTATTCTCTTGTTTTCTGCAGTCACACATGTATGGCAAAAGTTATAAGACAAGTGGGTCAGTGGACCTCACCTGGCCTTTTGGGTGAACGTACACAAGCGTGCACATTCAAAAGAAGAAGGAAAGAACGAAAGAAGAAAGATTGGGGGAGAGAATAATTTGATCAGGCATGGAGATCAACACAATGACTACGCTGGTGTGTAATTGACTTGATGTGGTAATAAAACGGGCTCAATAACTCAGACTGGCTCAACTAGATTAATAGTAGATGCCAATAACGATACTAGCTAGCTAGACACTGTGGTTAGTCTGTCGTGGCGATAAAGCGGGTGCAGTAATTCTAGCACAACAACATTAAGGCTAGACGACAGGACTACCATAGGGGGGCTAATCTCAACCTCCCTTCTTAATCAAATGAAAGGATAACAAAAATAATGAAAATCATAAAGAGAGAGTAAGAAGTAAGAGAATAAGAAAGAGAAGAGAAAGAAAGAGAGGAAGAGAAAGAAAGAAGGAGAAAAGTATGAGAGAAGAGAGAAGGAAGGAGAAAAGAGAAAGACACAGTCGACGCTAGACATCGCCGGCTGTGTTGGAAGAGGAAGGAAAGGAAAGACACAATCGGGGCTAGGCATTGCCGACTGGGTTGGAAAGAGAAGAGAGAGAAGATGCAGTCGACGCTAGGCTTCATTAGCTGTGTTTAAGAAGTGAGGAGAGAAAAGATACAGCGGGTGTTAGGCATTGTTGGCTGAGTTGGAAAGAGAAGAGAGAAAAAAGACACAGTCGATGCTAAGCTTCGTCGGCTGTGTTTAAGAAAAGAGGGGAGAGAAGAGACAATCGGCATTAAGCATTGTCGGCTGTGCTAGTCAAAGAAGAGAGAGAAGATGCAGTTGATGATAGGCTTCACCAAGCGTATTAGACAAAGAAGAGAGAGTAGATGTAGTCAACGCTAGGCTTCATCGACCGTATTAGATAGAGAAGAGAGGGAAGATGCAGTCGGCGCTACGCTTTGCCGACTGTATTAGACAGAGAAGAGAGAGAATATACAGTCGATGTTAGGCTTCACCGGCTGTATTAGATAGAGAAGAGAGAGAGGATGCAGTCAGTATTAGGCTTCATTGACTGTGTTAAACGAGATGAGAGAGAAGATGTAGTCTGCCTTAGGCTTCACCTACTGTATTAGACAAAGAGCAGAAAGAGAGATAGAGATGAGAAGAAGAGAGAGAGATAAAAATGAGAAGAAGGGAGAGAAAGAGAGATAGAGATGAGAAGAAAAGAGAGAAAGAGAGATAGGGATGAGAAGAAGAGAGAGAAAAAGAGATATAGATGAGAAGAAGAGAGACAAAGAGAGCTAGAGATGAGGAGAGAGAAAGAGAGGAGGAGAGATAGAGATGAGAAGAGAGAAAGAGAGGAGGAGAGAAAGAGAGAGGAGAGAGAAAGAGGGGAGGAGATAGAGATGAGGAGAGAGAAAGAGAGGAGGAAAGAGAAAAAGGGGTGGAGAGAGAGAGGGGAGGAGAGAGAAAGTTATCTAATCGAAGGGTACCGACCCTTTTCTTCTCTCTCCTCTCTCTCTCCAAGATGCACCCACGAGTTCAAGAAGAAATTGAAATTTTATTGATCGTTCGTTGTGTGAAATGAACCCCAAGTCCTTTACAATTTAGCTTTGCATGCTTATAAAGAGTTGGGCTAAAACATGGGTGTACGCCTAAAAACTACCTAGAATTGAAGATAATTACAGTTTAAATGATTTAAAATAAATTCTAAAAATGGGCACAAAAGGATTGTTTGCCCCTGCCTAACAATATGTGGAATTCCAAAATAGTACTTACTGTTGCTCGAGAACTTACGTGATCTTCCATGATTGATTCAGGGTTGTTCTGAGGCCCATTTGATCGAAAGATGATTTTTTTCTAATGGCGCTCGGCTTGACGATCGATTTGATACCAACTTTGAGCCATGAATCATGTTTTTAAGCCATGATCGTGAAACTTGGAATTTGATTGAATCTTGAAAACTTCGGATCGATTGTGTGCTCGTTCGTTGATGTTTCTTTGCGATTTATTTGTTGAATCACACTGAGCATGCCATCATGATCACGTTGCAACAAACAAAGCTCGATTTCGTGTCCGGACAAAGATTTGGTCACTTGAATTTTTGACCGGAATCTTGAAATCCGGGGGCTGGAATTACGGCAGCTTTGATGCCTCTGTGTGTGAAATCCAACTATTCATTGTACATGAGGTTCGGACCATAGATAGTGACGGACGTCACGCACATAATGCAATTGGTTTCGTGTCGATCGGGTATGCGAGCGTCGCAATTTGGTAGCCAGAGTGAGGCGCACTGCTGCTGAATTTTCTACAACTTTCTTCATGGATCAACAACTTCTCTCTATTTTTTCTCCCTGCTCGGGCATCATCTTGAGATATACCACATATCGAATCGCTCGTCTTGATGAGACGAACACACTCACCAAATTTGAGCATGATCTAACTCGGATCGAGTGATATATGGGGCCTAAAAGTCACTACCCGTAACAGTAAAAACAGCCACCTTTAATGGTGTTTTGGTGCAAGGTGGCCACACAAGAATAGTGTGCAGCCTACCCCTTTTATGTATTTTACCCATAAATTGTCCTGGAGTGCCCGATTAAGTCGAAACTTGACCCATATGGGTTTTCGACCATGCCGATTTTGTCAAAATTATTTATTTGTGTTCACTACCTTAAGTATGTCTGATTGTGATAAAACATGGCAGGTAGCCTTTTGGAGTGCTAAAGAAGATCTTAACCAATTCTGGGGCAATTCTGAGGCTGTCAAAATTTCCACTTATTTTGTCAAGCTTTATTGACCTTCTTCCTCTTTATTCCGCATCAGGGACTAAGTTGCTAAAAGATGTGTTCAAACAGCTCGCCCTACTGAATGTTGTGCTTTGAGAGAAGCGAGAAGGACAACATTCGAAAAATTTCCTTTGGTTTTTACTTTCTTTCTTAATAGCCACAGGACCACGTGAACGTCGAGGAGATTCACGTAATGGTGCAACAAGGATGCTCAGACGTATGGATGCATTGTTCACAGGTCCGTCCATGGAGACTTTAGGGGGAGAAGGTACTCTTTGAGAGATCTTATTGAAGTCCTCACCCTCGTGCAGACTATTTATGATTCTGAAGCTGAGTATTTTGTATGGACCTCATCAGTCAGAATCAGGCCCGTCTAGCACTCCAATGCCATGTCGAAGGGTATTTTTCCCATTTGGTTTGGGTTTATGTATATCCTCTGGTGTTGAGCCACATTTCGAGGATTACATGAATGGTATGATGAAAGGCCTTGCATCTGTATTGTATGCTTCGTGCATCAGTCATTCCTTGGCGGGTAGGGTACCTCAGTTTATCGAGGTGACCAGTTCTGGGTACATCCACCCCTACCCACTGCTTTGCAGCTACGACAATCATCTTATTGCCGCTCCAAATTCATGACTGACCAGTTATTCCTTGACAAGTATGGTACCTCAGTTTATCGAGGTGACCAGCTCCGGGTACAACCACCCCTACCCACTGCTTTGTAGCTACGACAGTCATCTGATTGCCACTCCAAAGTCTTGGTTGACTTAGCTTCCTTAGGGCATCTTCAACATCTTGGAAGTATGTTGGTGACCTTGTGAGAATGATGCTCTTTTTCATGAGACTTATCTTGTCATCTTGGCGATTATTCTATCTTTTAAGTCCTTTTTGCAACTGGAATCAGGCAGTTGGAATCTTTTCCTTAGAGCTCATATTTTTGGATCCTGGCATTGTAGCACCAGAGATTTTTCATTTTGAGTGAGGGCTGAAACCGCCTGTTGAGGCAAAAGTTGAATCAACCTGTTTATTGGTCCAAGCGTCCTATGCAGATTTTCATTTGAACTTGGGAAGCGATGTCGTTGAGACGGTTTTCACCAACTTCTTTTTCTTTGGGGCTCTTTTACCCATGACCTTTCAGCCGTGTCCACCCTTTTCATCCATTTTTACTCATGATGCCCTTTCAGGTTTTCACCGTGCCTGGTTTTTATTCACATAACTCTTTTACTCATAGTTTCGTGATCATGCCCGTCCGTCATTTTTACTCATGGTGTTCCCTTATTAAGGTATACACCATGCCCATTATTTCATCATTTTTTTTGTGAATGCGTGTTTAATGTCATGCGCCTAGGATGTGTGCTACAGTTTAAGGTCATAATGGGGATGGATAGCAGCCTGTAGAGGCCATGAAGTGAGTATGGTAGTGGTTTAGTTCACTGTTGAGGAGATGGCACTGGCTACTTGTGAAAGATGGATGATGTATGAAAGGAAGGTGAAAAGTGGTGACCCACTAGCTTATGATGAGTATAAGTGGCGGGATGGTTCGCCATTTTGTGAGCGCGGGTGAGTCTCACTAGGGAATGATGTAAGATGATGAAAGGAATGAACTCACTGGGGTGGTAGTAGTGAAGGTGGTGCGCACACACGAACGGGTCGGTTAGGGAAAATGTGCTTGAAGATGTACGTAAAAGGTGTGTGCGCGTATGTGGGGGCGAGTTTTATGGTCATGCCTTCGGGATCTATGCAGAGCAGTTTAGCGTCATGCGGTCAGGACATGCACTATGGTTTAAGTCATGCAGCTGGATCGTAGTTATGCAGTCTAGAGTCATGTAACTATGACCATGAAGTTTAAAGTCGTGCAACTAGACCTCTGCTATAGTTTAAGGTTGTATATTTTGGACCATGGTTATGCAGTTTAGACTCATGCAACTAGGATCGTACAGTTTAAGGTCGTGCAACTAGACCTCCACTACAGTTTAAGGTCATATAGTTTAGACCATGGTTATGAAGTTTAGAGTCATGCAACTAGGACCGTGCAATTTAAAGTCTTGTAACTCAACCTCCCCTACAGTTTAAGGTCGTATAGTTTGGACCGTGGTTATGCAATTTAGAGTCATGCATCTAGACCAGGGTTGTGCAGTTTAAAGTCGTGCAACTAGACCTCCGCTACAATTTAAGGTCATATAGTTTGGACCATGGTTATGCAGTTTAGAGTCCAGCATTTAAACCAAGGCTGTGCAGTTTAGGGTTATGCAACACGGATCGTGGTTATGCAGTCTAGAGTCATGCAACTAGGACCATGCAGTTTAAGGTCGTGCAACTAGACCTCTGCTACAGTTTAAGATTATATAGTTTGGACCATGTAGTTTAGGGTTGTTCATCTAGACCATTGTGTGAGTCGCCATGTAGGTGAAGCTCCATGAGGACTAGGTTTATGGGCAGCAGTCTGATTCCTTGGGGATAAGATAGGTAGGACCAATGAGGGATCCAGATAAGAGAGCTGACCTTATTGGGGAAGAGGGGACAAATGTGGGTCTTTTATAAGCATGAGGTTCTAATGACCCAAACTTTTCCCAGCCAGTTAGAATGCATAACGGGATAGGGAAGTGTGTCAGTGCTCGTGGATTGCCCAGCGCCGGTTGTGAAGGATAAGAAGCGTCAGCGTCTGTTGTGTTGCCCAACAACGGTTGGATTGTGTGCAGCACTGGCTGTGAAGAGGATAAGTGTCAGTGCCGATTGGATTGTGTGCAGCGCTGGCTGTGAAGAGGAAAAGCCCAACACCTGTTGCCCAACGCCGGTTGAAAAGGTTAGCGTCGACCGTGTAGCACCAGTTGTGTAACGCCGGCTATGTTTCACCTTGCGCCGGCTGTGTTTTTTTTCCATGTGGCACAAGCATGCTCCAGCCCATAATGATGATGTCTCCCATATTTGCCTTTCTCTCTTTCCTCATGCATGTCCTTTAGTTTTGCATGAATGTCACTTGTCCCATGCTGCCCTTGCCTCTTTTTTTAAATAGAACCCTTCCCATCCATCTCAAGAACTTTGGTCCCCTCTTTCTCCCACGTTTTTATCTGTCTCCCTCTCTAGAACACGTAGAGCTTCAAGCTTTGGGAGCTTGACCTTTGAGGAGGAGCATGAATGAGGGTAAACTTGGAGTTCTTGTGATGTAAGTTGATCTCTACTCCCTTTCACCAAGTTGTATGAGGCATGAATTAAAGCATGAATAAAGTTAAATGGTGAATGAATTGAAGCCTGATTTCAAGCATGATTTTTGGCATGAGATTGCATAGGAATTGTGTTAGAGGAATAGAGTTGTATGTGTGTTGTTGTGCTCTGTTTTTTCCAGGAATGAATTTAGTCCTTCTTTGTGTATCATGCGATGCATTGTTGTGATATCAGTTGAGTATGAAAATTTGTGGGTTGTTGCTCTTGTGAGTCTAATTTATACTGTTTTTGGTCTCATGTTGTTATCTAGCATAATTTATAAGTTGCATAATGATCCTCGATGCATGTCATGGCTGGACTCTGAAAATCCAGGGACTGTTCATATTTTTGTAATACCTGGTTGACCAATCAAATGATCTCATAATTGACTCAAATAACCACTATTGGAAATATCTCTGAGTCTAATTTCATTTTTATGTTTATGTCTAGATGCGATTCTTTATATATTGGAGGATATGATGTGAAATGTGCATGAATGTCACTGTTAGCATACTGTTACAATTTTCATAAATGCTACTTCTATTGTACTGAGACTTTGCTTGACTTATCGAAGTCCAAACAACACGAAACTACTGCTTTTGGAAAGATATACAAGTCTAGTAAAATGTCTGTGTATGCTCCCTGTCGAAATTCCGTGCAAAAATGAAGATATGTTTCGAAAAGTACGGGTAGGTCACTGTTTGACTGTTTTTATGGATTTTGCACTAACCCTATTGTGATTACTGGTTTTCACCAACCAAACAGAATCTATTTTTTGTCAAACCACAGCCTTTTGAAAAATATCGAAGTAGGTTAAAACTTTCATGGAGAAATTATTTTGAAATTCTTTTGAGATTAAAATTTATTTATCATTTTACAAAAATATATCATTGTGGACAGTTTTGGTAAAAGTACAGATTTAATGCCTCTAATATCACTGAGTTTGACTGACAAATTGTATCCATTTTATTCCAAACCACTTCCATTCAAAATTTTTATGAGTTAGCTACAATTCACATGTTGAGCACTTTTCGAAATTCCTTGTTGATTTTGATTAATGGATAAATTTCAATGACATGCCACTGTCTTCAAGGCACAGCAGATTTCAAAGGAATAGTCTCTGCTCTTGGGCACTTTTGAAGGGTCAAATAAGGTTCAATTGCTTTGAAACCACAACCCTATTTGGAAGATAGCTGGGTCTAGCATAAAATTGTTTCTGGAACTATCTTTAAACTCTAAACAGGTCAAGAGTTATAGCCTTGCTTCGATAGGATATCACTGTCTAAAATTACAAGAAATGCTATCAAGTGACACGGATACTATTACTGTGTGATACTAATATTGTCATTACATGATAGTGATATTGTTGCTCTGTACTACTGAAATTGCTATTCTGTGATGTTAACCTTCCCATTGTGTGATACTAATACTATCTGACCTTGTGATATGAATTATGATATCTGGCCGCTACACAATGGATCCTCCATTGGTAGTGAGCCCTCTAATTTTGTATGTGTGAGCATGGACTTGCCGCACAATGATATATATGTGATACTCTTTTAGACTCTGTAAGTGTGAGCATGGACTTTCCTCACAATGATATATATGTGATATTCTGTCAGACTCTGTAAGTGTGAGCATGGACTTGCCGCACCTTGACATGTGAGCATGGATTTACCACATGATCCTTCCCTAAATCCCCATGATAGGACGAGACTCAGGATGTGAGTAGTTGGGAGGGTCGCTCCCCCCAGATCTATGTATGGTAGTGTAATGCCCTCTCGCCAAAAGGGCGCAAGGAGAGGGTAGTGTCTTGTAAGGCCTCAGCCTATCAAAAACCCCAAAGCACGTTGGGGACTGTGTGTGTGTGTGTGTGTGCGAAGACAATACGAAGTGATGTTCACTTGTCATTATCATCCCTCCTAAGTGATGGTAGAAGTCCTAAGCAATGGGATTGGCTTGGCCTAATGAATAGGACTTCTATATCAGGAGTAACTTATATTTATTCTGCTTATTCAAATTCTGTATTCTGTATGAACATCTGAATGTATCTGTACAACACATATATATACTCTGACGTGTGACCACATTCTGTGAAACAAATGTGAATTCTGACAACTCATGGACATATAATTATGTACTTACTAATAGTCCGGAATGTAAGGGCAGTGATCTACTTACTGAGCTTATTGTTCACTCCGATTACTTCATCTGTGTAGATCATTAGTACCTGATCGCGTGTGGTGGGTGACGGACCGGTGATAGCAGGTGTTTGGAGTTCAAGTCGGTTCAGGACCCTCTTCTTGACTTTGTAGGTGTCTGGTGGCATTGCCACGTATTGTTCTTTTGATGCAATATTTTGAGATGAATGTAAGGCTTATAAGCCTAAAACTTTATTGTAAAGACTTTTTGGGGACAAATGAAGATAATGGTTTAAATTGATTCAGTTTTCTGTTACTTGATATATGAGTTTTATCTTCTTTCGTGGTTTACTTTGATTCCTCACTTTTAATATGTGTTGATGACACTCCCACCTGAGTGACGTACACGATCTCTATGTTGGCGATCCCACATTCTATCGCCCTCCGGTATGAGATGGCAGGGGTTAGGGAGCAGGGTCCTGAAAGAGGCAGACCACTGGGGACTGCAGCGGTAAAAACGACCATAACTCCACTAGGGATAATAGTATGTGTATGGCTCTCTTACTGGGAATGAGAAGTCATGACCTGAGTTTGGTCGATCTGGGTTCCACTTTGCTGGAGATAATAGGTCAGAGTCAAGGTGCAACTTCACTGGGGATAATAATAATTGGACGCACATGGCTTTAGCCTGGAGTAGGCGACAATAGGCTTTTTAAAATGTAGTCGGCGTCAAGTGCAGCACCCATTCTTGCTTGAACACTCAACCAGCACTAAGTCTTAGAAAACGCAACTGGCGCTGAAGACTGCCAATATTGCTTCTTAACCAGTCTACTGGCACTGGAAGGTTAAAAACACGGTCGGCACTAGATTGTTAAAAACATAGCCGACGTTGAGGGTAGCACGTGCTTGAACACAGCCGGCGCTAAGTTGCTGAGCATACAGCTGGTGTTGTGGTTGTTGAAACACACCCAACGCTATGTACCTTTGACCGCATAACCGGCACTTGGTATGGATTAATATTCGAGCTATTACCAGAGCCCTATCCGGTACAACCCCTTTGGTGAAATTTTACAGGTGGCAATGAGAGTTGCCTTGGGCCTCGGGTCAAAGCCCGACCCATTCCAGCCTGTTCGTTGGAATTTTTGAGGCGACAGTGAGAGTTGCCTCGGGTCTTGGGTCAAAGCCTGACCCGACTCATCGTCATTTAGCTTTCCTTGGACGTGACTGCGATTTTCAGTTTGTGAGTGGCATTTGAGGGTAGTGTTGGTTATATAAGGGGGTAAAACCTCATTTTCCTTCACTTTTTCACCGAAGGTAAAAAAAACTTGAAACATTTTAACAGTGAGCAGAGGGTGCCCGGTAGAAGGTCCGACAAGCAGTGGGATTTCGGCAAGCTAATGAGAAGTTTTTACCGACAAGCTAACGAGAAGTTTTTGCTCGGGATTGGTGTAGTTACAGGAGTTTTCTGGTTTAGCCCATGGGGTTTTTTGGGAAGCATGCAAACTTTGGCCGTGGTCTTCGAGTGTAGAAGAGGCGAGAAGTGCAGCAGTGGGAATTTTCGCACATTTTGGGAAGTTTTTTTGTGGTTTTAAGTGAGTGTTACCAATGATTTGGTAGCATTACAGAGGTTTCCCGACATTCTTTTAAGTTACTTTTCGGCCAAGGCATAGGCAGGGAAAGTTTCACAATGAATTTCCGGCCATGTAGGAGAAGTTCCAGTGAGAAACGGAAGGGTCAGGGAACGAACAGTGGCGGGAGGTGGATCATCACAGGGGTTTTTCGTTAGCGAAAAGAAGTTCCGTAGGAAATCGAAAGGTCAGGGGAAGACGAACGATCACAGGAGGTGAACCATCGCAAGAGGTGGATGGTTGCGCTTGGAAATCGTGCAGCCGTTGGGAAGGCAAAGTAACTTAAAGGCCTGAAAATGAGGAGTCTCAGGAGGCGAAATGTCATAACAGAGCCGACGCTAGCATAAGCATTGTCGGTGCTGACACAGTCAGCGCTGACACAGCCGATGATGATGGTTAGAAGCATAACCAGCACTGATACGGTCGGCGTTGATCCTCAAGAAAGGTAGACGGCACTAGGAATTAGGAGCTAAGCCAGCGCTGGTCTTTGGAGGACACAGCTGGCATTGACTTCAGATGGCATTCCTCAGTGCATGTGGAGCGCCATGACCCGCATAATGCTGCTCACATGTGGCAGTAAGTTACGCGTGGGACTTGCGGCTCTCACCAATGAGCTACGTGTAGCGATATTCCTGAATGGCATTGTCATGGGTCGGCAAAGGGTGGTGAATGCTGGTAAGGCATGGCTTCTAATACTTGTTGGAAGCCAAGTCCTCCAGCACAATAGTGAGGTACATGTTGTTCTATTGAAGCGCATCCACTATGAACAGGGTATGCTCTCCATCATAGGCCAGTTCCTTACCAAAGCAGCCTGTTTTGTATGTTTGATACACACGTCAAATGAATTATACCTTGTATGTTTGATATACGCGTCTGATGAGATCTCTTGCTTGTATGTTTGATGTACATGTCGGATGAACTAAAGTTAACTTCTCCGAGTGGTTTCGCTTCGTCTTTTGGCTTGTAAAAATACTCTTATGGTGGCACTCGTCAGATGAATTGAAGCTGACTCTCCAAGTGGTTTTGCTTCTTCTTCATGATGAGGGTGCTTCTTTGATGGGTTTGCTTCTTCAAAGAGAGCAATTCTTTCGTGGGTTTGCTTCTTTTAGAGAGCAATTCTTTTAGCCTGTAACAGTCGTCTAATAATGGGCTTTTTAGCTTGTAACTTATAACTCATTTTTGCTACAATAAAAAGAGTTAGACTTTGTTTGGACTCTCTCACTTATTTTTGCATTTAGTCTCTTTCCTATGAATATGCATCACGGATAGTACTTCTTTAGGTATAGCCGATTGATAGGGGGCATTGCCTCCTCTCCCTTAGGATGTGACAGTATGTAGGCTCCATTTGGCGATACCTTTTTTACTATAAAGGGACCTTCCCACTTAGGCTCAAACTTACCTTTACGCTGGCGATGCATAATAATTGGCCTCTTGACAACTAGAACTAGATCACCACATGTGAATGAGCGGACCTTGATGGACTTGTCAAAAGCCCTCTTCATTCTCCCTTGGTTGAGTTCAAGGCTCTGCTGAGCCTCTAGCCTCTTTTTATCGAGCGCATCCAATTCTTGATACCAAAGCTTGACACTCTCGTCCTCGATTATTCCTTGGTGTATAGCGACTCACAGTGAAGGGATTTGAATTTCGAGAGGTAAACCTGCTTCACCCTCATAACCCAAATAATAAGGAGTGGAATCAGTAGAATTTCACGTAATAGTACGATGAGCCCATAGTGCTTCATGATGGTTCTCATGCCAGTTCTTTTTCATCTTTGACACCAATTTTTGTAAAACGTTGCATAGGGTCTTATTGAAAACCTCAGCTAATCCGTTCGTCTGAGGGTGGTACATAATCAAGTACTTCCACTCAAAACCAAATTGATTGGCCAAGCGATCAATATGGTGGCTCCGAAACTAGAGACCATTGTCAGATATAATCTGGTCAGCGACCCCAAACTGGTATATAATGTGATGTCGAATGAAGTTTGGCACTGTTGTCCCAGGAACTTGCTTAAGGGGGACCGCTTCAGCCCACTTGGAGAAATAGTCTGTTGCAGTTAGAATGAAAACACGACCCATTGCCAAAGGAGGGTCAATAGGACCTACAATGTCCATACCCCATTGTGAGAAGGGCCATGATGCCACTGTAGGGTGTAAGGACTCTAAAGGTTGGTGAACCAGGCTTGAGTGTATTTTGCACATTTGGCACTTTTTAGCGTAGTTTAAGGAATCGGTGATCATGGAAGGCCAATAGTATCCCAACCTGCGTATCTATTCATAGAGCTTAGGACAGAACTAGTGTAGTCCACAAATGCATGAGTGGACTTCTTCTAACACCTTATTTGCTTCTTGGACATCCACGCATCTAAGAAGAATATCATCAAACAATCGTCTGAAGAAAGCATCTCTTTCAAGGAGGGTATACTAGGTAGACATTCGACGTATGTTGTGGCGCTCGGCACGATCTTCTGAGAGCCTGCCATGTTTTAGGAAAGTAGTGATGAGCTCTCTCTAATCTTCTGCCTGTTCAATTTCCACGCATATTGGGTCAAAGAATCCTGGTTCTTGGTTTCGACCCTTAGCTCCTTGATTCTGTGCCTTTTCTTATTCAGTCTTAATTACTTCCTTAGCTGGTAGAAGGAGGACACTCCGGGAAGACATTTCTCTTGTCATCCACGTCACCTCGGTTCTTAGTTCAATGTGTCTCCATTCTGCCACCCAAAAAAGTGTGGGTCTTGATGAGGAAACTGAATTGTAGCATCGAGTTTCGCAAGTGCATCAGCCTACGAGTTTAACCTCCTAGGGATGTGACTCAAGGATACATCCTCAAACTGGGCCATATACGATTTTGTAGTATCTGGATAAGGCTTGAGAGTGTCTTTTCTCACATCATAGATCCCTTTGAGCTGTCAGATAACCAACTCAGAGTCGTCATAGGTCTTGACCTGCTCCAAGTCAATGTCGAAGGCTATCTCCAACCTGATTATAAGGGCCTGATATTCTACCTCATTATGAGAACCGGCCTGAGCGAGAGAGAAAGAAAGTGGCAATACTCCACCTCTCGGAGTTAGGAATACTAATCTGGTGCCTCCTCGATCTGATTGGAATGCTTCGTCAGAGTACAATTCCCACACATGAGCAAGGTCAGCACAGAACATTTCTTCATCAGGGAGGTCGCTTAATAGAGGAGATTCTACCTATTTGGGGTGTGCTACGAGAAAGTCAGCCAAGGCCTGACCCTTGATGGCCTTTTGTGGGACATACATGATGTAAAATTCCATCAGCAATGATGCCCACTTAGCAAGGTATCCCGACAAGCATGGGCGTGTCATGAGAAATTTCAACTTTTGATATGAGTTTCACTTCATGACCAAGCAAGTAATAGCAGAGTTTTTGTACTACGAAGATCAGGGCCAAGCACATCTTCTCAATATGAGGATAATTCTTCTCAGCCCCTTGTATCCTGCGGCTGAGATAATACAATGTTGTTTCTTTTCCCATGTCATTGTTTTGTGCTAACAATGCCTCGAGTGACTCGTCCAGAGCAGTCATGTATAGAATAAGGGGTTTTCCCAACACAGGTGTAGAGAGCAATGGAAGGGTTGAGTAAATATTGTTTGATGACATCAAGAGCTGCCTGACATGCTTCATCCCAAATGAATGGGGTATCCTTCTTTAACAGGTGTGTGAAGGGTTTGCAGTGACCTGAAAGATTTGAAATGAACCGGCAAATGTACGCCAGCTACCCTTGAAGGGAGCACAGTTCTCGAAGTGTAGTTGGTGATGAAATTTCTTGGATTGCTCTGATCTTGACTGGCTCAACCTCAACCCCTTGATGTCTGACAATGAATACCAAGAACTTTCCCGAACGCACACCGAAAGCGCATTTCAGCGGACTCATTTTAAGTTGATGAAGACGTAGTCGGTCAAATACCTTTTCAAGGTCTCTCATTTGAGCATCCTTCTCCTCGGACTTTACTACCAAGTCATGTACATAACACTCTACCTCTTTATGCATCATATCTTTGGAGATGGTAGTCATTGCTCTCTGGTATGTGGCACCAGCGTTCTTTAATCCAAAAGGCATCATCGTCTAACAGAAGACCCCTTTTGGAGTTAAGAATGCAGTGGCTTCTTCATCTTCAGGTGCCATCTGTTTCTGATTATACTTGAAGTACCCATCCATGAAGGAAAAGATGTGACAGTGAGCCGTTGAGTCGATGAGCATCTCGGTGAATGGCCACGGGAAGTCATCCTTGAGAAAGGCGGTATTGACCGTTCTTCTTCTTGACTGGAACGAAATTTTCTAGCCATTTCAGGTACTTGACTTCACGAATGAAGCCTGCTTATCTGAGTTTGGTTACCTCGGCGTCTATCTGCATCAAGGTCAGGCATGAACCTTCTCGATTTTTGTTTGACGTGCTTGACTGTCGGATCAATGTCAAGACGGTGAACCGCGACTTGAGGGTCTAGACCAGGCATCTCATGGTATTGCCAATCAAAGACGTCTCGATTTGCTCGCAAGAAATTAGTGAAATTTTCTTTCTCTTCTAGAGACATATTTGCCGAGATAAAAGTAGGCCTAGGGTCGGCCTCATCTCCTAGATTGATTTCTGCGAGCTCATCAACAGTAGCTTGACTGCCTTCTTGCCATTCTTCTGAGGATTGTTGCAACTCTTCCTCATTGTCTTCAGAGGTCTTTTCATCAAATTCAAGTGCAGAGACCCATAATCCTGACATTTCTGCTTCCAATAGGGCTCCAGAGTAGGTCATGATTTCTACAGCTTTCTCGAATCGGGGGACAGAAAGGTCAATCTCAAAGGTGGAAAGCTTGTCAGGTTGCAAGAGCTTGTCTTGAAAATTAAAGAGAAATTGAGGTTCCGCGATGGTGGGGCAGGAAGCGTCTTTGTATGAATCACATGGTATTTGTACGGGTGCCTGCAGTGTTTGCCCCATGCTAGCTGATGCTTCATAGACTTGTACCATGTGGCAAGCTTCCCGAGAATAGAAGCTTTGCCCTCTTGACTCTCTTAGTCTCTGCTCAAAGTTGGGCTCAGGTGGCCACTGGGGTTTCTTTGGCGTCGACTTTTTGTGCTTCTGTAAAGAAGGTGGCTCTGCCTTGGCTTTAACTGTCAGGGCATCAGCAACTGTTAGTAATCCTGCTGCCTGTGCTAGGGTCATTCTCAATCGCTTCTGTTGTGTCCTGCTTACGTTGATCCCTTTGCATTCTCTTTTGACAGCCTCGAAGTCTGAGCATTCCAAGGTTGTACCTACAGGAGACATAGAAGAAGAAAGATGAGAAGCAGAAGAAGAAGAAGAAGAAGAAGGGTCAGAAAGTGGGATACTTTTAAGGTCAATCCCCTCATCGGACTGATCTGGGCGGCTTTTTACATCATCACCAGGGTCAAACGTGTGCAGGGGTCTTTTAGGTCTTTTCCTTGCTTAGACCGTTGGGGAGTGCTTTTAACGTTGTCACCCTCATTGGACGTGCTCTAAGTTGAAGATGACTCTGGGAGGTCCTCTCGCTGAGAAGGAAGGAGGATCGTGTTAGGGACAAAGTTCAATAAAGTTGGCAGTGGGGGAAGAGGCTTGAGAAATTCCTGCTCAACTGGCAGTTGAGCTATCTAGTTTCTTTGATGCACAACACCTGGTGCCCGTCTCCTTCTTATTTTATGAGGTGGTGCTTGATTCGTCTAACTAGGATTGTGAACAGCCCTAGCTTGGAAAACTGCTTCTCGTCTTAAGGACTTCAGCCTACTTCCCCCGTGATGGACTATCCATGGACGAGAAGTCGAGGGTTCAGCAGAGTCTAAATCATTATTAGGAGAGTCTTCTGTTGAGAGGTCCTCTTCTTGCACTGATGGAGTAGTGGCTTGGGGGTCACTTATTGGGATGTTGTAAAACTCCTGACATTCCCGCATTTTCTTTGTAAATATAACATGGAAACTAATAACTTCCCATAGGTAGTGGCCCCTTATTTGGTGGTACGGACACCAACGTTCCTCAGTCCCCTGAACAAGGCGTTGAGGATGCCTTGCGGGTTTCGGTGTAATTAGGCCTTCTTGAAGCATTATAATAAAGAAGGCGTAGAGGATAACATGAGCTTCACCTTCTTCTTAGACAATTACTACATGGGAGGCTTCTGTTACCCCGAGGCCTTCTTTAAGTCTTCGAGCTTTATTTGACCCTTCTGGATCAGGACCTTGATAATATCTTTTAGCGTGTATCAGTCATCTGTGGGATGATTGATCCTTCTATGATAAGCGTAATAATTTTCCTGAGTGTCAAGGCCAGCTTGCTCAAAGAACTTGGCTTCTGAAAGCTGAATCATATTATGTTTCAATAATAACTGACACAGTGCAGGGACCCATTCATTCTTGAAGGGGTAGACCTTGTTCCTATGCCTGGTGAAATAATCACCCCGATCAAGGTTGGTCGGCGGGGGTACTCGATTGTATGACTGTAGTTGCTTGTCTGCCTAGGGAGTTGTCTTCGTCGTGCTCACCCCTTTGGAGAGGTCCAAATTTTGGGGGGAGCCTTCTTCGAATCATTAACAGTGACGGTTGCACGAATTACTCCTTTTTGTTGGCTGCCCAGTGTGTTGTTTCGGGAGCTATCATTGCCCCGGTTGTTCCCAGAGCATGCAGGCTGTTGTCGTGACCCATTGTGGTGGCGTGATAGACTTTCTATGCAGACTAATTTAGAGATTAGCCATGGAAGTCGGATTAGAACCCTCGACGTGTAGAGAAATTTCAAGTCGCATGTTCCGCACGCAAATTTGGACTGCTTCCTTCTCGAGCATAGGATTAGGATGGCAAGCAGCCAAATTTCTCCATCTCAATATGAACTGATCCACGGGCTCCTCAGGGTCTTGAGTCAAGGTGAGAAGCTCAATAGTTTGGACCCCTCTCTCGACCTCATAGAAGCATTGATAGAACAGTTTCTCCATTTCCTCCCATGTATGTACTGAGTTTGGAGGGAGACGAGCATACCGCCAAGGGTTTCAATAGTTTGACAGATAAGAGGTCTCTCGTGAGTTGCTGTTTCTCCACATGCTGCCTGAAAGTGGCCAATATGCTGAAGATTCTGAAATCAGAGGGTGCCTTTGGATTCGGGGATGTGGTCCCATTGAATAAGGGAAACTTCCCTTTCTTGTAATCTGAGGGAAACAGCACCTGGTCAATATATGAATGGTACATCCTTTGATAAGGCGTTGTGCCCTGTATCCTCGGAATTTGCCTATTCTTTAAGATATGGATCACCATAGCATCGATGTATGCCTGTGAGACAGGGTGAGGAACAGAAATGTCCTGCGAGGCAGATGGAAGGGGCTGCCTTGGGGGTGCACCATCAGAGTGATAGGAATTGACCTCATTGTTAGTTGATTGGCATGCGACGTCTATACGATTGATTTTTTCCATCATCACGTGCACCATATCCTCAAACTTGTTCATGCACCCTTCCTGCGGGTCACCAGGCTCGCTTAGACCATTACGCTGACTGTTTCTCTATGGAGATCAACGTCAGTTGCAACTGAGGGCTTGCGAACTTGACCAGTCGTGCATGGTAAATCGGTCAATAAGGGACCAACATGCCCACACTGAACTCGACTTTTGTATGTCGATCACATGAGGACTGGTTCACGGTGGTCTTGGGACCGTGGTCGATGAGGGGCTGGGTCATCTTTTACGACACTAACCACAGTGCAGGGCTCATGGCCTTCTTCTTCAGGCTTTATCATCTGAAGAGGGTAGAAGGGATTCAAGTGGAGAGGGTTATCAGAGCTGGTTACCCCGACGGCCTTGGTCAGAATTTGCAGACCTCTATCATGCTTACGTTTGAGGATTTGATGGACCTTGCACCAAAACTATGATCGAGACTGCAGCTAGTCAGCTCTTCTTGCACAAGAGAGTTTTGTCTCCATCAGGTATGGCAAAGTATGAGGGTCAGGGACTGGGGTCATCTTGGGCTAGGGAGGATGAAGAACTCGATCTTCCATCAGGTCATGGGCTTTAGAGACATGAGCGAAATGACGAGGCTAGTTCAAGATGGTACTCTTAGGGAAGGTCTTCAAGTACCAAGGCTGAAGGTGCTTGCTCAAAGAAGGAGGAGCAGACAAAGGCATGGTTGACTCATGAAGATGCCTGAGTAGAGGGTGAGGGGCTGTCTGAAATGGTGACGTGTGTGTGCCCCTTGAAAAAGGATCACGGGTGACCTGGAGGTCAGCCCGGGCTCGAGCAAATGGTCTGGCCTTAGGAGGCTGAGAACTGCGAGCAGGTGTCAGTAAGGGAATAGGTGGAGGTCTGCCCCTTATAGGGTGCACTTGTGTGCGCTGAATAGAAGGATGAGGAGGTCGTCTCCTGTGTACTCTAGTTGACGTAATGACGGCGTTGCCCCGAGCAG
Organism: Amborella trichopoda; assembly: GCF_054954075.1. Lineage (NCBI taxonomy): Eukaryota > Viridiplantae > Streptophyta > Magnoliopsida > Amborellales > Amborellaceae > Amborella > Amborella trichopoda. Next base: position 31,887,162 of record NC_142348.1, on the reverse strand, counting down.
TGAGATGCATGTGAGCAACTAGTGTCGGACCTGGCCTTGAGATGTCTGATCCTGGATGCTAACTCGAGGTATCACAAGGGTTGCCCCGATGTGTGGCTCGAGTGGGTCACGCACAAGCCTTGTGGTGTGTGTGAGGGGTGGAGGTCACAGGGTCTCCGCCTCTATATTTTGAGCCTCTAGGGATAGAGACTAGTTGTAGTGTGGATTGTGGGGGGTAGCCTTGCAGCGACCCACAGATGCAATGGCAAAGTTCTTACCTTCTACGGAGAGGGACTAGGCAGCCTTTCGGCATACCTCAACAGTACGACTGACAAGTGACTTGTCAGTGGCAGGGTGGATATTGTGAGCGGCAAAAGATGTGTTGTTGATGCAAGGCGCCATAGTGGAGGTTCCACCAGAGCGAGGAGCTAAGGAATTAGGGACCTTTAGTTCCCTCCTCACTCCAATCCAGGTTAAGACCTGGGAGCTAGATCTGGGGTCTTTACTCAAAAGAAGGGTTGGGAATAAAGTTAGAGGAACTTGTTCCTTGGGGAGGCTCTCGAAGGGGGGGATGAGAAAATCCCCTATCCGGATGATTGAGTTACAGAACCCAGCAACCATAAGTGATGTGTGAATATAGAAAATAAAAAGGAGAAACTAGCCAAACAAGTACGATCCGACTAAGGGGTAGTAAGTCCCCAGTGGAGCCGCCAAGCTGGTCAGGTGCCTCGATCTCGCTCTCCGGATCTGGATGATTGGGCGGCATGCATCTCGGGTTTCAGGGGAGACCTGAGACTTTTGAGATCGCTCTCTCGAGAATGTTGTTCGAGAACGAGGGCAGGTATTACCAACTCATGAGAGAGGAAATTTAAGGTGGGTTCGGGACTTGCTGGGGCTGGCTCGAGTGGATGCCCTCTTAAATCACGAAGAAAGCCCTCTAGTAATAAAACTGGTTCGGAATCGCCTCCCTTAGCTTGTGTTCTCCTATTTTCTACAGTCACACATATATGGCAAAGGTTATAAGACAGGTGGGTCAGTGTACCTCACCTGGCCTTTTGGGTGAACGTACACAGGCATGCACATTTAAAAGAAGAACGAAAAAACGAGAGAAGAAAGATGGGGGGAAAGAAGATTCAACCAGGCGGGGAGATCAACACAGTGACTAGACTAGTGGGTAATTGGCCTGACGTGGTAGTAAAAGGGGCTCGATAACTTAGACCTGCTCAATAGGATTACTACTAGATGTCAATAACGATACTAACTAGCTAGACACAATAGTTAGTCTGCCAGGGCGATAAAGTGAGAGCAGTAATTCTAACACAACAACATTACAGCTAGACGATAGGACTACCATAAAAAGAAGGAAAAGAGTGTGAGAGAAGAGAGAAGGAATGAAAAAAGAGGGTGAAAGACACAGTCGGCATTAGGCATCACTGGCTGTGTTGGAAGAGGAAGAGAAGGAAAGATACAGTAGGCACTAGGCATTGCCAGCTGGGTTGGAAAGAGAAGAGAGAGAAGATGCAGTCGGCACTAAGCTTCATCAACTGTGTTTAAGAAGTGAGTAGAGAGAAGACACAGTTAGCGTTGGATATCACCGGCTGGGTTGGAAAGAGAAGAGAGAAAAAGGACACAATCGGCATTAGGCTTCATCGGTTGTGTTTAAGAAAAGAGGGGAGCGAATACACAGCTAACGCTAGCCATCGTCGGCTGTGCTAGTCAGAGGAGAGAGAAGATACAGTCGGTGTTAGGCTTCACCGTGCATATTAGACAAAGAAGAGAGAGAAGATGCAGTCGGTGCTAGGCTTTGTCGACCGTATTAAATAAAGAAAGAGAAGATGCAGTCGGCACTAGGCTTCGTCGACTGTATTAGATAGAGAAGAGAGAGAAGATGCAATCGGCATTAAGCTTCACTGGCTGTATTAGACAGAGAAGAGAGAGAGGATGCAGTCAGCATTAGGCTTAATCGACTGTGTTAGACAAGATGAGAGAGAAGTCGACCTTAGGCTTTGCCAACTGTGTTAGACAAAGAGCAGAAAGAGAGATAGAGATTAGAAGAAGAGAGAGAGATAAAGATGAGAAGAAGGGAGACAAAGAGAGATAGAGATGAGAAGAAGAGAGAGAAAGAGAGATAACAATGAGGAGAAGAGAGAGAAAGAGAGATAGAGATGAGGAGAGAGAAAGGAAGGAGGAGAGATAGATATGAGGAGAGAGAAAGAGAGGAGGAGAGATAGAGATGAGGAGAGAGAAAGAGAGGAGGATAAAAATAAGGGAGGAGAGAGAAAGAGGGGAGGAGATAGAGTTGAGAAGAGAGAAAGAAAGGAGGAGAGAGAAAGAGGGAAAGAGAGAGAAGGGAGGAAAGAGAAAGTTACCTTATCGAAGGATACCGACTCTTTTCTTCTCTCTCCTCTCTCTCTCTCTCTCCAAGATGCACCCACGAGTTTAAGAAGAAATTGAAATTTTATTGATTGTTGTGTGAAATGAACCCAGGGTCCTTTACAATTTTGCTTTGCATGCTTATATAAAGTTGGGCTAAAACATGGGTGTAAGCCCAAAAACTACTTAGAATTGAAGATAATTACAATTTAACTGATTTAAAAGAAATTCTAAAAATGGGCGCAAAAGGACTGTTTTGTCCATGCCTAATAATGTGTGGAATTTCATAATAGTCCTTGTTGCTACCCGACAACTTGTGTGATCTTCCATGACTGATCCGGGGTTGTTCTGATGCTTATTTGAATGAAAGATGATTGTTTTCTTGTGGGTCTTCGCATGGCGATTGATTTAATACCAACTTTGAGCCATGAATCATGTTTTTAAGCCATGATCATGAAACTTGAAATTTGCTTGAATCTTGAAAACTTCAGATCGATTGTCTCGTTTCTTGATGTTTCTTCATGATTTCTTCACTGAATCACACTGAGCATTCCGTCACGATCACGTAATGCAGCTCGATTTCATGTCCATATAAAGATTTTGTCGTCTTGAATTTTTGGTCAGAATCTTGAAATCTGGCGGCTGGAATTTACAGCAGCTTTGACGCCTCTATGTGTGAAATCCAACCGTTCATCGTACGTGACGTTCGGACCAAAGATTTCCACGAACCTCACACACATATTAGTTTCGTGTCAATCGGGTATGCGAACGTCGTGATTTGGTCATCGAGTGGGGTGCACTGCTACTGAATTTTCTGCAACCTTCTTCATGGATCAGCAACTTCTCTCTAGTTTTTCTCCCTGTTCGGGTATCGTATCAGGCCGTACCACATATCGCTCATCTTGATGAGACGAACACGCTCACCAAATTTGAGTGTGATCTGACTCTGATCGAGTGAGATATAGGCCTCGAAAGTCACTACCTGTTACTGTAAAAATAGCCACCTTTGATGGTGTTTTGGTACAGGGTGGCCACACGATAATAGTGTGCAGCCTACCCCATTTTGTATTTTACCCATAAATTTATCCTGGAGTGCCCGATTAAGCTGAAACTTGACCTATAGGAGTTTTCGACCATGACGGATCCAATGGCTATGGTCCCCATAGCTGTTTGATGTACCAAAAAGATATTTCTATTTACAGGGTCCATTGCAGGGTGCTAGAGGACGATTTTGCCGAAATTATTTCTTTGTGTTCACTACTTTAAATATGTCTAATCGTGATGAAACTTGGCAGGTGGCCTTTTGGAGTGCTTATGAAGATCTTAACCAATTCTGGGATACTTATGAGACTGTTGAAATTTTCACTTATTTTGTCAGGCTTTATTGACATGCTTCCTCTTTATTTCGCATCAAGGACCAAGGTGCTGAAAAATGTGTTCAAAAAATCTCTTCCATCAAGTCACTATTCAGAAAAGCAGTCTTTACATCCATTTGGAAGAGTTCTAGGTCCATATGTGCAATGATTCCTTGGATTCGGTGAATCGAGGTCACTCTCACCATTGAGGAAAATGTCTCATCGTAGTCCACTGCCACAATTTGGGTGAACGCTTTCACCACTAAGCAGACTTTATACTTATATATAGTTCCATTGGCTTCCTCTTGATTTTCAAGACCCACTTGTTTCTAATTGATCTTTTATTAGGCAACATATCTATAAGTTCCCAAACTTGATTCTGCTCCATGCAACTAAGCTCGTCTTTTATAGTAGACATCCAATGATCCACGACAAGGGAATTCAACTCTTGGAATGAACTAGGGTCATCAACATCAAATGAAATGCATGTGAGACCCTCTATTTCGAAGTGTCTATGAGGAACTTTCTCACATTGACTCCTCCAAAGTTCGACCTGCGATTCACTCTCAATAAGCTCCTCTAGCATGGCCGGTGACTCAATATGGATCATTTGCTCATTCTCAACTGGTGGCTCACTCCCACTATCATTAACAATTATGGAAAAACTCTCACTATTACCCTCAAGTGACTCAACCACTTCAATGTTTATCTAAGATTCAGGCTCTTCATAGAGCTCTTCAGACATACAAGACCACTTCCTGTTAGGGATTATCTTATCTATAAAATCTACATCACAAGATTCTATTTTCTTCATCCTGCCACCTTCACATTCTTGACAAAACACATATCTCTTCAAGTGCTCAGAATATCTAACAAAAATGCACTCGAGAGACTGTCTGTCTAGTTTCCCTGTCAATTGAGAATGGATGTGAACATGTACAATTGACCCCAAGGATGTAAATGAGAAAGATCTGGCTTTCTACCTGTCTGTAACTCATAAGGGGTCTGGGGAACAGATTTTGATACTTTGTTTAAGACATACATCGTAGTAAGGAGTACATCTCCCCAAAATGATATTGGGAGGTTGGCATGAGCCATCATAGACCTCACCATGTCCAACAAAGTACGATTCATTTTTTACGATTCATTTTTTCTGTAACAACATTTTGTTGCAGAGTGTAGGACATCGTCTCTTGTCTTTGAATTCCCTTATTCTCACAAAGCTTCTTAAATTGATCAGATAAGTATGTGAAGAGCCTTAATTTTTTTGTTCAATTGATTTTCAACCTCTAGCATAACACGGTGAAAGCAATTTATTGCTTTTGATTTATGCGAGATTAGGTATACATACCCATAGCGAGAATAAACATCGATAAATGTGATAAAATAACGGTAACCATCACAAACCATCTCATTAAATAGACCATAAATGTCGAAATGTATTATATCTAGAAGATTGGTTGCTCTCTTTGCTTTAAGAAATGGCTTTCTAGATGATTTTGTAGCTATAAATGGTTCACAGATAGGCAGGTCTATTTTGGATAAAGGCAATAATCATTCTTTGACTAATCATATCATCTTATCTTTTCATATATGAGCAATCCTAGCATGCCACATTATGGAGTTGTGTGTAATAGAAGAGGTAGAAAAGGATGAAGATGTCATATAAGTAGAAGGAAGTAAACCATTAACATCATCATTATCCAAAATAAACAAGTCATTCATAATATGGTCATAATAATGAAAACCGTCTGGAAATGTAAAGGTAGCATAATTAAGCATGAAATTGATAAAGCAATTGTCTCTAACTAGATATAGAACTGAACGCAAACGTTTTCTCATTCTGGAAGCATAGAGGACGTCATGGAGAAGAAGGGTTCGTCCACTTTGGAATCGGAGTTGGTATGTTTCAACTCCTAGCACATCCTCTGATGCGCAGTTCCCCATGAAAATCTTCTAGCTTCCAACCGATAAAGTTTGGAGCTCAACGAGCCCTTCTCGATCCCTCGCTATATGCCTTGTCGCTCCTGAATCCGCAATCCACCTAGTTAATTATGAATGAGCAACAAGCACCTGAGTGCAAATATTTGCATAGCTAGGGAAATTAGTTCATACCTTTCTAGGCTCAACCTCTTGCTTAAGTTGCTCCTTCCTTTAAAGTGCTCCAGTCCTAAACTTACCTCAAGGTTTACGGCCTCGAAGCTTGCTTGATTGGGAAACTAGAGCTGTTCTAGCTCCACAAGATGAGCATAACTTAGCTTTTATCTCAAGTGATGGGGAAGCTGAGAAAAATTTGTTACAGCTTCATTGTGCAACATCAATGACTAGATATTTTTCCAATATTCTGGAAGAGACCTAAGGAATCTGAGCATTTGTTGCTCATGACTAAGTTTGTTTTCAGTTGCCTCTAAGTCACATATCATTTGAGACATTTTTTGAACATGGTCTGACATCACCACATTTGGAGGCATTTTGTATATCTCAAACACTACAGATAAGGCTCGTAACCGAGCAGTAGATGTGCCAGCATATTTCTGTTGAAGCACATCCCACATGGCCTTCGCGTGACGAATCCCTCGAATTCATGAATGAGGTCATCAACCATAACACTTAGAAAAGTAAAGCTAGTGCTACAGTCAACATTATCCCCTACCTCATATTCACGGCTCTGCAGTACCTTGGTCAGGTTTTTGCTTAGTGGTAGTTAAGTGTTCAAGAGTACCTTGCTCATTTAGAAGTTATTGCATTTTCCTGTGCCACATAGGAAAATTGCGCCCACTCATCTTTTTATCTTTAGTGAGATTCGCGATCATATTTTTAAAAGCCATTTTAAGTTAAAACAACAAATTTGCACCTATTAATATGGATGTCTGATGGTTTGTTTGATCCATGATTGCACTTAGATTATCATTTTTACGCTTGTTAATCATCTAGCTACTTGAGAAAACTTGACCCTTAAAAGTCTTGATATGAAAATTTTGCATTGCCACATTAAGCTCTTGCTTGTAATCAATAACAAGTTTCTTTCTTGGATTTAGCATCTCAAATAACTCACAATTTGTAAGCGGTGCACCTTCCTAAATGCACTCCCACTAAAAAAGCCTTTACATGTGGCCTTAAAATGCCAAAAAATGGTAGAACCTACCATGCATGGCTTAGCATGTGATGCTTATAAAAATCAAGCAGCTATGATGCACATGGTCTATGAGCCATCAACTTGCATAGCCTATACATAAGGTTGGCAACTCCTCAACGCGTAAGGCATTACATAGTGCACTTGCTTATGATTTTAATATAACCGTCATGTGTGCTTTGCAATATTATAGGCTAATCATAACCGAGCCTTAAAAAATAATAAAGCAGAAACGATAATGTGGGCACAATCGAGAACCCTGTTCCATGAAGGCTTTGATACTAATGCTGGAAAAACCAGTCCGACGGCTGAAGCAGAAGCAAAATAAAACAACTGGGAACCAGGTATTTGTAAAAAGATTTTTGGTGAACGAACGTGGAGAGGAATGATCAATTCCCGTAGGCACGTTCGATAACTACTAGAGCTACCGAAATCAATTCCACATCGCAAATCCCAAGTGAGGTGGAAGCTCACAAACACTCTCACAAATGCGATTGAGGAGCAGTCCGAGCTCGACTCTCACGCACAATTCTATCTCTCAGGGCTGATTTTATCTTTAGAACTCGAATGGGAGAGGGATTGTAATCTCTCTCCAACTCACTTTCTCTCTCTTTAAAGAGGGGCGCTCACACAACCCTCCCCTTTTTATAGTAAGAGAAAGGGCCCTCTCATTTATGTGGGAATAACCTCCTCATGAATGGACACCCTTAGGGTGCACGGTACATGTCATTCATGGGAGGATAACCCCCTCATGAAGAGGTGCAACCTCTCCCCACCTCCCTTCATGTAGTAATGTACATCCAACATGAAGGGGATGTAGTCCACTTGGCTGTACCCTCACACTAGGGATGCACCCTCATGTCTGATCATCGGAGCCTTATCTGAACTATTTGGGATCGAATACTCAAATCTCATTATACCATTCTGCTCTGCCAAGGGTCATTCTCTCAGTCAAATCATAAGTCATCATATATCTTCTCATAACTTCCATCCATGTCTTTTTACATCCTTGCTCTTATAGAACATTCCACTTGAATCAAATCATTCTTTTTAACCAATGTTGTAATAGCTTTTGCCCCTTTACACTTAGGCATGATATGTTTAACTCTCCTATAACTAGTGTTGTATTAGCACCCCAACATCATATTTTTGATAGGTGCTTCTTACTTTTATTTTTTGATGTTGACACCTTATGTACATGGTGTCCATTTTTAAAGCAATAAATATTTCTATAAATTTAGTTCTCATGGTTTATCATGGTTAGGAAGTGATACTCCTATGGCCTAGCAATGATCTCAATGCTAGCTGGTAAAGTGGCGTAATGATATAATGTAATGTCTTGAGTTCAATTCCTGCTAAAGGCAGAGGCCCTTTTCTCTCTGAACAACATGAAGAAAAAAAAAAAAAAAAATAGAAAAGAGGAGAAAACTCACATAGCCCCCTTTTAAGGGTAGGGAAACGGAAATATGGCACCGTGGAGAAGAAGGCACAATGCTTTTGAACATTTCACTCTAACAAAATTAGTCATAATATTTTCTTTTACCATAATAAAATGAAAGTGCATCTATCTACCAACGATGCAAAGAAGCCTTATGGTACTGCGGTGGAACAAGGACATTTCTTTCGCTCTAACCTGGAACAAGGACATTTCTTTTGTTCTAACCTGGATCCAGTGGCTGGTGGATTGAATGGGGGGATTTGATGGAGTAAGATGCCCCCCTCCTCTCTCTTTGTCACCAATCACTCCAACTTATGTTCGAATAATATCAATTTCAAACCTATGAGAACCTCAAAATGTGCGTTGTCAAAAAAAAAAAATGAGAAGCTCAAAAAGTGATTTGTGGAAAATTCCAACTAAATTCTGAAAATCATTACATAGGGCATGACCAAGCCATGTTGTTTTAAGGGAAAATTGTAAAAAAGTCCAAAAATAGACTTTCTAAGCAATTTGCCCCCAACTTAATTTTTCCTAGCAACTTCCCTCCAAAAAACCATGTTTTCTAGCAAATACCCTCAATACAAAAAGTTTATTTTTTGAAAAAAATACCCTTCCCTTACATAACAAATCATTTTCACTGGAGAGGGCAGTCCGGCGTTTGGAAGAGGCAGTTTGGTGATTACTTTGCTGGAATGGGCAGTCCGGAGATTATGCTATTGGAGAAATGGGCAATCAGGCATTTTGAAAGAGCGATCCGGCATTTTGAAAGGGCAGTCTGGTGTTTTGAAGTGACAGTACTGCATTTTGAAGGGGCAGTCCGACGTTTTAAAGTAGCGGTCCGGCGTTTTGAAGTGAGCAGTCCAGTCGGTTTGGCATTTCCTTTTCTTGGGATCTGAAAATGATTTGTTATATACGGGAAGGGTATTTTCATCAAAAAAAATGAACTTTTTGTATTGGGGGGTATTTGCTAGGAAACATGGTCTTTGGGGGGAAGTTGCTAAGAAAAGTTAGGTTGGGGATATATTGGTTAGAAAGTCCATTTTTGGGGGTTTTATGCAGTTTTCCCTTGTCTTAATGAAGTTTAAATGGGTCATTCCAGCTAGAATATTAAAAAGACTTTTGTTATCCTTATCGTTACCAAAAGGACACGCCAAACGGCCCCTCAATTATTATCATATATATTTTTAGAGTAATGACTCTATGAGACCCTCCCACACCCATGTGAGTAGGACCCCAAAGGATCACCATTAAATTTTGACACAGATATCTAGAAACGTTATCACATGGGTGTGGGACTTGGGTGAATGGGCTTATTGATAACTTTTCTAGAGATCTGTGTCAAAATTTAATGGTAATCCTTTGGGGTCCTACTCACATGGGTCTTATAGTATCATTACTCATCTTTTTAATAGGTTGGTCAAAACACGCCAAAAAAAATGCCAATTGGATGCTCAAATATAAGTGGCACCACAAGAAAATAAAACCTAAAAATATAAGAAGAGTAATTTTCTATGGGTGTGGTTTCCATAAGGTTGCAACCTTAAACAATCCAACTAAGGTGAACATTCAAATTTTATCATAATATATAATTTTGATGTAAAATGTTCTTAGGATTATCTCAAAATATATTTTTCTATCTAATAATAAAATTTTAAATTTCAAAAATGGTTAAAATCAAGTAGATCTATAAATATATCAAAATCTTGAAAATGGACGGTGTAGATAATATGTTGTAAGATGCACTATTTTTTAGACTCAAAATCTTTTTATTTTTCATAGTCATACATCTCGATATCGAGATAATCAATCATAGAGTTTTCAACATTAAAATAACATTTTTCGATGGAGTTTTGAAGTGCATCCGTAGTTCTACATTTTAAGGTTGCAACCTTATATAAACTTTTGAGAAAGTTGCATAGAAATCTGTTATAGTTTATGTTATTATGGTTTCACCAAATAGTTTCTGTTATTATAGGAGTGTCCGTTTTTTATCTTCCAAAATGTCATTTTTAAAAAAAGACAAGTTTGCCCTTTTTCGAATGTTTAACATCCAAATTTCTAAGATTTTCGGATGTTGAACATCCAAAATTAGCCGCAACTGGAACAGTGTTTTTTCCTATTTTCGGATGTTCAACATTCGAATTTTTTTGATTTTCGGATGTTGAACATCCGAAAATCGTGCGACTATAAATTTTAACTTCGGCCAGTCTGTTTTCTGCGTATTTGAACATTGGTTCAGTGTTCTTGATCTGTGAGTTTTTTTGTGCACCTATGTGACATCTCATTGGTAAAAATTAGTAAGTAGTTCATAGATTTTGATTTTCGACAGTGTACATCTTTGACAGACAGCATTTCTTGGATTTTGAAGCCATTTCACATAGTGAAGTTATGTGGATCGATTTTTTATATTTAGATTGCCACCTAATTTTTTGTTAGGGTTTATACTCAAGCATAGTAGTTATTTCTTGTGAATTTAGAATAGATTGAATTAATTTGTGGCTCCATTGTGATTAAATTAGATTTTAAAATTTGTGGGTTTTGAGAACTTAAAATTTTGTGGTTTCTGTAGAACTGTAAATATTTTAAAATTTGGGGGTAATAGCACAAAATAATTGAGTCTATGGTTATTGGGTGTGTTTCTTGCATATTGTGGTTTTTCTCGTGTTTTCTGTTATAATTTGGGCGTTTTATAAGTAGCATGATAGGTGACCATATCATTGGATTTAATCGGTTGCTTGTATTATAAGTAGGCATTGTTCTCTGCTATTGCTTGAAATTGTTGCTTGAAATTAAATTGAAATTTTTGTTTTTTGATGGAGTTGTTCGTTTATCTATAAATAAAATTATTCAGTTTTTTATTGAACTGCTTGGTTTTTTAATGGTTTGGTTACTGAGCTAACATGAATTCTTTGCTTTTGATGGGATGATTTAGTTGCTTATCAATGCCGAATTCTATTGAAATAATTTAGTTACTCATTAAAGTTGATCTCTTTAGGTTTTAGATGAGGATGGTGACTTGGAAGGGGACTACTGTATTTTTATTTCTTTATCTATTTAGGGTTTGGTTATTGTTTAGCTGAGGTCCATTGAATTGGACTCAATGTAGTGTTTTATGTGGTTTTGAATTTGTTATTGATAAAAGAAATGGATGAGAATTGTGCATATCTAGTTAATTACGCGGTCTGTGTACAAGTTCTTCAAGTAGAGATATTAAATTGGATTTAAGAACTGGATAGGGGACTGCTTTTTCGCTTTAGCTAATTATGGAAGTTGTTTAGTGGTTTTTTAAGAACTCTTTGAATTCTTCTTAGTTACCTATTTGACTCAAAGAATCAATTCTTTTTTTGGCCACCATGTTCACTTATTGATTTCGATTTTCAAGTATATGATCTTAAGTTGGACTAGCACAGCAATTTCATTTTAGCATTGTTCTTCTTTCATTAATGGATTGTAGCATTGTTCTTCTTCATCAATAGCACATCATTATTGTTTTTTTGTTATCCTGTTAAGTTTTGCATATGTAACCTTATGATTAACATGGTGACCATATGGGATTTCAATGAAAATGAATTGTCTACATCCCAATGGAGAATATTCAGGAGGTCCTCAAGACTCTAGTTTGCTGCAACTTCATCCAGAACATGCATCATATTTCATATTTCCTCAGGACCCTTACTTGAGAAGTTCAAATGATATTATATGAGGTGCCGAAGTTGTAATAATGTTTAAAGATAGAAACAGTAACAATGTTTAATGTGCCGAAGTTGTAAAATATGAATTAGTGGCTATTGGTTGAGCCACTAATTTACGTATTGGTTCAAAATTATTGGCCATCCTAGTGATGGTCCTCCCTAGTTCTCACTAAAATTTGCTGCTAAATTAATCTCTTTGCTACTTGCTTGAGTCTAGAGTCGATGATTTAAAAAGGTATGTTTAAGTGACCAGTGAGACCAAACTGAGACCAACTGATACTTCACATGTATTAGTGACCAGTGACATTGAGACCAAAACTTCATAATGAGCATTGAGACCAACTGATCCTTCACATGTAAAAGTAATCATTGACATTTTCGAATGTACAACATCTGAAAATGGATGTTGGACATCTGAAAATTCGAATGTCCAAAATCCGAAAACTTGACATTTTTCAGATGTTGTACATCCGAAAATGTCATAATTTTGGATGTTAGACATTCGAAAATGTCACTGCGAACATCCAGGGACCCTGAATGTTCGCAGTGACATTTTCGGATGTACAACATCCGAAAATGTCAAGTTTTCGGATGTTGGACATCTGAAAATAATTTCGGATGTCCAACATCTGAAAACTTCACATTTCGGATGTTGTGCATCCGAAAATGTTACTATGAACATCCAGGGTCGTAATGACATTTTCGGATGTAAAACATCCAAAAATATCACAATTTCGGATGTTGGACATCCGAAATTATTTTCGGATGTACAACATCCTAACACTTGATATTTTAGGATGTCCAAAATCCGAAAATATCAATCCATGGATGTTCGATGCTTTTAATAGCATCCGAAACAATTTTCTTTATGTCACTGCTTTTAGAAGCATGTGATCACTTATATGTCACTGCTTTATCAACTTATTAGTAGCATGTGAACTATCAATTATGCTATTAACTCAAATTGTGAAATGTTGAAGCTGATGCACAATTGCAATTCCAGTAGTCGGGTTGCTATGAATGCTCCACAATTCTCATCTATATGCAACTTTTTATTTTTGAATGAAGCCCTTACAAATCCGATCAAAGTTTGCTCATCTAAACCCAACCAAACCCACTATAATTAAAGTAGTTGAATGAATGACTCTCTCTCTCACATTAAGGCCCTTTCCAAATTCGGTTAATTCGTGACTGACACAACACTGACTTCACTTTTAATATTATAAAGGAAAATGATTTGATAGGGCTGAAAATAACTATTTTCTTTATCTGTATTGTATGAATCCAAAGAAGCCTCAAGAGGATGAAATGGTGAGGAGTAAAAGAATACTGAATATCTAAAAAAAAATTAGTATTGCTTTTCATACATGGTGAAAAGTAGAGTTTTTTCTGCAAATTTCAAGTTTTTCTCTCTAAAACTCATTCTTCTTTGAAAATTTGAAGTCCTCTGTTTGTTTCTTCATTTTCTACTGGAATTCGAATTATGGGATGATGGACCATTATAACCAGTAGTAGTCTTGGTGTTTTCTCTGGACTGTGACCTTTTCTTAGGTCTCTGGTTTTTGCAGGAGGCCTTTTAAGCTCTTTTCCAATGAAAAATTTAGAGAGAGACAGAGAGGTGATTAGAAGGCCTTTTAAGCTCTTTCCCAATGAAACATTTAGAGAGACAGGAAGAGAGGTGATTTGGCTGAGCGGAAATGGGACGTTCTCTTAAGAGGAAGGCGTAAACTGGGGAGAGAAGAGAATTGTATACTCTGAAAAGAGAGGATCTAGGGCAATGGATTACAGGAAGAGGGTGGAGAGAGAAGGTGATACAAATCTGATGAAACAACTTTGGACCTAGAAAGAAGTTAGAGAGAGAAAGAAAGGGCAAAAAAAAGAGCGATTAGGAAAAGGACAAAGGATACCAGGGCTCCCTATCCCTGAGTTTATTTTGTCAGGTACCATTAAGAATCCACACCGTCCATATAGATGAAAGGTGCCAGCCCAACAACTTCAATAAAAAGGGCTGCAGCCCTATAGAAACTGCATCCTATTATAAATATTGCTAAAGCATTGTCTACCCCCACCAATTTGTGATCTTGGCGTAGACACGCCTCCCCCAAGTATTGATGAACCAATTTATGGCGTGTAGGGCATATTCCCACAAGAGCCCCCAAGTATTGATGAACCAATTTATGGCGTGTAGGGCATATTCCAACAAGAGCATGCCATATACTTACTCATTCGGCGAAAAAGTTGTATAGGAAATTTTGAGATCATTTTAGAATTATCAAATGATTATTTTTATATTTGAAACTTGAATTTTTAGCACTTAAATCTGATTGTCCAAAATTGGATGGTCTCTTCAATTTTAGATGTTATTTTTCAGCCACATATAAAGTGTATTTGAATTATTTTTTTGAGGTTAAACATAAGATTGAAGAGGTTGCATACCCTAGTTCTTTTTGTGGCCATTAAAGGTCTCATGAGAGCTTGTATTCAAGTGGAACATAAATTCAGTGGGAGCATAATCATGTTGGACAAAGATTAAGTAAATATTATTTGTCGATAATCAGACTTGGTTTGACGTGCTAGGCCGGTCAAGATAGAGAACTCTTATTGCCTTGGCATGGAACAAAACCGATGAGGGGTTGAAAGGTCATTTCTTGATGAGGTCAGAGTTATACAGGAGAGTGAGCCAAGGGACTGTGTAACCCTTATGTGTGGTAGTTAACCTCTAGAGACAAAGGTCAAAGCATAATCCTTGATCATCACACAGTATATACATATGATAACTGTATCTGGAAAGAAAGTCACCATTGAGGGTGAAGCATATACATGTGAGAAAGATTACCCATATGCACCAGAAAGTTGTGATTGCATCAAGTCTATATGATGTTGGACTGATCTCTAGGGGGAGAACCTGTAATCCATAGACTAAGATTATATTTCCTTACCTATTGGCTGAGTTTCGTAGCTTAATCATGAACTCCTGTAGTGATCAGTGGGTCAAAGGAACTGCTGGGTCAGTTTGAGATAGCAAGTGTAAATTATAGTCCATAGTATAAAATGAAGTACTTTAGCAACATTATAATTCTTAGACATAGACAGATCTAATTCCCATCAAAATTATTTGGATTTAATGATTTTGATGAATAATGATTTTTAGATTGATCATTGGAATTTTTGTGTTTCTAAATATTTTATTTTTACAAAAAGAAAATATAAATTAAGAATTCTTATTTTTGAATATTTAAATATTTAAAAATAAATATATTTTATTTTTCATAATATAAAATTCAATTTTATATTCTCAAAAATCATATATAACATGGGGGCCCACAATAGGAGCACATGAGATATGTGTGTGGGGCCCACTTGGGAGCCTCATGGATATCAAACCACCCTTAATGGGCATATCCTTTTCCTATTGTCTATATTTTGTTAACTAACAAGATGTATTATGGAAACTTTTGATATATAAGAAGTTTTGGGTATTTAAAATATATGTATTATGGCAACTTTTGATATATAAGAAGTTTGAATATTCAAAAAAGATATGTATGAATAAAGAGATTTATACAAGAGACAAGGACATTATTTAATATTTTCCATGTCTTTAATATTTGATGGGATACGGTTTATGAAGCTGAAGGATAAGGTTCAGGAAGCTGAGTGATAAGGTTCTAACACCTTCTTTTGAATCGTGATGGCTGATCTAATGAATGGATGGTTCAGATCGCTCACCCCACAATCTCCTATGAGCAATGGTCTGGATCTAATCTCCATAAGTATGGTTATCCCTAAAGAAACCCTAACCCCTGGATATTTTATAAATAAGAGCTCTCCCACCTCTAAATCTCTACACCACACATCTCTCTTCTCTCTCTCCTTGGGTGGCATGCCATCGCCTAGGGTTCTTCTCTACTCTCTCTCTCACATCTAAGTGGTTGAGTGCCTCGATCTCACTGATTGGGTAGGGAAGACCCGAGTTCTTGAGAGCCTCGAGATCGGAGACCGCTCTCTCAAGAACCGTGACGCACGTAGTGGGGTACGCGCGTACTGTGCGGATAGGGTACCAACTAGTGAGAGGAATTTAAGGTCGTTATGCGGGATTTACCTCACAGTCTGTGACACTTTCGGGCTGCTTGCCTGGGCGTCCTCTTAGATCACGAAGAAAGCCCCCCAAGCATGAAGTTCGTTCGGATTCGACTCCCTTGACCTCCTTTCTTCTTTCCTACAGCCACACACGCACATGAGTTGTCCAGACAAGTGGGGACCCTGACTTGTCGTTGGGTGAGTATATTTTTATAAACAAAAGACCGGGGGGTGGGTGTTGTAAAGCCCGTGTCAATCTGACAGCCTCGCGGCATCTTCTTAACAGAGGACTCATGATACCGCTTGGGAGAGAAGAAGAAGAAGAGGGAGGTGAAAGGGCAGACTGTGGGTCGAAGAGAAACCGAAAAGAGGGAAGAGAAGAGCAAGAGATGAGGGCTAAGAAAGAAGAGAGGGCCCATAGCCACGTTTTTTAGCTTTATTAGGTCATTCTGAAAGTGTTGGAGATTATGCTACAGATCAAGGTTTATTCCACTACTGCTTCCATAGTCCATAGGAATTTTGGTACCTGCGGACCTAGGTCACAAACTGCTTCTTCCTTATTCGCACCGAGGATTACAAGTGTCGAAAATACCCTTCAACACTAAGATCTCTATCATTTCTCTTAGATTGAAAGAATAGGGGCCACGCCACAAGATAAACTCAAGAGGGGGTATGTCTCGCTCACACATTGCCTAAGGCATTGAGGCCTTGAATTGATCCTAGTTGTTTCATGCTCACATATTGTTAATGGGTTGTAGCTTTAGCTTTCCCATATTTAGTAGATCTGAGATAGACCATCGATCTTGTGCATGATTGGAGGAGGAGATCCGGTTTGGGTTATACTAAGTCCAATTAAGGTAATCTTCTAGTATCTTTACTTGGTGCTATGTAGTCTCTTCATTTTTTGTGCCCATAAGCATTATGTTACTTTCACTTATTAAATAAAAGAAGTTGTAATTAGTGGCAGCAAATGATAACACTTTTAGTTATATTTTTTGTTATTTCAAGTGAGTCTTATTGTACTTGGACCTTTGTAAGTGTTTGAGTCAGTGAGAAAAAAGAAAATTTAAATATTATATACACAGTGCTAGATCAACTTTATCAAACTTTCATTAGATTTAGAGTCAGATCTATTTTCTGTCATATTTGTTTTATTTCACTATTTTGATGAGTTTTAGAATTAGAGATTAGAAAGCCAATGGCTTTTGTGGTCAAGTGATGCACCTCTGGAATAATTATTGGCATGTTCAATCACCAAAAGGTTTTTACCAAACTAAGGTTTTCTGTGTTGTTTTGGAGCACTTAACAAGAGGATCAGGTATTTCTCTTATGTATACCCTAGTGATATTTTGTATTTTTTATAGTAGGATCTTCTAGCATTATGGGGGAATTGAGAGTTATGGACTCATTATTAAGGGGTGTTAGTTCTGACCCTGTAAAATCCAAGAACAGTCCACTACCTACCGACAAGTAGCAGATATTTGGTCCCCAACATGTCAAGGAGCACTTGTTCTATTTTCTAAGGTCCTTCCTAAACCTTTTTAACTTTGTAACAAATCTTAACATAGGCGTATCCTCCACCCTATCCTGCCATGATTCAAAAATAATATCCAAAAACCTGAAAACTGCTGCCAAGATATGAATTATTTGAATGGTTTAGGTCAACTCAGAAACCAAGTCGATAGAGTAACAAGTAACAAACAATTATCAGAATTACGCATGGGGAGTAATTCTATCTTAGATTTTGGATAAGACAAAACGCACTCCATGTTTGTCAGTGCACGGTCTAGGCATTCTCTTATACATCTTCTATTAATTTGGCTATTAGACCATGAAAACCACCCCCTCATTGAACCTAGATTAGTTAATGCACAGTCAGCCAATGCATGTGCAACATCTCCAGAGTCTTGAGGTAAAGAATTTCTACCACCCGTCTTTTTTAAATTACAAATAAAGTATTGAAGTCACCCAAAACTATCCAAAAACCCCTGGTAGCTACACATATGTCCCTCATCTGATCCCAAAGTAACGCCCTCTGAACAACTAAATTAAAAGCAAATAAACCCAAAATTGTTAAGGTACAACCATTACATAAACGAGTTGCCTGAATAATTATCATCTTATCACTGACATTCAACACATTAACCAAAAATATATAAGGTTTCCATAAAACCATAATTCGTGATCGACCATCCACTTCATTTGTTGTTACGTTATCATAGAAACCAAGTTTTCTATCCCATTTAGCGATCAATTCAGTAGGCAGTTTGGTCTCCAAAAGGAACAAGAGTCCAACATTATGATTGTTCAATATTTAAAACCCTTCCATGGCCTCTCAAACCATGGACATTCCATGGACTTAGGATTTAGAGGTTAGTGAGCTTACCTGTGGAGCTAGGCTTTCCTCTATTAGTTGACGACACAGCCTTCCAAATTCCGTATGGCTTCATTGTTGCCTTCTTGGGACCTCCAAAATGTGTAAGCATAAAAACATCATTGCCACGAGACTTTGCTTTGTGTGTCCCGCCAATATCAACAATGGCAGAAATTTGAGGTGCACGTTTTGAAGGTGATAGTGGGGTGGTTTTAATGATGGGGATGAAAACCACAATGTGATGACTAGGATGGAAGGTACTACAACCAGACCCCAACCCATTCCCAATCCCACACTTGCCTTCAACATATACATCGTGTGAGTGCTCCAAGGACTCAATTTTTCCTTCCAATAATGTTCCTGCCATTTCGTCAGCTTTGAAATTTCAATCACCGAAGAATTAGAAGCGTATGGTGTTTCATGATTTGCCTCATCTATGAGAATAGAAGGCAGTGAAAGATCCTTGCGCAAAGTACCATCTAGCAGTCAGTAATATCGTCCTTATCCTTCTGCTGATGTGGCGAACCAATGCCATCCGCCAATCCTACTGCAGACACGTCATCACTAGATCCACTTATGCATTGAAGCTTTCTCGCGGCAGCCGTGGCTGCCGTTTGGATGCAGCAATAGTATCTCCATCGACCTCCAAATCTGTCAAAGCTTGAAAAGAATTAGATTCAATATTTGCTGCATTTTAACTAAATCCAAAGCCATACCTCATTCAAACGGGGTTTCTCTAAATCCAAAGCCACACAAACTCTTATGGCATGTTTGAGGCGCGTGAAATTGTTTTCTGGAAAATATTTTCATATGAAAAATTCTATCATGTGGTCGAGTGTGGGATGATTTTTAGTTGCCAATGCTGAGCGGTCAAGCTACACTTCATAAGATGAATGTAGCTAAGATGATAATGTTGAGATGGATGAGTAGAAAGACAAGAAAGACAAAATTCGAAATAAGTACATAAGAGGGAACTTAGAAGTAGCTCCAATAGGCGATAAGATGAAAAGTAGAGTTAGGTAGGTAGGCCAATATGCAGTGTAGACCTAATACAACACCCATTAAGAGCGAAGATTTGGTTCAAGTAGAAGGCTCTAAAGGATAAAGGGAGGGACCAGAAGGACATGGATCGAAGTAGTGAGAAAAGATATGATATGATTGAAGATGTGGCCATTGATAGACTAGAGTGGCATAATAGGATTCCTATAGCCAACCCCAAATAGTTGAGGTAAGGTTTAGATGATGATGATGAATTGAAATGGATAATATTTTTTATTGGACTTTTGAAAATCAAATATTTACTCAAAAGATATAAATTTTTTTATTTCATATTAAAATTTTTCTAATTTCTTCATAAATAAAAAGTACTGCCCAAAGTTAAAAATTTATTTAAATTATGAAATTAAAAATATGCTTTCTTAAGCATTTTAGATTAGGAGAAATTTTGTTTGGCAACATTATTAAAACCATCATATTTTAGTAAAAAATATTTGAACATGTACTTTTATCTATTCTACATATATTAAACCCAAATTAAGTGCATCACGTACAACATTTAGTTGAATGAGAAACCTAATAAAGGAAGAGATTAAGGTAGTTAGCCAACAAATTTTAGAGTAATATAATGCGCAATTATGATATTTAGCTTTTGAGTACAAAGGAATTAGAAAAAAAAAATCCTAATTATATAAGAGATAAAATTTCTGTTTTCTAACTCTTATCTCTTTCTCTATATCGACATTGTCCAAGAATTTGAAATTCTTTTTTCAATATGTAGAAGTTTTTCCATCAACATATAGTCTTTTTTGTCTTTTTTTCTTGTGGTTCATTGGTCCTAAAATTGCTCATAGAATGGGTTCTACCCAATTTAAACCTCATGGTCATGGGGTTATGATGAATTTATGGGCTGAAAAATGACTCGCAAGAAGTGTGCAATGATAGCCTTAAGAAGAGATTAAAAAGATGAAAATCAATACTAAATGGTCATTAGCTGGTGCATGTGAGCCTTATGATCATGGCCACAACTATAATTATGTATTTCATTTAATTTTGGTTAGTGAACAAGTCTACTAACTAAATAACAAAGATCAACTCTGCAATGCAATGGAGTCCGTATAGATTATGACCCACCAGCTGATAATGCATGCCACTAGAAGACAAATGTGCATAGTAAATTCAGGAGAGAGATACTGTTATCAATTAACTCGTGAAACAATTTGTATTCATGGCAAAACAATAGATGAAATTATACAAAGGACAAAGGAGCTCGTGCAAAACCGTCATCACAATAAAAGCAATGTCCCAGTAGCTGTTCCATGAATATCGTAGCTTCTAAACACTGAACAAATCAAAAGAACATCAAACCCAACACACTAGCCAAGACTATTGAGACCTTCTACAGCCCTCGCCCCACCACAATCCGCATCCAGAAATCTGACTGCATTCTTATACCTCCCCCCAAAAAATCATAAACTGAAAAGAAAAGAAAAAAAAAACCTCAGATTTGTGATAAGGTGAAGGGCACCGCTACTACTGTACTGTACAAGATGCCCCCCAATGCTATCAAATGCTATTATGAAATCATTCACTTTTAGTGGGAGAGGCCGTATCAAAGCCAAAGAAGGTACTTCCAAACAGCAGCGACCCTTATTCCTGACCAATGCCAACCAACAAGAAGTGCTATGATGAAACCATTCACTTTAGTGGGAGAGAGGCCGTATCAAAGCCAAAGAAGCTACTTCCAAACAGCAGAGACCCTTATTCCTGACCAATGCCAACCAAAAAGAAAGCAGACCATGATGCACTCCGCCAAATAATGACTGTTAGGACTCTCATTCCTCCTTATTCCTTGTCATTGATGTATTGTTTTAATTCTGCAATAAAGCAAAGAGATTATTAAATAACTCAGTGCACACTATCATGCGAGTGGGAAAAAGAAAAAGATGAAGCAAGATTAGGGTAGCAAGTACCACAATTGTCTCTCGGCTACCAGATTATGTGTGTGTGTGTGTGTAAAAGCATTTTACAGAAAAGCTCCAGAATATTTCACCTCACGTTCTTCCTCCAAAAACCGCATCTCCTGATGAGAGAACATAGTGCGCCAAATTTACACGTGCTTAAGGAACCTCTCTCATACTTAAGGATTTACATTTAAATGGCATCAACCAAAGCCTGGGGCCTGGGCCTTGCCCTGACAATCGTCTCATCACTGTGCCTGATCCATTCCGAGAGTCTCCATGGTTTCTGCCATTTCCACTTGAACTGAAGCAGCCACTGATGATGACTCCTCTTCCATCTCCAAAGCTTCCCAGCTTGTTTGGCGACCATCAGCTTATTTGCTGCAGTTAACTGTGAACCTGAAATCACCTGCATCAAAAACCCAATGCTCTCTCAGTATAAGAGAAAAATCAAGAAAAACTGGCAAACAAGAAGGGTTAAAAGAGTAAGGTGCATACCTTGCATTGAGTGCTAGGAAACAACACTGTTCGCTTAGCTGAGCCATTTGAAAGGCCAGGAGAATACTTTGGCTGTTTCAGTGCAGGTACTCCAACAGGGGATAATGAACCACTGATATCTTCTGCAGAATGTTTTGCTGAACCATGTGAACCGGCCTGTGCATGAAGATATTGTCAAATATGGTTAAAGTGATTTTATCAAAGTAGCGATAAATGGATAGAATCGGTGTAGTTAAAATCTAAAAGCCAAATTCCCTAATGCAGAGGCAAAGGTGGAATGTAGCCTCATCTTAGTATTTGTCATGATGTCTCATCTCCTTCAGCCTAGAACACACACATGCATGCTTACACACATTATCCATCATGGAAATCATACGCAGCACTAAACAAGGTTAACAGTCCTCGATATCAAATACAACCTTCCAACATTGTAGGAGAAAAGGATATATGTAGAGCTCATGTTTAGAAACTTGAAGCTCAAATTAAAGTATGAATGGCTCAAATTTCATCAAGTACTCGAGACCCTCATCCAAGTGACTTGGTGATATAAAAAATTACCCTAAACTAAATGTATCCCAAATGATAGACGTGGCAAAGAATATAAGAAAATGTTCTTCCTTGAGATAGTCGGGTACAGACCTAAATGAGATAACATGAAAAGAGGCTCTTTAGACAATCGTATAAAGACTGGACCAGCCATTGAACGTGAAAGAACATCAACAAAATGATTAATATGATTCAAACCCCTTTTCCGAGGAGATAAACCCCCCCCCCAAACCACTTTTCTACATCACTTCAGGGATGCTAATAAAAAAAGGATGCCCATTTCAATAAAAAAAAGATATATAGTATAAAAATTAAAAATTAGGTATTTAGGGCACTTACTTTGAATTTGATTGCTCAATCTTCAAACTTCCACCTCAAAGATGATTCTAAGGACTCAAAATCTTTTAAAAAACCCCCCAATAGATTTATAAAACATCAAAAATTATATCTAATATCAATGGTTAATGTTTTGATCAAGTTTTGTCAACTTTGATAAACCCTTCGATCATAAAGAAATCACCAAAAACTAGTTTTTAGGAGGCTTTCTCTCTCTAAAATGGGCTCCAATAAGTTTTAGGTTTCAAATGACTTTAAAATCATCCTTCTAACCCTTTATATTTAAAATAAATAAATAAATACAAAAAAAAAATTTCTGCCTCTGGGCGGGGCACCGGCCTAGGCGGGTTCCGTACCGCCTAGTCGGGGCACAGGCCCTAGGCGGCCACCCTGGCTTGGGCGCCCGCCCAGGGATTGCCACCCAGGCCTTCTGGACTGCCTAGGCGGCCGCCTAGGCACTGGGGGGTCCGCTTTTTGAATCACTGATGGTTAGGGAGGTGCTATCCAATGGGAAAAGTTTCCAAGACCCTTGATGCCAATTCCATGTGTAGATCTCTATTTTTATCATATCATCTGAAGTACCACTATGTCCTGGACAACCAATAGGTTACTTACAAAGAACACACGAAGCATCTGCATGAATTGCTTAAGCTTTGCTATAAAACATACGAATTAGCTTTGCCATTCACATACTGTATCTTCTAGTTTTCTATAAAGAAATCACAGGAAAAAGATCAAGATAGCCAAACTGCAAAGAGAAACTATAGTTTCCAATATGTGGATATGTGGACAATAGACCCTTCTGCCTTTTTTGTTTCCACAGTGACTGAGGTACTTTGCCAATCTCATCTTTACAGCGACGGAATCCTAAAAGGCTTCAGCAACTCCAAAGTCCAGACAGGGGCCGGAAATTATACACCTCCTCTACGCAGATGGTACGCTAATGTTCTGTAATGCCTACGCAGAGCACGACTCATTCATTGTTTTGAGGTGTCTAAGGCATGAAGAGGAAACTTCTGTGAGTGGGAGGACAACATCCAATATTGAGTAGCCTAAGCCATAGATTTGGTTGTGGTGTCAAACCAATACCTCCAAATACCTGGGCTTGCCCCTTTGGAAGGGCAAGCCCCACAAGCACGTTTGGGACCCCAATGTAGAGAAATCTTTACGAGTTTTCCCGTTTGGAAGGATAGATTCCTTTCTTTGGAAGGTCACATAATGTTTATTAAAGCAACTCTCCCCAAAAATCCAATCATCCAATGTCTCATTTCCACTTGACAGACAAGCTGGAGAGCCGGAGTTCTTGAGGTTAGGGGCAAACAGTGAGCATAAAATTCACCTATAGCCTGAAGGAAAGTATGCTCCCCTAAAAAGGATGGTGGACTAGGTACCTGGAAATTACTGTTCATAGTATTGTTCACATATTACTATTCATGCATTATTGTTCACGCAATACGGTTCACATGTTACTGTTCACACGGTACTATTCACGCATTACTGCTTACAGAGGCACTTTTTGGAAATTTGATATTGTTTTAGGGGTATTTTAGAGTATTAAATATTTACTTGAATCTTAACTTACATTAGGGTTTCATAGGCTTATAAAAAAAGTTGAAATAAACTTTATTTTATTAAAGAACAAAGTTCTTCTCTTGGCTTGATTTACAGCCATCTTCTTTGTCTCTTCTTGCTGATTTTACTTGTTTAACGTTCCGGAGAACGATGGATTCAATTCCCCATTTTTTCTCCCTGCATCACCTGCCCAGTTGGTTATGGGAGTATCAATAGAGATGCCCAAGGAAACACTATTCTTTCCTTCTCACGCTACTACTGCTTTTTTGACTCAGCAATGGCCGAGACAATCGCCCTGCTCAAGGACTGACGAGGACCCTTCAAGTGGAATCCATGCTAATAACCTCAAAGTCAAGGAACACTGGAAATATTAGCATATGGGCCTCCCTTAGAGCCCAATGCCCATGGAAACTCGCAGCATTAGTTGACCACATTTTTTTTCCCAAGTGGGGGATCTACCAGTCAGCTTCATCACGTGGAGGGAGACCAACCAAATAGCTGACTCCTTTACCAAAGAGGGGGTATCAAGGGGTCCCACCAGGGAGAGCTACATCTGGAGCCAGTAGACCTGCCCTCATACCTCTTTCTGTCTTTTCCCCCACTTTTTATCTTGCTCCTCCCCCTCCCTCTCTCTTCTCCCACATTTTTTAGTTATGGGACTGTACATTGATTATTTATTTCCATGAAAATTAGTCCCTGATTTTTTTATTATGGGCTCTCTATAATCGCCAATTTTTTATACTTATCATCATGTAGAACACCTGTACATGGACAGCCAATTTTTCAGTTACTGGACTATGTACACAGTTTATTAAGTATGATACAAGCAAAGATCCTTTCAAAAAAAAAAAAAAATATTGTGTACAATCAACTCACTTAGTTTCGAGAGTTTTAAGAGAGTGGAAAATTACTTCAATATTCACTGAACATGTGGCACAATTCCTCAAGGAAAAAATTAGATTTTTCATGATGATCTAAAATAGTCTGTAAGGGAGCTACAATAAAGTTTGGGCATTCAATTATTACTTTCCACCAGTGTTTGCCAACTCGAAGGGAGTTGACTCGGATGTGCCTGAGACACCTGGGGTCAGCAGGCTCCCAATCCAGAATACCCTCCCAACTCCAGGGGGAATCGACTCAGACTCCCCTGAGTCACCTGAGCTTGGCAGGCTGCCGAGCAAGAACACCCCACCCCCCCCCCGCCCAAACTCGGGGGGTATATATAATTGTAGATAATGAATTTAATCTATGACAAAACAATTTATTAATTGATTTATAATCACTTTTGTATTTACTATTTAAGTTTTTTCCTTTTCTCAATCTTTCTAGTTTTTCTATTTTTCTCATATTTCTCAAAGAAAATGAGATCTTTAACCATAGTTCTTTGTTTTCTATTTTCCAAGGACTTTTGTCTCATCTTTTATATACTTTTTATGCTGTTTATCATTTTTTCTTACTTTTATTTTAAGGATTTTTCCTATTAAGGGTTTTTTGGGTCTTTGGATGGCTCGACACAAACTCAGGCTGACAAATTGGACTCGCCCGAGTCACTTAGACTATCAACGGCCTGAGTTCCACCGGCGAGCTGCGATTCCGAACCCAGCCTACACTATTTCCATTGAAGGTAAATCATTAATTTGTTGTAACTTTTGGCAAAGGTTAATAGTAAAACCAGTCCGCTTCCAAAGTAGACCTGCAAGTTATGAGATGGGCCATGCACATGCAGCCTATGAATAGTAAAATTTGGATAATGATAGTTTTTCGGAAGACTATGGAAGCCAAATTCTTCAAATGGACCATGCCTCGATACATGAAGGAGGTATGGTAATTATGAAATAAATCCAATTCTAATCTGCAGCCTATGTTGTTTGAGTCGTCTGACTCAACTCCTGCTGCTACTATTATGACGAATCTTATCAAGCTTCTCAAGTGAAACACACTCAAGTATTTAAACGAATAGAAACACATAAGTTCTATAAATAGATGACCAGCTTTATCAGTAGATATCAAATATTGGACTAAGAAGGCAGAAGAAGTATCTTGTAAAGCTTTTCGCATCAATGATCATCATGCCTTTCACATTATTTTTTATAATGCTTTCTACAACTCTTGCAGGCCTAGAAACTGGACATTTCAGTGGTACAATAGCACTTCAACAATCTCTTCCCAAAAATTCAGAACAACAAACTAGGCATATGAGCAGATGAAAAATTAAACTATTTTGAGGAGGACTCTTCATGATATAGATACAATGCATGTTTGGAAACCTGAACTTATTTTGTGGAAGACTCTTCATGACACAGATACAATGCATATTTGGAAACCAAGTTCAGGGCTAATGAGTATGCAAATGATGATTAAGACTTAGAGGTTTTATGATTTCACTAAGATTGCACACTTAGTGAAAGGTTCTATGCAAGTAGTGAGTGGAGATGAATTTTGAGGAGTGAATCATCTGGTCCAAACAAACTGCATGGTGTAGATCCCTGGGTATACTTTCCACATCACATTGAATGTCCCACATTAATTGTTTCTAGTTTAGAAATAGTTGTGTTCCTTTCGTACTATTTGATATGAGATGGTCTGTTTAGGGCTTTCAATATTAATCAATTGCAAAAAATAAATAAAAACAATAATTAGGAAAAAAGGAGTCTAATAACTACAATCTCACCGAGGCTGATGTTGCCAAAGCAATTGCAACAGCTTGCTCTCTCAACTTATGTTGCTTCTCGATTTCTTTACGACGAGCTTCACTCTGTCTCAGTAAGCCAACAAGTTCATTCATTTGCTCTTTAATCTCCTTGTTTTCAATTTCTTTCTCCCAGAGTCTGCATCTGCAGACAAACAATGCTTACATAAAAAAAAGGCCCATAACTTGCAGTTTAAAGTGAAACATAAGAATAGAATGGGAAACAGAATATATTCAATGCCAACTTCCATGAAAGTAAATATCTACAAATGGGCCATTAGGTCATAAACCAAGAGTCAAAATACCTTGCATCTGCAGCAGCATTAAACATATATTGAAGCAAGCTCTTTGCATCTCCCATAGTGCGCAACTGATTCCATCGGCCTCGCCCAGTAAATGCACGCTCCCTCTCTTCTGCCTCTGACAGCTGGGATGCCATGGCCACAAGCGTGTTTGAGGAAATGTTCAGCATGTTCTCAAGCGATGTGATTCTTGACAATCTTGACTTGGGAGACATGGCAGCCATTCTAAATAAGGGAAACAATCAGTAATTTTTTAACATCAACAATTATAACCAATGTTGTTAGGTTCATTTAGCTTTGGATGAATCGGCCGAAGCAAAGCAATATTTCACCAAACATGAATAAAAATTGTCAAAATATGCTACACTGAACATATTAAGAGCTTTTACTATTATTTTGTGGTAAGAAAATCTTGATGTAATATCCATATTGAAATTCATACAAGGAAAGTCTGCTGCACTATTGATTTTCTAATTTAATTAGGAAAAGTTTGAATTTTAAAATTAGGGAGATCAACAATTGAGGCTATTTTCCTACTTAGGCAACTAATTGAGAAGTTTAGGACGAAGGGAAAAAAGACCTCCACACGCTCTTTATTGATCTAGAGAAAGCTTACGATAGCGTACCACAAGATTTAATTTGTTGGGCATTAGAAAGGAAATTAGTCGCCAGATGCTATATCGAATTGGTGACAGATATGTACGAGGGAGCACAAACTAGTGGACGAACAAATAGTGGAGAAACGAGTGACTTTTCAATGATACTAGCTCTACATCAGAAGTCAGTGTTGACCATACCTTTTTCTCTTAGTCATAGACGGCTTAACTAAGCACCTACAAGATGAAGTACCATCGTGTATGTTGTTTGCGGACTGCATAGTTTTGATTGACAAAACTCGAAGTGGCGTCAACATAAAGTTCAAACTTTGGAATGATGCTCTAGAATCTAAAGGTTTTAAAATTAGGCGGAATAAGAAAGAGTACATGGAATGAAAGTTTAGTAATAATAAGAGTAGAGACAAAGAAGTAATTAAGATTGACGGCCGACAAATACCAAAAAGAGGGCACTTTTGATATCTTGAGTCAATAATCTAGAAAAATGGAGAAGATTGAGGAAGATATCGTACATACAATTAGAGATGGGTGGGAGAAGTGGAAATATGCAACGAGAGTTTATGTGATTCCCGCATACCAATAAAGCAGAAAGGGAAGTTCTATAAGACTGAAGTGAGACTAGCTTTGCTTTATGGGGTAGAATGATGGGCGGTCAGGAAACACCAATACCCATAAGGTGAGTATAGTTGAGATGAGGATGTTGAGATGGATGAGAGGCAAGACAAGAAGAGATACAATTAGAAACGAACACATTCAGGAGAACTTCAGTGTGGCTCCAATAGGCGATAAGACGAGAGTAAGTAGACTTAGATGGGCTGACCATATGCAACGTAGACCCAGTACAGCACCTATTAGGAGGTGCAAGTTGGTTCAAGTGAAAGGCTAAAAAATGGCAAGGGGTACTCAAAAGGATTGAAAGTAGTGACAAACGATATAGCCACTTATGGCCTCACTGAGGGTATATGCCCCTTGATAGAGCAGAATGGCGAACTAAGATTCATGAAGCTGACCCCAAATAGCAGGGAAAAGATTTTGATGATGATGATGAATCCATAGTCGAGTCATCATACACAAGCAATAAAGATAAAAAGAATCCTTTCTATATTTATTGATAAATTCCTTGAAGATACAATAACTAATGAAAAAGTTTATATAAGATTACAACCTTAAAATGTAGAACTACGGATGCACCTCAAAATTTCATTGGAAAAGGTTGTTTTAATGTTGAAAACCATCTAATTAAGCATATTGACATTGAGATGTATGATTATAAAATAAAAAAAGATTTTGAGTCCCAGAAATAGTGCATCTTACAACACATTATCTAGACCGTCCATTTTCAAAATTTTCGTATGTTTATAGATCTACTTGATTTTAACCATTTTTTAAGTTTAAAATTTTATAATTAATTGCGAAAATAGATTTTGAGATAATCCTAAGAATCTTTTACATCAAAATTATATGTTATGATCAAATTTGAAGGTACGCCTTAATTGGATTGTTTAAGGTTGCAACCTTATGGAAACCACACCCATAACTAATACATTTCGAAGTTTAAATCTTAGTTACCGGGATCTTCTAATGGGGGTAAGTGGCTTCTGCTCCGGAAGCTCGATCCCGCTCCATAACATGGGATCTCGATTCCAGGCGATTCCTCAATATTTGGTATCGCGATTCAAGGAATAGGGGAACTCAATCTCATGTAATGGGATCAAGATCTCCATGCCCAAAATCAAGGTTTCGTGATTAAGCAGGATTGCGATTTACCAGCTTGGAATCGAGTATCTTCTGCTTTGGGATCGAGTTTCACTGTCACATTTTTTGGTTCGTATGTAATGAACTGTAGATCTCCAATTTTTTATGACCTACAAACTTTTTGAATACCATGAATTTTTATATATTTTGCAATTCACAACTTTACATAAATTGTGACTTGTTTCTAGTTTCAAATAAGGGCAACAAGAGTAAGGAGAGAGAACTAGTTGGAAGGAAACAAATTTAGCATGTTTCAGTTCTAGTGAGGAATGAGGTCGTGATCAATATGCTTAACATCCTAGGGGCGAGTTCGTTAGGTCATGTCCACCTCCTTAAGGACTTCCATCGCTTGAGTTGGTCAACCAAATCGAGCCTCTCATGGGTTGCCTTATGAGAGATGGGATAACGTGTATACTTGGAAAAAAGTGAGGTCTCTTTTGTGTATATGTCATTGAGCCCCAAGCTATCCTCGACGGATGAGAGCTATTGAGAATTATACATGGCAATGTCTTGCCATTTTTCTCATTGTTCAATGGAATTCGCTCCCTAACTATAATGCGATGGATAAGTGAACTTCAAGAACCTCATTCCTAAACACGATGGTGCAAGATTACATTAAGTAAGAAATTCACCCGTATGTAAATATAAGACGCTCCCTAATAGTTTGGAATCTCGATCCCTATACCTTACCATGTAGAGACCTCGTTCCCCAACCACAGATCTTTGAGCCTATCTTGCTCCGCATGGCTTCGATTCCAGAGCTCTTGTTGCTCCCATTCCCGGTAACTATGGTTTAAATTGGAAAATTAAAATGTGGATAGTGTTGAGGCTTGGATAAATGGTGATGGTACAAACACTTCTTGCACAATCAACCTTCTTAAAAACTAATATTTTAAAAGTACAAATTCAACTTACCTACATTATCATTACCAATAATAACATATTTAAAATAACTTTCGACTTACATTTACTACAATAACAATATCAAATTGGCAAAAAGAAAAAAAAAGCCCCATAAGTTATATTAGGATTATTTATTCTTAACCATCTCCAGTCCTATTTTTGGTGAAGAAAACTTATTTTTATTTATTGTTTAAGTTGTCTTCTTAAAAAGGCCCAAGATTCCCCAGAATCAACTGAAGAACTGATGAGCTTCTCTTCCCCATCCAAAACAAAGCATCTAAATAGAATTTAACAACATCATTACCATTATTACTCCATATACTCAATTACTGAAAACTATAAAATATCCCTTTCAATAAGAAAGAAATGCATTTGCAATATATATTTATTAGATATAGAACACACACACACACACCTGGCAGAGTTTCCATTCTTCCCTCTTGCAGGGCTAAGACCACTAGAACACATCTCGTCCTCTTGTTTTAATTTGCTTAGTTCCTCTGCCAATGCAGCCCTCCTGAAAGGCAGTTGAAATCAAACTTAATATGCATGCTTTCATTGTGAACCAGACATACGTACACAACGCAGACCATATATCCAACCATGAGTTCATGAATACGTACACTTGACTTTGCTTTTCATATTCACAACGGACCTCATGCACATTCACCATAACTTCCAATTCATGATCAAGCCACCTTTGCAAAGATTTTTCATTGCTCTGTGACTGGAGTGTTATAAATCAGAAAGAGAATAGAAAAAATTGTTTGCCTAGTTCAGCGATTACACAAAGTGTACATATTCCAATTTTCGACTTATTAGCTACATTTCAACTGCCAGTATAGTGCAGAATGGGAAAAACAGTTCTATGATTTGAAAAAGTATACACAGGCACATAATAGTTTTTGAGAATTATACACGGGCAGATAATGATATGAAGTTCTCAAAGAATTACCTGGCCAGGTGACACATTTCCACCACCGGCAACTAAAGAGAAAAAAGCATGAGTCAGAAAGGAAGTCAGGCGCACATGAGATGATAGTTTTCTATTAAAACAAATTTACCTCCAGTATCGCGAGGAGAAGACTTCCTAGTCTCAAGTAACTCCTTTAGCCTCTTCGTGGCCATAGCAGCCTCTTCTGTCTTTCTTTGAAGAACCTGTAAGCGAAAGAAATTTGTCTATTAACTTAGCTTATCTATTTTCTGGTTAACTTAGAGCAGCCAAAGATAACAGATTGCACAATGTCTCTCTAGGAAGAGGAGGTCGGGGTGGAAGGTGCAACAAAGGAACATCCAAAGTTCCATTTTCACCAGGTTCGGAGTTATCATTCTTAAAAGTAATAATTTAAGTTTCCAAATTAGAAAATACATCAATGAATGGACCGACAGAAAAATTTGACCTCAAACAGCTAATAAAAATTTATGTTATCCTGAACCATGCAGGGTCATGGATAAACAACACCCAGCACTATAAGTTTAGCATTTGAAGCATGTGTGAAAGGTTCTTATGCCCAGGGTCGTCATGCACACCAAGTTCAAAGAAAAATAGAGGGAAAAAACAAAGATAATAGTGATGGCAGCACTTGCCTCAAAAAAAACTAATAGTAAAGGTGACCCATTAAACCTCAGTATGTCCTACTCAAAACTTGTAGTAGTTGCGGTAGGGATGTTGTGATTAGGAACAACATGTAATTAAAACTAAGTAGTCTTCGTGTAGTACGAACTGTCAGAAAAAGACACTGCAGACTTCATCCATGGAACCTTGCTAGCTGGCATCCAAGGCAACTTTTGAACCCGTACAACACTTATCAAAGTTGAATGACTGTTCAACTCATAATTATCCATTCATCCCGGTTCCTATACAGCATGTAAACATGTTACTGAGAGAAGAGAGTATGAATACTTCCAGACACATGACAACCTGTTTATGCTTACATATATATGTATAAACACTGTTTTCGTTGCTTAACAAAAGAAAAGGCATGTGAAGAAGTCGGAAGTGATAGAGACACATGGCTGTAAATATCTTTGTATGATCATCCATTTATCATTTCGTGTAAATTGTTCCAAGGCTTGTGTCAACTATATTACACCAATTGCACATCTTATTTTACAGAACTTTTGTAGTATTAGATAAAAACTAGGATCTTCTTTAAGCATTAAACTAGATCTATAGTTGGCTCTTACCAGGACGGAGATGAACCCTAAGCTTCCTTCCAGTATAGGCCCTAAGCATGACTACCCACTTTCTCTCTAATCAGTACTTTCTGCTCTCGCTTGTTACAGAAGGGGTGGGGTTCCAGCCCATTTGGCATTAATTCCTTACTTCGGAGAAAAAACCTTTGCAGTTGTACCATTGTTATTTCTGCTTTCTTACTTGCTGTTAGCTTCTTGTGACCCATTGCATTCACATCCATCATGTGCACCCTTGCAGCAACTAGATGCATGCATTATTTTCAATGCTTTGTTACATAATAAAGAAAAATAATCCATGTTGACAATGATCCATCATTCAAGAGAACACCAGTTAGACATAGGCTAAAGCATAGTAAGAAACCAATGAGGGTTAAAGAGAGAACAACCATAGGTTCAAGATACACCTATAGCATGTCCTTGAGTAATATCCAATACATGTCATGAATTGAAAGATAATAAATGGCCTTTAAAGGGTTTGGGAAAAAGTGTTGCGATGAAATGAAGCTCAAATCTTTAACCAAAATCATGTAAACTAAGGCATGCTAGAAACAAAATTTCAGCTCAAGCAGAAGACATTGCAATCAGAAGATGTTTTCAGAATGATAGACTTCTCAGAAAGCTGTCATGGAGAGAAGAAAGGACCCTAGAAGAACAAATTGTGAACAGAACTACACCTGGCAGATACAAGGTTTGGTGGATTATAAAGAATGGATCATTTGTAAGAACATAAGTGATACAGAATATAAAGAGAAACTGCAAATCCAGGAGAAGCATGATCAAAGAACACATGACAGGTTATTCACATGCATCGTTACATATGTATAGGCAATGAGACTTGAAAAGGAAAGAACCAAAGATATTAATGAGCGACACGTTTCTTGTCAACTATGGCATAACGTTTACAGAAATTACAAAATCATAAATTTCCACTAAAAGCAATTCATCAAGAAAGCCTTCTCTCTTTTGTTGGTGCTATTTGATACATTTGAAGGAACACTTCTGGGGACACATTTGTGAGTGCCACATCATATCTGCACCGCTACAAACTAGTCCTAACAAGACTCAGCATTTAAGCCACAAAATTGTAAAGGCAAATTAAAATCCATTACATTATTTCACTGTGGAAGTGAAAAGTGCATCTGAATTCTGTTGATAGATGATAAAAAAGTCACATAGGAAAAGAAGGAAAAAGATGCATGCTTTCTTTTAATCAGCTGAAAAACATACATGTTGACAAAAGAAGTTCCAGGGCTACATAAGTAAATGATCAAGTATATGGTAATTCCTTTCAATAGGGTTGAAATAAAGAGATATGTAACCCATTGCTTTCATAACTATTTGCATTCTCAAATGATGTTGTGCATATATTTTGAAATTAACCGTGAAACAAGATAATTATCAGGGTTATACCATTTTCTGCCGTTGGTTCAAAGCTTGCAACTTCCTCCTTTCATATTCGTTTCTCCTTCCCTCCTTCCGCAGCTGACCATGCATAAGCATTCAATCAACTGTATAAGTAAACAGAACCAAATGCATTCCAATAAACTGAATAGAACTCATTGAAATGAGAAATAATTATAAGACAAGAACAATATAGCAAGCATACACCATCTACGCCAATGCTATCAAGATCGCACCAGTTGTCATTTCAGCTGTCAGCCAGCTTTCAACAAATGATCAGAAAAATATTGAGTATAGAAAAATACTTCAAAGCCAGTCTGAACCGGTCCAAACTGGCTGTTCAAACCATTTGAGACTGGCTTTAACCGGTTTTGATCAATATGCAAGTTCAGTGATTGAACTAAACCGGTTACTGGTCCAATTCCCGATCCGACTGAACAGAATGGCCAGTACATTCCAGCCCTAATTACATTTATATGCACAAATTTCACACTAATCCATCTAAAATTAGATAACAAGGGATACACTTGAGGAAAAGTAAGCTATTTAGACAAGTCATCCCTCAGAATTGAATAACAAAAAATCGATGACCAATCTTTGAGGCAAAATTAATAACATGTAACATATATATTGACCAAATAACATAAAAAATCTACCATAACTGAAAGAAAGAGAAAAAAAGAGATCAGGTGATCTGAGATCAGGTGATAAATCAAATGATGGAAGACTACCCACATCTCCTCACTCAAGAACAACCACCCTTCTAAAATGACAAAAGACTAGTACTCCCCCAAAAACTTCAATGCAGCTAATCATCAAAGCCTTGACAATTACTTGATCCTCCTAACATTAAACTCCAGGTTTAACGACTCGTACTCAGCCCCTGGTCAAGCTGAGTACCTAGGTACATCTCAGGTTTATATTAAAAAATTAAAATAAAAATTATTAAGTTGTGTTTTACAATGATTTTTGAGTTTTTATTGTCCAATGCCCTATGTTTGTACTGTCCTTTTTGTTTGGATTTTTCTAAAATGTCTCCAACCCTATATTAATTCTTTCTAAATCTATGTTTTTTATGTTTTTTCATCTTATTTGGATTCCTTATGCTACTTTTAGTTTTGCTTCACTTTTGTAAGTTTTTATGTTATTTTTAGCTTTTTTTATTGAAAAAATTTTATATAAGGTTGACACCTTAAAATGTAGAATTAGGGTGCACCCCAAAAATCCTTTGAAAGAAGTTGTTTTGATGTTGGAGAAACATCTACTCGATCATCTCGACATTGAGATGTATGGATAAGGAGAAAAAAAAGATTTCAACTCCCAAAAATAGTACATTTTGCAGTCAGCCGAGTCCTTGGCCCTCCGTAAAGGTCTCAAGCTCTTCGAACCTTCAAGGCCACAACCCCTCATCATCAAAGAAGATGCTCAAAACGTTATCACTTGGGCTTCTAGGTCCTCCCCTTGCTCCTGGTCACTAACACTTATTTATGATGAAATATCCTATATTTGCAAGGATATGATCATCTTATGGAGGCATACTTGGCGATAATCCAACACCGAAGCGGACACCCTCGCTAAAGCCAGAATGCTCACCAGCACCACCTGATTTTTTGGTTTTCACAGTCGGTTTAAAGCGTCCTGTAATTTTTGCTTCTATTTACTGGGTTGTCCTTTATGGAGTAGTCCCATTTTTTGTATAGGGCTACCACTAGTTGAGAAGCCTATTTTTTTGTCAAGGGCACCCCTCTTGTGTGTGGCTTCTACCCTATCCATGTTAACCTATCTTCTCCTTTAATAGTTAACAATTTCAAAAAAAAAAAAAAAAAGCGCATTTTGCAACACATTATCTGGACCGTCCATTTTCAAGATTTTCGTACGTTTATAGCTATTCTTGATTTGAACGATATTTGGAGTTTAAAATTTAATAATTAGATATGAAATTAGACTCTCGTGCCATCTTAAGAATTTTCGACACCAAAATTGCATCAAAAGACAAAGTTTGGAGGTGCATCTTATTTTGATTGTTTAAGGATGCAACCTTACGCAAACAACCATTTTTTTTTTGGGGGGGCTTTGTACATTTACTCAGCTCAGGCCGGGGCCGAGTCCAAGGCCCAAGCCAAATCAAAAAACATTGTTAAAATCACATTGTTTCATAGTCACATACATCATACCATTCCTTCTAAGTAAAATACAGTATACAGTAAGCGATATTCCGAAGAGAACACCCTCTATAGAATTCTCTACAATTCGGGGAAGACACCTGGAACAAAGACAGAGAAACCAAGGCATATGTATTTGAGTAAACTTTTTAATACCTGCAAGAGCTCCTTCTCACGAGAAGCCTTCCACAAACGAAATTGTTCTGCCTCTTGTTTTATCCTATGCTGCAATTGGACCTGCCATCCAGAAAAGATACTGAGAAAGGAGTACCACAGGGTTCCCAGAAGAGTATGACAATTATGAATGATCACTAGCAAGAAAAAATGATCACTAGCAAAAACTGCATATCACCTTTTGTGCCTTAATAGATTGTATTTCATCCTGGAGCCTTTTCGCTGCTTCATCACTTTTCTGCTTCTGCTTTATAAGGTGAACATGGCTTTCTTGTTTCTTCTTAAGATCTAAAATCTGAATTGTAACATGTATAAACATCAAAAAGATAAACCATATCTGATCAATAATCGAACTACAGCAATCAGAAAACAATTTAAGAGCATCATTATACACAACATATAAGTTTCAGCTAAACGTTTTAGCAGTATATTTTTCTATCATTTCAAAGTTCCAACAGAACCACTTCACCTGTGATTCAAGGGTTTTTAGTTTCTGCAAATGAACTTCCCGCATTTTGTGTGTTTGTCCATCGGAAGTGGCAGCAAGGCTCTCAACTTCAGCAAAAAGGTGGTCTCTCTCTTGCTTTTGTTTGTTTATCAAGCACGAAATGAATAAATCAGATCATAAGAAAACTCCAACTGATAACACAAACTTTAAACAAGATCAGGATGGGAAAAGAGCTGGCATAATTCCACCAACCTGAACAATACGTTTTTCCTCCTCCAGTTCCAAGAGCTTCTTGCCAAAATGTTGCTTAAGAGCTAGAGTGTCAACTCCACCAAACATTTTCATCTCTGACTGCCGAATGAAAAGTGGCAGTTAGAAAACTACAGAGTAAAATTAACAAAGCAAAAATTCTGATAAAGAATTTGTGTAGAACTTTCTCAACCATCAAAACATTTATATCTTTCAAGAAATCAGAGTATGCAACTGTGAACTCAGATACAAAGGAGGTAAGACATTAGAATTCAAGCAAGGTGTAGATAACCCCACCATACACCGGGGGGGAATTTTCACTAAGGAGATTCTCAAAAACCTACAAGCCTGAATCCTAGGGACCACACTAGCATAGTGAATCATAGGACATACCAGATTGTAGTACACATCCAGACCACAGTCCAGACACCAAATATTCCCTAAAAATTATGGGAACTTATTTTTAGGAGAATCGAAACCAAAAATAAGGCAGGTCCCAGCATGTTAGGGAAAAAAAATCCGAAACTGCCAGACACAGGACTGAAATTGCGAGGCTAGTTGCCAAAGGGAAACACCGGCCATGCAGCAAAATTCGGAGGCTGGAGAGCTCAAAGGCACGGTATGAGCCTCTTGCAGTGATGCATAACAAGCCACTGAGGCATGGACAACCCTAGTTATAGGCCTCTTCCAGTGATTTTTGGGGGATCTTCCAGAATAGACAGAAACCTAACCCTATCCTCCTCAGTTCCAACCACTATGCCAAGACCGGACTCGGCCAAGGAACTCGCCCCCTGGCCGACGCGAATTACTCAAGGACTTGGCCGAGTCCTGCATAGGGTTGAAAATCCCTCAATAAATTGAAAAAAAGAAAAGAAAAAAGAAAAAAAATTCAAAAAATAAGATACATGTAGTTAAAGCAAAATAAAACAAAAAAAAACTTAACGAGTCAAATTAAGATTAAGTATTGGAAAATGGATTTAGAAAAAACAGATTTATTGTAGTTGGGGGCATTTTAGAAAATCAAAAAAAAAAAAGAGAAAATATAAAAATAGGGGTTTATGGAAAAAACATTCACCAATCTTTACCAAAAATAACAAATCGTACACAAAAAATTTT
Organism: Amborella trichopoda; assembly: GCF_054954075.1. Classification (NCBI taxonomy): domain Eukaryota; kingdom Viridiplantae; phylum Streptophyta; class Magnoliopsida; order Amborellales; family Amborellaceae; genus Amborella; species Amborella trichopoda. Next base: position 31,848,820 of record NC_142348.1, on the reverse strand, counting down.
GAACCAATTGCACATTTTTCTTACAATTTTTTTGGAATTTTTTAAATTTCTTTTAATAATCCCGAGTTGTACACACAACTTAGGGAAACTTGGCCACGAGGCTGACTTACTCGGCCAAGTCTCACCATATTGCTTCTAACACAACAAACCCTAGAAAACCCCCTAGCAAACCCTAGGTGAGCTCAAACTCAAACCTCTGTAAAAATCCAATCAAACCTAGAAGAGGAACATTCCTTCTAGCATTGAAGCCCTAGACGAATATTCCTAGGCTCAAAACCCTTCCCTAGAGTTCAAGAAGCTACTGGTTCAGCCAAACTCGAAGAGGAAGGACCACAGACTCACCGTACTGTCTGATCCGAACCTAAATTCGGGTGCCAGGCCTAGGGGCCAAGCTTCCAGGTATCATTCTTTTCCTTTTCTTTCATTTTCCTTACTTTCTCTCATTATTCGTAGTTGCATTTCTAAAACCCTCCAAAAGGCATCTCTTCCTATTTTCTTACAATTTACAATGTCTCTCTAGTTTACACAGATCTAAGCAGGCCCCTAGCCGATGATCTGTGACGAAAGAGTCTCCCCCAAGGCCAATTACTTATTGCAATTTGACATGACCCATCTCTACTAGTCATTTTAAATAACTATGTTTCGACATGGATCAGGTTGAGATAGTCTTTCATAGTCTGACTCTTCCACAATCGCATGTAAAAAGTTTGGTGCCCACAGTGGGGCTCGTCAAGCTTGGATCTTCATAAGAACAGTCAAAACAATCCCTGAAACCCAGTTCCAAAGGTTGTTTCTGACCATTTAGGGACAATAGAAGAGAGCATTGAGGCCTCTGGATGTGTTGGAAGCCGAATGATTTCAGCAGCTCATATGCAACTGCTGGAGGCTCATAATGCGCCACTGATACGGTTCAGCAGTGCACCACGTAGTCATTCCAATGGCTCACCATGCTCCGTTGCTTTCCAGCACCCACAGCTTCCCAAGGGGCCAAATTCTTCTTCTGACAGTTTTTTTCTTTATTTTTTATGGTTTCCATTCATGTTACTGAAAATCAGTGTTTCAAAAAGCGCTAGGCAGCTCCTAGGCGGTCGGGGGGGTCCACGCTGCCCATCGCCTAGGCAGGCGGTCAAAACCTGGGTGGCCCAAAAGAAATTTTTTTTTTTGGGGTTTTCTCTCTCTAAAATAGCCTCTAATGGGCTTTAGTATTAAAAAAATGACCAAAAAATACCCTCAAAGAGCCATAGTTCTGCCCCTGGGTGGGCCGCAGGCCCTGGGCGACCGCCTAGACTGATTCAAGCGGGGGCCCAGGGAAATCCGCCTAGGTGGCCACTCAGGCATTGGGCGGTCCGCTTTTTGAAACAATGCTGAAAATTAAAAAGTTCATAGAAAACATACAAAAAAAAGGTTGTTATTTGTTGTCTCTTATTTCTCCAATTAAATTTTATTTTTACTAAAATAAAACAAGCTGCCTGCCTTCCTTTCGCTATTTCTATGAATTGTCGTATCTATTGCATTTTTAGGATTTGTATCAATATTGCTATAGAATATTTGCTTGCTAATTTTCATTTGAACTAGAATATTTGCTTGCAATATTTTGGTTACATAAAATATTTGCTTGCCTTATTTGTTGTGTGCCTGTCACTTTTGCACCAAATCCACTATGTGCACTTTTTCGCACATCTTACACACACCTACTAAAAATCATTCCAAATTTTCTAAACCCACGATCAAGTTCTGAGGGGAACCTTGCTCGTTAGAACTAGGACAGTTGGAGACCACAACTTTTATGTGAGCACCACTCCACTAACCTTACCTCTAAGAGTACCCCACATGAATAGGACCCAAGCACTCGCTTCAAGGCAAGATCAGGACCCACATGGGTGTATCTAGACCTGAGAAACATTTCATGTCTTGTCTAGGTCCACTATCCCCCCCTTGAACCCCTACCTATAGAAGTTACATCAAATCATTTTAAACCATCTTTATCTTGCCAATCTAGCATAGGTTAGACTCAACTCTCATATCTTATGACCTAATTGAGCTAGGACCCGGCTCACACATCAAGCCCATATACTGTCACAGGCCCCATCTACTACATCGACCTGCCGGTCTGGGGGCATCTCACACCTTGGACTCATGAGATATTAGTGGGCGAGTCAGATCTCAACCCCCATAGGAACTTAATGTGGGACCCTATGACTACCATTTAGGAATTTAATGTGGACCTTATGACTACCATTTAGGAACTTAATGTGGGAAGGAAAGGTGGCAAATTAAATCCATCTTTTCCCTAACCTCAAGCAAGTAAAAATCAGTAGTAATGGAGAAAACATATGATTGTAAATCAAGCCAAGAGAACTTTCTTCCTTCATAAAATAAAATTCATTTCAATAACATAAGCACCCCATAAAGTGATGTCTCCCCTTTTATAAGCCTATGCCCAAAAATTAACTTAATATCTAAGTAAATAATTTAACACTCTAAATTACCCCTAAAGAATATTAAAAAGTCAAAAAATACCCCTGTGAACAGTAACTATGAATGGTAACTCGTAAAAGATATTATGAGCAGTACTTGCTGAATAGTAAAAAAATAGAAGCTAAGTGTTGGAGATAAACCCCACATTACAATTCCTAAAATATTAACCCGAATAAAAATATAAAGTACACCCACATTCATGAAATTTCTTAAAAAATAAGATTAACTATTGAATCTCCTAGCTCTTGATTTCATTCATTCAACCCACTATTGGTGAGGGAAAAGAGCTCTTTACAGTCATCGCCTCCAGTTGCTTCCTCTTTACCTCTTTACCACAACACTATTGGAGTCATTACCATCATTACGACGATTATTTCCATTGACTGCAACTTGTTCTCGCAATAAATAGGAACTCCAAGTTTTTTATTTTAATTGAATTGTTCATCAAAAAGCAGATCACCATCAAAGATAGGATCACCTGGTTCTTTATCAAAAATACGATCATTGTCACAAATAGGAGCACTATCAAAGATAGGACCATCCACTAATTTAAAGACTATTGAAGCTAATTGAAGATTGGATCCTTAACATTCTCCTTCAAAATTATGCTCCCATTGAGTGTCCATCCCCCCAAGCCCCAACCCGAGGGGGGGGGCTACAAACATAACAACACCAACACTAAAGCCATATTAGTCGTGCCCCTAGTTCCTTATACTCACCTTAACAGACCTACAGGAGCGACTAAGGTATCAACAGTCGTATCTTTCCGAAAGATAGTTCTTCCTAGCTTTTAGTCCGAAGGCTAGCACTCCTAGCTTTTAGTCCAAAGGCTAGCAATTAGTCTATTCCAAAGGCAAGCAATAGCAAGGTGTTCTCTTGTCGTCAATCTTATTAGTCGTTGTCTCCACTAGCTGTAGGCCGCAGAAAGATTGGGTGCTAGAGGAAAGCACTTTGTAAACAACATATAGGAAAGTTGCTAGAAAAGCTAACTGCTAACAGCAAATGACAACCGTTTCACTCGAGAATAGCCTCGAACCAGGGCACTCCACTTCATAGAACCTCGCTAAGGATCAAACCTATCTATATAACTAGACACATCATTAGCCCGCTCCAACCGAAACTCAAACTATAATTCGTACCAATCTCCATAAAAACCCTCACAATATGGATCTTTATCCCTGTAGATTCTTCCTTGTTTAGGGGCACATTGTTGCTGACCTCCATTGCATAACAATTGTGTAACCCTCTCCATCAAGTTGACGATTTCCTTACGCAAATGAATCAGATCCGCATCCCAACAACTAAGACCTCCACAACCAACCATCACAATCTCTAATCGTCTTCAAACCGAGCTATTGATACCACTTGATGCAGGACAGAAAGGTGGAAAATTGAATCCAACTTTTTGACAAACCTCAAACAAGAAAAAATTAATAATAATGGACGAAAAAGCATGGTTGTAAATCAAACCACAAGAACTTTTTTCATTCATAAAATAAAATTCATTCCAATAACATAAGCACCCCATCATGAAACATCCCACCTTTTACAAGCCTATGAAATGCTAAAATTAACTTAAGATCTATGTAAAAAATGTAAGACTCTAAAATACCCCTAAACAATAGTAAAAATTTAAAAAATGCCCCTGTAAACAGTAACTCATGAATAGTAAATAGTGACATGAAAAAGAAAGTAAGTGTTCAAAATTAACCCCATATTATAATTCCTAAAAAATTAACCCCAACAAAAAAAACTAAAACGTACAGCCACATCCATGAAACTAAAAACTAAAAATAAAATTTTTGAATCACCTAACTCTTGACCTACATTAGAATTGTGGATCACCAACCCTACACGGCCCAGAGCACCATTAGTCATTAGGGGCTCCGATCAAATATTCAAGTAACATCGTGTCAGTCTATCAACCAGAGTCCAAGCCTTGGACCATCTCTAGCCAACCAGCTCGGACCGGGTTAACCCCCATGACCAAATATCGACTTGAAGCTCAAACCAAGGATCACCCACCAAGGGTCACGCATCTAATAAGGGATCTAGCTCAAGTCATCAACATTTGAGCCAAGGAGGTTCAAAACCATCCAGTGAACAATCGGTATTGCAAGCTTTCTTTCATAGCTTGGCAAGTCATGACTGCACCATCCGGATATCAAACAGCCGGCTAATTCAGCTTAACAAACTCGCAGGCCATCAACCAACCTTTAGGGCAACCTAGTCAACCAACTCATCAAGCACAACAATCTAGATTAGGCAACCAATCGGCTAACCCAGTCACCATTATGCCGACGGTTCAGTTAAGCAAGATGGAAGAAAACATGAAAACCCTTCAGGGTGGCCTAGAAAGAATGGAGACCCGAGACTTCTCAAATATCAACCCCTAGAGCTTACGTCCAAGAGATCCTTAGGAAATTAGAAGACCTCCCAAGCCAGATTCATCATGCCGAAATTCAGATACATTCACGGAAAAGGGGATACAGAGTTGCATGTCCAATCCTCCCTCCTCACGGTTCGAGCCTTGAGCAATAGGCCCTACCGCCTTAAGGCGATGCTCTAATACAACCTATCAGAAGAGCCGCTCATATGGCACCGAGAGAGAATGAAAAATCACCCACATGTCACACCTAACAAGATGTTCAGACATTTTGCCACACACTAATGAGAGGCAAAGTGTCGACCAGTCTCCCTCGACAAGCTAAGGGCTACAAGCCAAAAGGTCAGCGAATCCTTCAACTACTACATTGCCCAGTTTAAAGAAAGTGCTTCAGAGGTCATGGAGTGCTCACTTTCTGATCCCGCGAGAATCAATACTGTCATTGAGAATGTAAGGGTTAAGTACAAATCCTTCTTCAGCAAGGGGAATCCACCCTTCTCATTTGATTCTGTGATAGAAAGGGTTGAACTTTATGAAAGGGCGATGATGCGTGCAGACAGCATCAAAATCATTGGACGATCAAGTATTACCCACACCTATGCAATGGCAAGACGAGAGTGAGTCCTCACTCGGAGTGAGGTATGCCAAGTTGAAATTGAAGGGCTGAAATTTCATCCCGAGGTTATATCTCCAAAACAGCCTTAACACACGGATCACTCATACACATGGTGGTCGCAAAGTCCGATGCCTAGGGAATTCACACCCATCGATGAACCAACAAATGATGTTCTTAAGCTTTTACTCAAGCGAAAGCTTGTAAAATTGCCGAGGTTTGGACTCCTCTCCCCATTGGGGACGAATCAAAGTGGTGTACAGCACCAAAACTACACCACAACATCGATGAATGCTTCGACTTCAGGCATGTAGTCCAGGAACTTATCAACAAAGGCACTATAAGCATCAAGGAGAAGGAGGCCGATAATGTTTCCCAGACATATGAAGAAGAAGAAAGGACTCCGGTCGCCTCAACAACAGCAGATGCTAACCTAGTCAAGAATAATGAACCAAGAACCCAACCCAGATTGGAAGATCGTCCAATATGACCTTGGGGCACGAGAGGAACATGGCCCCCAAGATCTATAGCTAGGGATCCCCAAGATCACGATCATGAGGATTACCTTAGCATCAGGCCATAACCCAAAAGGAAGATGATGAGCAAGTTATCCCACAGGGAGCTCCCTTGATAACCAAGGATATAAACCTACAAGGGGAACATTCCATCCTCATATTGAAGAAAGACTCATGGGAAGTACATCCAAGTCAAAAAATGGACTCAAACACTCCAACCTCTTCAAATTTGGATGAAGAGATGTATCTCATAGAAATTCTAAGAGGCCCACCCGAGCTGCCTTCGCCAGACTTTCTAGAAAGCCCACCCAAGTGAGATGAGGAACCAAACTAGAGGGATCAATCAAGCTTCCTGCCCAGGCTAACAATCCACTTAAGAAGGATTAAGAACTGGAAATAGAAGAATCCCTAAAGGATAATGGGAATTGGGGCATGTCTTCTCTAACAGTGACACCACAAATTCAGAATGATCTCCCTAATAGGACACAAGTCCACATCCATGAAGGAGAACCAATAGAGGTTGCCCCAGCTGACCAATTGATAAGGGCAGACTCGTATAATGAAGAAAACCTAATAGGAGCAGCTCCACCCAGGCCATTGATAGGGGCGACCTCATTTCAAGAGAACTCCCCAACATGGACAATAGGTGATGTCAATGCCTCATCCAGCGCTCCCAACCAGCAGCAAGGCAATCGAATACTCATGCAATTCAATCCTTGTCCAAGAGTCCTATGACTTGAGCATCAAGGATGAGCTCAAAAAAGAGGTAATTACACAAGAACAACCCTAGGTTCTCACTGAGAGGGACCATAAGAAGGGAGTAGGGTGATCGCTTGCCCCTTTTAAAAACCAAGCAAGGCATTCACTCCTACGTAGTTCTCATGCTCCAAGGCATTGAAGCCCATTTTAGCAAAAAATTAACATATTTTCGAATAAACCTTTTAAAAGCAACACCAGTACACCAAGACCGAATACTGTCTATGAGTCTCATATCTCTAGAAATACCAATAGGCATCACGAGGTCGAGAAGCCACAAACTGGATAGTCCTAGGCAACCTGCGGCACCAGCTTTTTTAACACCCCCATCATGGTGGCATTTAGTTAAAAAATTTAGCCCCAAATCAATTTAAAACACTTTTAAAAATATAAAGTTATAAATAATTTAGGGTAGTTGACGATAAACCCTTTTAAAAGAAATAATCCATTGAACTTAGCAACCCGGGCAACAAATTGAAGGACAAGGAAACTTATAGTGATTTCGAGTCCAAAAATTCATGGTTCAAATGAAAGTAGTTCAAAGGGAGTTTGACAAGAGTTCAGCAACCACCATCGAAGAAATGATAGATAACAACCTAGGGGCAAGGGTGATCTAAGGATAACCAAAATAAGAAACTCCCTGCTACCTGGGGAGCAGGGTTGTAGTCCAGAGTCCATACAAGAAGGTCCTTTACCTAGTCCTAAGTGACATGCAACAAAGAGGGGCACCACTGGTTCTCCAAGAAGGGGGAAATCAAGACTTCATCCACGAGCAGACATCCACCTAAGTCAGAGTTAAAAGAAAGAGCGCCAAAGATTCAAAGAGTCAAATCATATGGCCACCGACTTTCAAGAAAAAAGGGGGTAAAGAAGAAGAAAAAAAGGTGTCCATCCTCAAGTAAATCAACAGGATGCCCTGACTCCATTAGAAAGTCAAAGAAAGCATCCAAATCCTCAAGGAAATCAAAAAAACACCTTTAAATCTCAAATAAAGTCAAGGAAGGTTCCCAAATGCTCAAGTGAATCAAGAAGACTCCTTAACTCCCAGAAGGAAGTCAGAGAAGGGCATCCAAGTCTTCAAGACAACAAGAAAGAAATACAACTAAAGAATCGATCTAGTGCCCGCAAAGTAAATCAAGGGGTATTAGTTTGACGGACCATAGGTAAGGAGTTCTCCAAGTAGAACTGAAGGACCTTGAGCCATTCGAATCTAAAAGGATCAATGGAGGGTACAAAAATGAAAATCTAAAGAGATCCCAAGCACCAAGGGCAATGATCGAAGAACTTCTTCTTAGATTGTGACATGAGAATCGAGATTTAAGGACAAGAGAATACTTGATGATTCCTAATCCCCAAAGTCCCAGCAAAGGTTTTCACAACTCATATATGAAAATTAATTGACCCAATTCAAAACTTAAGGCAAAACACAAGGGGCATCTTGTTTTCTAAAATTTAGCTTTTAAGTTGGGTTTTGGGTAGATTAAACTCCCTAAATGAATAAAATAAAATAGAATTTCAAAATTCCACCAAAGGCAAGGAGTGAAACTATAAGACCAGCCTTTTCCAAAAACATTTTAAAACCTCCCTTTTCAAAAGCATTTTTAAAAATCCGTTTTTTTTACTAAAAGAATCTTTCAAATGTAAATTTTTAATTTCAAGTTTCAAACTATCACAGGTCAACCCTAATTTTGGGTTTTCAAAATTTGGCATAGGTGTTTTCTATAACTTTAACTATCATTTTAAAAAACTTTTAACTTTCATTTTAAAAACTGGCATCGGTCTCTTCTCTAAATTTCTCCCTACTTACAAAACTTCTAAAAAGTTGTCTAAAATGAAGGAGTGGGATCAGGCCCCAAAAATGATGACACCGTCGGACCATCCCATACGTCATAAGAATCCGAGAGGATTGCCTGAACCAAAGGTTCAATCAAGAATGAATGAGTGAGAGAAAGAGACTAACAGAAACCGAAAACCTTTAATCCCAGTTAAAATCTTACCCTTAAAACCTAACTAAACTTTAGAAAGCCTTAGGAGCCAAACTATGATGGGAATTCCATTACCAGAATTTTCTCCATAATTTCATTCTAAATCCATATATTCAGTTGAAAACTAATACCTCGAGTCAAGACATGCTGACAACAGCTGACCAATGCTTCGAAGTGTTGGCAGTTAAGTGCCAGGGTGATCAAGGTGATTCAGCAATGGCTGACCATCTCCTTGAAGCGGTGGAATTTAAGGACCTAGCCAGAATGGCCATCACCATGAAGTGGTGACAAAAGATTGGCGGGGTGCCTTGCAAACAAGCGAATGACCATGGCCTCAAAGCATTGCCAAATGAAGTCTTAAGGATCTTAACACCGGCACTCTGTAATATCCTGGATGTTAGGTATTCAAGTGAAACTCCATTGTTGCAGGTATCCCCTTCTTTGTTGCCCACTTGTTTCTTGAATAACAGGGAGCAACAAAGAGGGACAACTGTAGACACCCCGCCTGAATTTTTCCTTAAGGGATTTCCACAACCCTACAAGCCTAAAACCTAGGGACCACACTAACATAGTGAACCACACTGTAATCTACACCCCAACCACAGTTTGGCAACCAACTATTCCCTAAATATTCACATAGAACCTATTTTTAGGAGAATCAAAACCAAAGATAAAGAAGATCCCAGTCTATCAAGGAAAAAATCTAAAACTGCAAGACATAAGACCCGAAATCTTGTTAGACAGTTGCCGAAGAAAATCACCAGCCACGTAGCAAAATCTGAAGGCTGGAGAGCTTAGTAACGCAGAATGAACCTCTGGCAATGACGCATAACAAGCTCCTAAGGCAAGGACAATGCAAATTTAATATAGGGACGCCTCTTGAGGGCCTTCACCCATTTATAGGCCTCTTCAACTGATTTTTAGGAGGATCCTCCAAAATAGGCAGAAACTAACACTAGCCTCCTCAATTCCCCTTCGTTGTTGCTCACCAGTTTCTTGAATAACAGGGAGCAACAAAGAGGGACAACTGTAGACACCCCGCCTGAATTTTGCCTTGAGGGATTTCCACAAACCTACAAGACTAAAACCTAGGGATCACACTAACATAGTGAACCAAACTGTAGTCCACACACCAACCACAGTCTAGCAACCAATTATTCCCTAAATATTCACATAGAACCTATTTTTAGAAGAATCAAAACCAAAGATAAAGAAGATCCCAGTCTATCAAGGAAAAAATCTAAAACTGCAAGACATAAGACCCGAAATCTTGTTGGACAGTTGCCGAAGAAAATCACCAGCCACGTAGCAAAATCTGAAGGCTGGAGGGCTTAGTGACGCGGAATAAACCTCTGGCAATGACGCATAACAAGCTGCTAAGGCAAGGACAATGCAAATTTAATATAGGGACGCCTCTTGATTTAAGGGCCTTCACCCATTTATAGGCCTCTTCAAGTGATTTTTAGGAGAATCCTCCAAAATAGGCAGAAACTAACACTAGCCTCCTCAATTCCAACACAACAAACCACAGAAAAACCCTAGGTGAACTCAGACCAAACCTGGAAAATACATTCCTTCTAGCATTCAAGCCCTAGACGAACATTCCTAGCTTCAAAACTCTATCCCAGAATTCACAAAGCTACTGGTTGAGCCAAAGTCAAAGGTGAAGGAGCACAAACTCATACTCATCTGATCTGGGGCCCAACTTTGGGCGCCGGGCCTAGGTACCGAGCTTCTAGGTATTATTCTCTTCCTTTTCTCTCATTTTCATTACTTTCCCTTATTATTCATCCTTCTTCTAAAATCCTCCAAAAGGTATTTATTCATATTTTCCTATGATTTCCAATGTCTCTCTAGTTTACACAGATATAAGCCAGCCCCTGGGCGACGATCTGTGAGTAAAGAGTCTCTCCCATCTCTACTTATCATTTTAACTAACTAAGTTTGGACATGGATCAGCATCGGATAGACTTTCAGCAGTCTGTCTCTTCTAGATTCGTGTATGTTAACAAGGAAAGCACAATACCTAATATCAAAAATTTATTAAACTACAACATATATAATCACATGCAAATGAAAAGCAATAAATTAATGTGAGATACAATGATGAAGATCCAATCATAGATGAGCTGAAGCCTTGCAATGATGCCGCCATTTAACTCCATGAGATGAATTATCATATGACAATGAATCGCAATCTTGTGTGAATAATAATTTAGCTTGTAGTTGCCAAACTGGGAAAGGAGAGATCCAATGATATGCAGGGAAGTAGGGAAACAGCCTAAGATAGCAATGCTCGTGGATTTACCAAAATAACAATGCTCATGGATTTACCACAATATGGGCAGCAAAGCAACAACTGGATACTTGAGGAAAATGACAGTTGCTAGGGCAGCAGCTTCCCTAATAGCCACAGTCAATGTTCACTTGGCTTCACAGACTTACAAAAGAATTCGATCTTATCTACAAGCTGGGACTTCTTAAAGAACATCATTGGAAGACATTAACATGTTGCCATTAAACCAACCACATCTAGTAACCTTAATTGATTATCAGTCATAGATGCCTAACTTATCAACTTTATTTATTTCTCGAACTTGGAAAAGAGAGTATTCTGCCAACTAATATTGGTAACAATGGAGTGGAGCTCCACACCAAACGGTTGGATAATGGCCATGGACCAGGCCTAGGCTTGCTCATGCCACATCTTAAAGCCAGACTGCTCTTGAATTTATCAGATGAGCTAACTTTTGCATTCATACTCTCTACCAATGAAAGAAAATATTCCACGTAATCCTATTGGGGAGATGTTATGGTAACACTAGCATGGCTCTAAAGGGTCAGGAGTAGCATAAGATACAACAGGTATGAGTTCAAACATAGGATTGGGGCTAGGGTTGGAAACAGTAGTATAGCCATTTGTGTCCATAGAAGGTGAGTTCAGTCAAGCATGATTTACATAGAAAAATCCCAGACTACAGACAGGATGCCCACACAACATACACACTTAAGTTGCTGGCAAGGAGACCCAATGATAAAAAACAAAAAGGAAAGCACCCCGATAAATATGTTCATTCTTTTGATAAAAGGATTTACAAACTTCCATGACAATTTAGTCAGATGTAGCGAACAATACGGAGAGATGAGGCAACATCTATAGCCTTTCACAATGGCCTCAACATAATAGAGCTCCCATCCAGGAAAAGTACTCATTATTTTCAGAAAATTTTCTTTACGAGACAAAATGACAGCTAAACAAATGTTACATATCATTTCTTAGTTACGATAATGAATGAGAACAACCACTTCCAACCTGTGGCCTGCCTTTACTCACTAAGCAGGCCTTCCAACATTTCTTATAAATGTGGCCTTCCAACATTTATAAAATGTTTAAATGTTCATATACTAAGCAGAAAGAGTTGTACCTCTTTTTGTTCAAGACGTTTATTTAGCTCATTCAGCTCTTTGTCCATCGAATCTTGTAAGATTGTATGTTCCCACTCTTTTGCAGCTTCTTCATCCATCTCTTTGGCATTGTCACCTGCTGAAGCATTTGTACTTCGAATAAAGATCATGGGCACATCCAATAATAAAAAGTCACTAGGTAAAACAAAAACATGGATGGTGGCATATTCCAAAAAGAATCAGCTAGATTACCAGAACTAAGGGCAATCCTTCCTATTTCCATTGGCACCAGATGGTTAGATAGAATGCCACTAACTGGCAAACATGGTTTTAAGGATACATCCTGGAAAGGAACGAGGGATCGACCAGTAAAAGGTTCACACATATGATAATCAGAGGAGTCAGCACTCTGCCTTCCAAATTCTGTCCTCTCTGCCTTTGAGAAGTAGCCATCACCATTCTGCAGTATCGCATAAAAACCAATTAGCATTTTCTTCGTAGACCAAGCCAATCAATAAGCTGGTTTTTAATTCCTTTCATTCACCATGCATAAGTTACTTGCTTTATTGCATTTAAGATGTCTGCCAAAGCTAATAAAAGTTATAAACAAAGAGAGAACGAAAGCAACCTAATGGCCCAGTTTCGCATTCTCCAATAAACTAAAGACTCATGCTCAGTGGTCAAAAATTCATAGCAGGCATGAAACTCAGCACGTTCCCTGGCTGAGTAGCTCAGGTGAGTCCAAGTGGCCTTGCCCAGATCATGAATGAGGCCAAAAGGGCTCAAAATTTGCAAAATAAAATGTAAAAGGTTGTTAAAAAACAATAAAAAGAAAAAAAAAGTTATAAACAGCAATAAAAATCTACAAAGAAAAAATTACAAGGTGGAATATGGACCAAATTGATTTATAGCTCAAAAATTTGAGAAAAATCCAAAAAAAGAAAAAAACAACAGAGCATATAATAAAAAAATTTCTTAAATCATCATAAAAAACATAAAATTTATATAGAAACTTATGTATACATCATCTATTACATTTTAGCAACAAAATTTATATTTTTTCATGAGTTTTTTATCGACCCAATTATGTACATTATACTTGCCTTGGCAGGGTGTCGTGGCCGAGTAACTCTGCCAAGTCCAAGTTGATTCGGCCAAGTTTTGAGAAACGCTCACACTGACAGCTTTACGAAAAATGTGACAGTTCCAAAAGGTTCCTCTTACAGCTAGTTTAGGTGTAACCCAACTATAGTCACCCATAGAAGAATATAAATATAAAATGAGACTAACTATCATTTTTGGAGAAAGTGAGACTAATTATCCCGAGTAAACAAAAAGAAAATAGAGCACAGTTAAAAAGAAAATTTCCAATCATCAGCAGCTTTGTTAATCAATATCCCCTAGAGACTGAAACCAGTCAATATAGGGTAGGTAGCATTACTGTCCCTTAGGCTTCGGCTCAGTGATAGACATATCAGTTTGGGTAAGGGAGGTGACGAGCTCTAACCCTTGAAGTTTGCCCTAAAAAGCCAAAACAAGCCAATCCGGCCAGTTTTTTAGATAGTATACATTTACCAAAACGCATAAACACATACAAGAGCAACAACAATAAATAAATAAATAAAGAGGAAGTGATTTGCAGACATCATGATCATATTCAGTTTAAAGTGAACAATACATTTGTCAGAAGTAGGTAAGATTTAAAGACTAAGGAAATCAATGGAGAGCAGAAATTTGTAAACCTGAGCAACAACAAAAAATAAATAAATAAAGAGGAAGTGATTTGCAGACATCATGATCATATTCAGTTTAAAGTGAACAATACATTGTCAGAAGTAGGTAAGATTTAAAGATTAAGGAAATCAGCGGAGAGCAGGAATTTGTAAACCTGAGTATCCACTCCACGCTGCTCCATCTGCAAGAATCTACTGCGATATTCGTTAAGTTCTCGACATAGTTCTTCATTAGTAGCCTCAAGCCAGGATATCCTGTCCTTAAAAACCTATATGCACGACCAACAAAAATCATTTAATTATCCAAATAACTAGTACATGTAAAGGCCTTCTCAGCTCATTGAATTCCTGCAAAACAGATCAACTAAGATGGCAGGTTTCTCAGCAACCCAGAACATGAGTGATACCTGTATTTCATCTGGCGAAACACCTCCTCCTCCACGAGCACAAATTAGCTCTGCTTGTAAATACTCAAGTTGCTGGCGCATCCGTTGCATTTCACTTGAGACTGGATCTCGATTGACCTAAAGAATAACAAGCACTCACAAGTTAACCACTGGTATGAAAAGCCCAAACAACATAAAATATCCTCATTTCACATGTATAAATGACTGCAAAGTTAGAAGCAGAAAGTGCTGACTTCTTTAGAAAGCGAGCCTCTTTCAAGGGTAATATTCTGATTGATGCTCTGCATCTATAGCAGTTAAAATAATTACAAACAAAGAATCCATTTACCCATCACAGAGGCAACTCACAATGGGTTTATTCTGAATATTGCGAGCTCGGTTAGCATATTTGAGAGTATTCAGAGTTTCCTCTGCATTAATATCTGCTGGACTTATACAAGCTGAAATAGAGGAATGTTAGGAAATGTTAGAAGAACAGTAGTAGACTATAGGTCCAAAAACAACAAAGAAATGAGCTAACGTATTTAAGAACTAGAAGGGTAACAAAACCTCACTTTTCGTAAGATTGAAGATTCCTGTAGTTTAAACATGCAACTATGTGCATGTTTCTAAAATAGAAAGACTACAATGTGAGAGAGTATTATTTCCTGGCATTGTGCAAAGTGCAACACATATCTGTCACTTACTAGACCACAATAAACATGACAGGAAGACTAAATTGTTAAATGCAAAGAACTTTTAAATGTATTTAACCATTAGTTGCTAAGAGTTCAAATAAGAACTTATAGTTGTAGACTGCACAATGAATTTGGGAAGTGGTCGGGGAGACAAGTGACAGAACGTTTCAAGCAAACAATAATCAGTAACATGATGTATTAGAGAACGGTCAACCATACATAAGAGACCCAATATAATGTTGTGAGAAATGTAATAAATTAAAGGACTCAGGCAAAAAAAACATGGGAAAAACGTAGCAGAAACATAAAAGAGTGGAAGTAAGATGCAGGGAAAAAATGTGAAATATAGTTAACACATGTTCTCCATCATTCTAGCAAGATTGCAGGGTTGTCCTTTCTCACTCTATCACCACTTTTTCTGTTTACACATTTTCCATTTATTTGCAACTGTCCATGTGCAATCTGCTGCTGGTTCACTTCAGGGGACATCTCCGGTCCCTTTTGCCATAACTCCTGAGACTTCATTGCAAGTACAGCCAACCAATGATGCATGACGCAACTCTGGATATGGCTATGACATCAGTTTTCCCATGATTTTACATATGCTCTTGAACTTCAAAATTTGAAGCATCTGAAACATAAACCACCCATTTTGAAGCATCCATGCATCATAGCTGACAACTCTTGACAACCGCTAGCTTCCTCAACTATGTCCTTATTGGGTATCCCACCAGCTATTTCTCATAAAAAGACACCCCAATCCACACTTTCAGATTAATCAAGTATTTCGTTTAAAATTGAACTGCTATAAAACTGCATGACTTCTTTTTTTCTCTTGAAAGACAGTCAACTACTGCAACTGCATCCGACTTGGATCCATCCTGTTATGATCACCATATCCACCAAAAACGTAGCATTAATGTAGTTAGGACAGTAGAACCCCAGATCATTCACTCTGGTCTGAACAGATGTGCCAAGCATGAATGATTTTTCTGAATTGGTAAATCATCAATGACATTCACATGTTTAGAGGTTAACCTCGGATAATATATATTGCTTTGTCAGCACTAAAAATTGATCTTGTATCTTTCAAACAAAATGTTTCTGCTAGATTTGCGTCAACATCATGCCCTTGAAGTCCTGAATTTTTGGATGACATTTATGCATGGTGTGCATGCTTTTTTCAAAGAGTTAAACTAGTGTATAGATCCTCTGCTATAGATCTTATAGATCCCCTTGACAAAAGATTCAAGTGGTACAGCCCTAATTGTAAGGTCTCAATTCATTCATGGAGAAAATACAGCCATTATACCAACCTTGTGGCTTTCAAATGGTATGGCCCGATATTGTGAGGTCTCAATTAAATAAGCACCTGATCACTTAGTTCTTCCGATCTAATTGTGATTTAAACTGAATAAGATTTCCACAAGGATGAATCCATCTATGAAAGGTAGAATAAAATATATGCTTTTGCAAACCATTATATTCTTCAAGGCATTCAAGAAATAGAAAGGACAGGATTCTTTTTGGTTTTCCTTTCTTTGATTTTTTGAAGGGAAGGACAGCATCCACTAAGAACAGTAACTCTTTCTAATATGTAAATTGCAGCCTTGTGTCCTCAGCAACTTGCTCAGTCATTACCCTTAATGATCCAACTGGCTAGTAGATAGCAGTATGTGCAAGGCCCAAAAGAACATTATACTCCTTAGGCCTTTTCACCTTCTATTTGGACAATTCCCCTGCAAACCTCATAGGTTACTACCAGCTGCCTCATCAACCATTCATTCCTTCACAACAGCAAGCAACCAACTGCCCAGTGGCCAACCATCTTATTTGACATCTAAAACAAATTTCAGTCTCTTTTGGCATTTGGATTTTCTTAAGGGCCGAACTGAGTCATCCATCATTCAATATTTTGCTCGACCCCAAAACTTGATAATAAGTAACGGAATAACTAGCTTCGCTAGAAATCTCCAGCTTCAGAGACTGTATCCATACACTTCTCAGTTCCTCCATTCAGCAGCCTCAATACCCCGGCAAGCAACATATACTTTTCAGAATTCTGGCATGAGCTCCAGAGTCCAAATAGAGCTTCCAAAATATCTAATCAAGGCCACATGCCACTTCTTGAAAGATATCTCATTCTAAATTGCACAGAGTTCTATAAACTCATCTCATGAAGGGCAATATTCAGATGACAGAGAAGTTTTGGAGGATCAATACACTCATTCACAACAGTTACCAATTTATAGATATCAATACACTCAACTTCTTCGAAGGCTTACCAAGCATTCTGAAAAGGCCAGAAATTTGAAGAAAACAATCGCCATTTAATTTCAGTTTGGCCATTTCAAATATTCTGATAATGGCATGAGTTCAGGAGCAGATTCCCAGAATGCCCTTCGGCCTCATGGTAGATGACTGATGCTATCTGGTAACCAAAAACTTAGCAAAGACAGTTTCCTAATGTTGCTAATAAAGAATCATAAAGACACAGAACAATAAATGAATGATCAACACCCTCAAAAAGAACTTTCTGTGCCAGTTTTTCTTTCTTCTTTTCAATTAATCATTTTCTACCAGCTATATCAGCTAGAAGACATAAAGGCTGGTTAAAGTTCCTGTCTTCTAAAAGAATAAAGTATACCTATCTATAATTACCTCCTTTGATATTGAGACGAATCATGTTGATTTCATTGCAACAAAGGAAGCATTACTAATATGTCCAGATGCATAAACAAGAGATAAAAGCATAATGCATACTGTAGTTATATGAGGCAATGGAATTAGCAGTTTCTTTTTCTACTTCTGGAAGCATGAAAGTTTTTTTTGCCACAAATGTTAAAATAATAGAAGTGAATCATGCCATGTGTTTTATCTCTGCTGTTCACTTAAATTGAACTAAATTGCCAATCTCCGTTTCACAAGACAATTTTACATATTCATAGTCCTGGCTCAGAAGAAACACTATTACCTATCATGACAGTTCTGCTGTTCCCCCCAAGTGAGTCCTGCCACAAAACATAAATAATTTTAGGTGATTAAACTTAATTAAATCATCACAAGCATTGAGAAAGCTGAGCAAGTGAATATGTTCTTCCCATGGACCAAATATATCCAAGCGATACATTTCAAGCCTTTGCATATAAAGCAAAATTATTTAACACCAAATAAATCTCACAAACACCCTTAAAAAGATATCGAACATCATGGTGGATGGATATCAAACCTGCAAGAGACGAGTAAGTTTGCTGTCCCTGTATGGCACATGTACACCCTCTTTTCGCTTTTTCTCGTCTCCAAGTGCACTTATGACATTGCCAAGAGCAAGAAGCCCCTTATTAATATGAACTCCTGATACATATTAGAACAATGAAGAAATAAGGGCGCTCGTTTTTTCTGGTAAGAAAAATAAGAATTTCTTCGAATCAAAGTTTCAATATTCTGAGAAAGTGATAGTATACCCTCTTTAAAACGAAGACCATCGGATCCTGTCCTTTTGGCACGCTCTGATCCAGCAAGATCTACCAAATGGAGCTTAGCACATAAATAATCTTCTCCACCATCATCTAGTGAGCCAGCCTCCCCACCAGCAATATCCCATTTACGCATCTGCTCCACAGTGATTGTGAAGATTGCATGCGAACGACTATTAAACATAAAACATAACACCATGAACACCATAAGATACAGGATAAATTAACGACAAGTAACACTCTATCACTATTGCAATAATTTTTTCCATTATCTAAACATAGAAATTAAGCAGTAGAAATTTGTGGACGTACAAATTGATAACAGTGAGTCCACAGATTGACAACATCAGAACAATGATATTTTTTTTCCTCAAATGGTCAGACTGATGATGTTATATGACGGAGCATGTGATGATAAGGCACATTGACCAAGAATGCTCACACTCTTGGGAACTCAATCTATAAAAAAGTTGATTAAAGAGAGTTCTCACATTCTTGGAAACTCAATCTGTACCAAAGTTTACTAATGTCCTTTGTATAGTATCCTACTATATTTCCATATCCTTCTTGTCCAATCAAACCACTAAAAGGGGTCTTTTTCATGCTTTGAAAACCAAGGAATTAGTGCCTTAGGAAAGGACTTAGGGTATTGAGTTAGAAAGAGGAAAAAGTAAGAAATCAAGCATAATATTTCTTTAGGAGCAATCAACCTACCCATCCAAGATTGATGATCACTCCAGTTAAGTTAGATGGAACAAACTATCTAGAATGGTCCTAGTCTGCAAACTATCTAGAATGGTCCTAGTCTGCCAAAATATTAATAGGAAGCCGGAGAAAATTGGGTGCATCATGGGGAAGACGAAAGAGCCTCCATAGATGATCAACCCCATGATGAATAGGAAAGTGAGAATAAGACTATAATGGCATGGCTTCGACATTCCATGCAGCCAAGTATCAGCAGGAGATTGTTGCTCCATAGAAATGCAAAGGATATATTAGAGGCAGTAGACAAGACATATAACAAGATGATCCAGCTAGGATTCACCAACCGCATCATGAAATAGTGGATTTGCAACAAGGGGAGATGACTGCAGAATTATGGGATATTAAGGCGTAAGCGGAAAGAGCTAGTCCACTATTAACCAATTAATCCCACCATTGATGATACTAAAAAGTAGATTGGGCAACAAACGGTCTTTGAGTTCTTAGCAAGCCTACATCCTAAAATTGAACTTCGAAGAGTACAGGACAAATTGCATAGAATTATGTAGACTGCAAGGGGACAAAGTCCAAGCATCCACCCTGAACGATCAACAGCTGTACCAAGATCAAGCAAGGGAAAGTGGGGGTACAAAAGGACTAAATCGTGCTCCACTTTCTCTCGCAAAAAGGAGAAACTAAAATGCTCCCACATTGGGCAGAGGAGACAAACCCGAAAGAACTATTGGGACTTGCATCCACACTTGAAACCGAAGCAAAGGAGTTCAAATGCGAATTGTTTGCCTTGCATCCTCCACTAACCAAATTTCAAATAATCACCTAAACAATGACAACAGCAAAGTCCATGATAAGATGTGCAGCATGAATGTCATTATGCTTATATAAGATAAGTATTCCCACTTTTAAAAATTGTCAGAATACTTCAACCAAAAAAGAAATGAATTCCCACTTCTACGAAAGAAATAGCATCCATGTTGACATTTGGACGACTACAACAGAGTTAACTGATGTAAAATTGACTCAGATTCACGATTTGCTATACATTGTTCTGTCTGCATTAATGATCTGTATTGCTCAATCTCTTAGGCCAACTTTCAATTGGTATCGTAACACTTATTTACAAACAAAATAAGCAGAGAGGGACAAAATTTACCATAATAACATAGACATTAAGTTCAGGAAACTGATGTCCAATGCATGTCCAGGCATAATAATAACACATCATAGCACATAAAGCAAAATTTAAAACCCTCCAATCGTGGGTTTGCCAAAAAGAAAACCATAAAGCCAATCCTTATGGACTACCATCGTAAAAGAGGACGTGGTTATCATTTTCATGCAAGTAATTGAGAAGATGGGACTCATTACCTTGACTGACTGTTCATGTTTGTGCTTCCTGTGGCTCTACTCAATGATCCTTGTTCCAGACATGCAGCCATTTCCTTTTGTGTGCTGACATCAATTTCTGTTGATCCTGCAAGTGTAATCACTCCATTCGATGTCTCTCGGATTTGTATTGGTGGCTTCCCTGGGACTGTGACTTTCCCAGCATGGCCATTAAGTGTATCGGATTTTCCAGCAGATGCAGGATCAAGCAAGTCTCGCACCTCCTCTTTCAGGATCTTAACACAGAAAGTTCCAGTAAGATTTATTTGCCATGACAAGGGACAACCGATAGCAGACCATGCATAAAATATCACATAGAGATATCAATGACTAACAGCAGAAACAAAAGAAAAAATCAATCATCATTGTCAAAGGCCAGGAAAAATATATGTTTCTCAAAACATTGTGACAAAGTTTATTAGCATGAAATTAGTATACAACAATAACAGATTCAGACGCCCTCTTCACCATTCAAAGCATCTTGAGAAACCCACAGCATCCAAAGTTGTTTGGTGGTTCAATCATGCATGCCTCCAGGGAAAAAAACCCTCAGGAATATTAGTTTCTTTTATTGGTTACTTTCTCTTTAAAACAGTGTTTGACAACCAGGTGAATCCACTTGGACTCGCCTGAGTTACTTAGGCTTGACAGGGTGCCAAGCCCAAAACTCCCCCAAACTCAGAGGGTATGTAATTAATATATTATTAGTTATATTTTATATATAATTGATTTAATCTTTGATAAAATCAATTGTACTTGAGTTACATTTAGTTTTATTTATACTTGTTTACGGTTTTATGCTTTTCAATGATTTTTCTATTTTCTAGTTTTTCTCCTTTTTCTGAAAATATGATCTATAACCAGCTCTGTGGATTTTTATTTGTGAGAACTTTTCCTCATCTTTAATATCGTTTTCTTCTTTTTTTTTATCATTTTCTATCTCTCACTGATTTTTCCGGACTTCTTAGGAATGTTTTTATTTTTTTGGGTCTTTTAGGTCATTAGGCTGCTCGGCCAGACTGGGGCAAGTTGACATGGAGTCTTATACTCACCCAAGTGACTCATCATTGATAGGGACCAAGTTCCGCAGCCGAGCTAAGTAGTGAAACATTGCTTTAAAACATTTGATTGAGGATATAGTGTGAAACAATTTCATACACCATCATGTAGAGTAGCTTCATCACATTGAACCACAGAAGAACATAGATCCTTAAATCATGTAAAGCATCACATCACCAAATGGATGCATACTTGTTGCCAATTTATACAGACAAAGTTGCTCTGTCAAAAAATGCTCTTCAAGAAAGTATGGACAACGAGAGCAATCCCCAATGGAGATTTGGACTGGAGGACTCCCTACTGCCCAAGGAAGAGTGGTGATTTTCTGCAGGCTGATCATCGAGGACAAAATCCAGACCAGGGAACAACTTTCTTGGGTGTGGGGATCCCAAGCCTCCAGATTTTCCAAAGAAACAGAAGAAGTGTGCTATTTCACTGCAACTTTTGGAGGGCATAGGAGTAAATCCTACCTCGCCACATAATATGTGTAATCCCATATTCCTAACGAATTGTTAAATCCAACATTTACAAGCCCTTTTAAGGTTAGATACTTTGGAGTTCTTGTCTGTTGGCTATTTTTTTGAGAGGAGCATGGAATGAGAAAAAACAATATACAGTGAAACGAAATACGAGGACTAAGGGCAATGGAGGTGTAGTTTCTAAGTTGAGCTTGATTCATGACCTCTGATTGGGGAGATAGCGTATCTTGTGACTTGTATATGTGAGGAAACCATTGTTTAAAGAAACGGTCCGCCTAGCGCCTAGGCAGCATGAAGGAGCTCAGGGCCCCTAGGTGCCAATACCTAGGTGCCCGCCCAGGCGGGCACCCACCACCGAATCTTAGGTGGGTGCCAAGGTATTGGGCCCTTTTTTTGAGAATAAATAGCCCCTTAAGGGCACTTGGGGTCATTTTTTACACATGATATTTTCATAAAAGGATACTGGGGGTATTTTAAAACCCCAGAGTGAAAAATTAATAATAATAATAATAATAATAATGGAATCTAGTCCCCCAAATCTATTGTTTTTGAGATATCTATGAATCAAAAAAAAAAATGCGATTTCAAGAAACATCTATAAGCTTACTTTACATTGTTGGACATTTGGGCTATTGGTTTTATACTTCTCTTTTGCTTTTCAACTTGTCTGGTTGTGATCGTGTTCATGTGTCAGTATGGAGTGTGCCATACTCAGTTTGGATTGGATGGTTGGAAGTTAATCCACAATGGACTCGCTCATGTTTTTTACTTTTTTCACTAAATCTTCAATGATTTGGAGTTTTGAACATGTTTCGATATCCATGCATTTATATTTGCGGGGAAACAGTTAGTTAGAATACATATAAATGCAAAAAAAACATATTAACAGGACATATATACAATTTTTCACCTCAGGGCACCTGAGTTTCTAGGTGCCTACCGAGCACCTAGGTGCTGGGCACCAGGCAGGCCGCCTAGGGGCCCGCCTAGTGTTTTTTGAAACATTGGAGCAACCATTGTTAATAGGAATTTCCCACCAGGGTAAAGGAGACGTGGGATTTTCCTTGAGATGGATATTTCAGTCACAACCTTAGTAATCAACTATTCAGCACTCTGGGTACACCATGTTGGGGTTTTGATGAAGGATACTAACTTTAGAGGAGCGAATAAGGCATTCTCATGGTAACTAAGGTAGCCATCTCAACTATGGCAGAGGTTATCAAAGACTTTTGTGCTTTCTTTCTCTAGCCCCGAATTGTGGGAGGAGATTCTCTAAACATGACCTTCGGCAGTTAATTAAATGTCAAGCAGCCCTTCGCGGACTAAGGACAGTCCTTCAAGAATTGGGGATATATTACAAGAGATCATGAAATTAGACAGTTGTTTAGGATCGCATTTAGCATGCTTGAACTGATGTATCAAGGATGGGTAACAATGGATGGGATGTTGCCTTTATCGATAGATAGGATTAGACAGGAGTTATTTTCCTTATTCTTAAGTCATTTATTTACTTCATCTCATATGATAACTTATCAGAGAAGTAAACATATATAACGAGTGCACTGGCAAATCAGAAATGCATTTTTGTTAAGCTGCACATCTAAACAAATTTTTATTGTTGCAGACAACACATTCCATTCCCAAATTGGTATAAAGCTTGGTAGAAAAAATAAAAAATTCTCCAGTGGCCACAACTTATAAGGGACTGCTGCAATGTGCTTAAATGTCATTCATATCATGCTAGTATCAATGTGCAAATAAAACTTCGCACAAAACTGTAGAAGCCCATCACCGAGTGTCAAGCCATGGCAAGATCAGAATTCACTTCACAAACACCAAGTCTCATGCCGTGACAAGATCAGAATTCACCATAGTAATCATAAACATAAAGGAGAAGGTTACATACTCCACACAATAGAAGACTAACACAAAAACCAATAAGCATATTTTCTGTTTCCGGCAGACTTCATCCTCGCTTTCAGGCTACAGGATCATCCTAGGACATTCTTAACATACAAATTTCTTTTTTTTCAAAATTCTTTTTCTTTCCCCTTCCGTTTTATCCACTTCTATGGATTCTTGGTGACCTTTCAATGACATGTACGAGACTCACCATCTCCCAATCTTGAAACGTTACTAGAGAATCCATTATTTTCTCTCAATGGTGTTATAATGTTCTTTTTTCTATTTGAAGTAATTTTTACAATACATGTGATTGTTGTCTGGTTTGGTTTAAAATATTATATTAGAAAAGCCTAAATCTGCATGAAATAAAGATCCTTAGTAGACCTCGTATACCAAGTGAGCACCATGCCATTTTCCATTAAGTACAACTCATTTGCAAACATCTTTTGGACCAACAAGTTCATAAACCATGTGTGAGAATTGAATAGCTTATGAAGTACTTTCTTGATTTAAATCAATTCATGCAGTTTTCTCATAGGCAGGCAAATACTTGATATCAAGTAAAAATCACATCATTCTCAGATCAAAGAAGAATGTTCATACTGACACTATAGAGGTGAATATAATTGCAATCTTAACATAGCAAATGACCTATAGGACAGATAGAGAAATGAACAGAAAGAGCAAAAGTTGGAGCTGAGGAACCTCAATGAATGAAACACGTAGCTGGAATTCAGTCCTACTCTTCAGGGTTTCAATCTTGTTAAATAGAGCGTCCATTACTTGAGGTATAAGCCCGGCCCGGCATCCATCCCTATAACCAGTTCCCATGGTGTATGTTTTGCCCGAACCAGTCTGCAACACAAACTAAATTATTAGAGCCAATGAATTAAAAAGCGGCCTGCCTAGCGCCTAGGCAGCCACCTCGGCGGGCCAGGGGGCTTGCACGAATCGCCCAGGCCTAGGTAGGTATCCTAGGCAGGGAGTCCCTAGGCAGCCTGCCTAGGCTCCTGGGACCCCACCTAGGTGGGCTCCCAACGCCTAGGGGAAAATGCCTCTCGTTGAGGGGCTTTTTTGTCTTTTTTAAATGCCTCTCCTTGAAGGGCGTTTTTTTGTCTTTTTTGCCTCTAAATTAGGAGAAAGGGGGTTTAGGTTATTGTGTGACCTAAACCCCTTTGTTTACCTTTAAAATGAAAAAAAATTCAAAAAAATCATTTTTTCACATTTTTAAGAGGTATTTCAAAGTTTTAAAAAATAGATCCAAACATCGTCGTTTTTTTTTGAGAGTTGATTTTGATGATTTTTTAAGCTTATTAGAGGTTTTTGGGAAGCATTTGAGATTGGGAAACATGTCAAACATTGAATATTGAAGATCGAGCAAAAACATTAGTTAAAAATCTTCATATTTGAGATTTTATTTGTTATTTCAATGTCTTATTCGGGTTCCTCTAGAAGTGGAGATCCGAGTTGGAAGTATGGTTATAACCCAATTCTGAATGACAAAAATTACATAAAATGTAATTATTGCAAAAAAGATACTAATGGGGTTATAAACCAATTCAAAAACTACCTTGCCGGCATTAGGGGGAATGTTGCCCCTTGTAAAAATGTTCTTGAAACTATCAGAGAGGAGATTAAGCAATATATGAATTCGGTAAAACAAAAACAATAACAAAAACCTTGTCATTTAGATAAGGCTATTTTTGGTTCTACTAGAAATGGTGATCCGGGTTGGAAGTATGGTTATAACCCGAAACTAAACGATAAAAACTATATGAAGTGTAATTTTTATGAAAAAGATACCAATAGGGTATTAACCGGTTCAAGAAACACCTAGCCACTATTAAAGGGAATATTGTTTCTTATAAAAACAATCCTGAAGCTATTAGGGATGAGATTAGACAATATTTTAATTTAGTAAAACCAGAAAAAGAAGAAAATGAACCTTGTTATATGGAAATATCTTCTCTAGGTTCTTCTAGAAGTGGGGTGATCTGGGTTGAAAGTATGGTCATAACCCGAATCTGAATGATAAAAATTGTACAAGATGTAATTATTATGGAAAGGATACTAATGGGGTATTTAGCGGTTCAAGAAACACCTTGCCGGTATTAAGGGGCTATTGCCCGTATAAAAATGTTATTAAGGCTACTAAGGAGGAGACTAAGCAATATTTGAGTTCAGTGAACACAAAAAGCAAGAAAATGATGAAGAGGCACTAGGTAGAGCAACCAAGACTCATGGGGCCTCATCTACACATAGTAAGAAGGGGGGCGAAGAAGAGAAGGACGAGGCAAATTCAAAAGAAACAGAAGAGGACGAGGCAAATTCAAAAGAAACAGAGGAGGACAAGCATTATGTTGAAGACGTAGATGATTCTGATGATGATGGCCTCGAATCTGATGCATATGATGAGGCTTACCCTACTTTTTCAGATGATGACTGAAGAAACTTGACTCTTGGTGTTGAGTCTTAGACTGTGTGCTTTCGTTTTTTTATTTTCTAGTTTTTACTATCTACTCTTATGTGTATGCCTGTATGGTTGTATCATTGTATGGAAATATGGATTATGGAAGGATATGAACTATGGAGCATGGAGTATGGTCTATGGGGTATGGATTATGGATTGTGACTGTATTATTAATTTACTAATTACTATTATATTTTATTTTTTTTTGTGCTAGTAGTTTATCTATTACGAATATGGTTTGGAACTTTATTAATTTACTGATTACTGTTATATTTTATTTTTGTTTGTGCTAGTAGTCTATCTATTACGAATATGGTTTGGAACTTTTTGGATTATGGGATTTCCAATATTTTATGATGTATACTCATATTCCCTGCCCATGCCCCTCTTCTTCAACCTAGGTGTTAGGCTGCCCAGGTTCTGGGCGGAGCCTAGGTGCTGGGCAGCCAAGACCCCCCGGTCGCCTAGGCGCTGCCCAGGTTATGGGCGGAGCCTAGGTGCTGAGCAGCCAGGACCCCCCGGTCGCCTAGGCGCTGCCCAGCGTTTTTTGGAACACTGATTAGAGCAATCAATTTGGTGATGGCCCAAAGGGTATTCAAGCACTGCAATTAACATAAAATGGAGGAAATCAAAATCACCTGTCCATATGCCAGAACAGTTGCATTATATCCTTGGAATAAACCATCAACAAGTGGAGCGACACATTCTTCAAACATGGCTGAGGATGGTGAACCACAGCTTCCATAGACATGGTCGAAGGTAAAAGAATGAGTTCCAATTTGCACCTATAAATTGCCATAGATCAATGTCCACATCTCAAAAATCGTATTAGTTTTAAAATAAAATGCAAAAGAAAAAAAGTTGACAACTCAAATAAGAAATGCATTCAGGTTGTGCTATAGCTTACAAATGTTAGGGTAAAGATTCAACAAAAGGAATAGTGCCTTCAACTTTGAAAAGAAGAAGTACTAGTACATAGAGATGGAGATGACTAGGAAAATCAATAACGTTGTTCTCGGCAAGACTGAAAAGCCATGAATTTTACAAAGAAAACAAAGGGTATATGCATGTTAAACACACCATCATCAGATGCTATTCAGAGGGCGAAGCTAACTCCTTAAAACAGTGATTCAATATTCATAAAATGAGTGAAGACTACCAGGTATTTGAAAGGCAAGTAAAACAGTTCTGTGTGAACCATGAAATGTGATGGGCCTTTACCAAGAACCGCCATATCGCTCGCCAAAACCAACTTCCTCCAATAAAAAATGGTGATTAATTAAAAAAGAAAAAGAAAAGAAAAACTAACAGAAATCTTTATCGCAAGTGTCAAAATAATCCACCAGAAGATATTTTCCCCATCAAAAAAATGAATCACAAAGGAAATAAATTCCCCAAGGAAATTTATCCATACTCCGCAAAATACAGAGCTGGTTTCGGCCTCCCATCATATTAGAAGACATAATAATTTAGGACCCAAGCTGATACATCTAGTCATCAAGGACATACGAAGAAACAAACACACTAATACATCCCCACGTAGCCAATGCCCACATTCAACTGAAGCCAACAAAGTACACAAAAGGAGGCCATGTGAACCTATTTGCTCAGTATGTTTTAATACCTGGGGTTTAGCAGGAATTACAGTGACACAGTCTTTACATCCTTGGGAGCGTTCATCGCCGATGAGAGGGCGAACATGGACGGCAACCTTCACACAGCATTCCTCAGCAGAGCCACCGTTTTCCATCATGCAGAGAGAGGAGAAGAGACAGAGACAGAGACCGAGATGGCGACGAATCTAGCTACGCAAGCATTGCGAAACGGATCCAAGAGCACAAAATCAGATCTGGAAGAAGACCAAGAATGAAAATGTAAGTCGATAGGAAAGAAGAATAGATAGTGGAGAGAGATAGGGATTAATGAAGGGTAGCAAAAGGAGAAAAGTGGGGAAAAGGAAAAGAGGGTGGGGAGGCTAACTAACTGCAGCGACAACAACCAGTGTCCCTGTCATTCTCATTTTTCCTTGCTCTGCACACCACAACACACTGTCCACTGTATCAGAGTGGGGGGAGGAAAGAGAGAGAGAAAGAAAGCTGTTGGGTTTGAAAACGACTGGTTTGGCCCTAGAGAGAGAGGTTTGGCCCTAGAGAGAGAGGAATGGTGGACGACTTTCTCTCTCTTCTCACACTTTTCCTTGCTCCAGAGGCCAAGCACCGCAAAGCAACGCCTCCTCTCATTGGAGTTGAGGCCCACCTCACATGGGCTACGGCTGCTTCTGGGGGGCCCACGCCCTCCTCCTAGCATTCATTCACTTCTTCGTAAGGGCAGGAGAGAGAGCTGTGTGTGTGCAGTGCAGCAAGTAGTGGAAGAAAGTAGAATGCAAGCTAAGCAATTCATTGCCCGACTCTTCTCTTCTCTTCTTCTTTTTTGAATGAATCTTCTCATTCTCTCTCTCTTCCTCAAGCGGATGGATTTGATGAGAGAGGGACACGTATAAGCGGAAATGAGTCATTGTCCCCGCCTCTTCCAACCGAACCCATCCTTTTTCCTCTTTTATTTACCATGTAACCAAGTAAAAATCTCTTGCAAGTAAATCCACCCTGCCCTCCCAAGTCTTCTCCCACCACACACAAGTACCGACTTATCTTGAGTGAGGTTTGTACGAAGTGTCAACCTTATACTATTGAAGTAAAGTCCCCCTCAATACTATGTTGAAAGTGTGCCTTTGGTTCCACGTAACCTTACAATAACATAAAAATGTATTGTTGGCCCCAATTATAAATTTTAAAGTTCCAAAAATAATGACAATCAAGTATATCGATATACATATGAGAATAGACAGTCGAGATAATTTGTTACAAAATGAACAATTTTTAATACTAGAAATCATTTTTTTCTTTCATGTCTATGAATCTTAAAGTTGAGATGATTTATTTGAGGGTTTTCCTAGATAGGGACAAGCTTCACTAGTAGGTTTTTTATATACACCTTACCCATACAGTACAGGTTTGAAACCTTATATAAAAATTCTCATATATATATATATATATATATATATATCATTTTTTTCTTTCGTGTCTATGAATTTTGAGGTTGAGATGATTTATTTGAAGGTTTTTCAAGATAGGGACAACCTTCACTAGTAGGTTTTTTATATGCACCTTACCCATACAGTATAGGTTTGAAACCTGATATAAAAATTCTCATATCTATATATATATATATCTATATATGGGAAATTCTAGCGTAGGCTTATGGGCTTACAGCCCAACAATTCAGATTGAATTTAGGTTTATCTGACGGACACAACCACATTTCGTATTTTAATTTTAATTTACACTTTCAAATCATGTGAAATTTTAAGAGTTTATTCTTCTCATCAAGACTCACCTAATAAAAATATTAAAAAATTAATTTGTAATATATAAATTGATCAAAATATCCCTTATAATTTTTAGAGGTATTTTGGTTAATTTAATTCTCACGAAATATTTTTTGATATTTCTATTGGATTCTTCTATTTTTATAGAACACAAGCACAAAAATTCAAGTGATTTCAATTTATAAAAAAAAAAATTAAAATTCAAATCGATATGCAATTGTGATCATTAAATATAGACTATTGAGCTCATATGTAGTTGTAAATACCCTGGCTTAGCATTTTCTTTTATATATATATATAGGAAAAGTCATCCCGACGCCTATAAGTGAAAATGAATAGTGATTTTGCCTACTTTCTTTATCGTTCAAATTTCATCATGCGGTCACGATTGTCTAGTAGTGTTTTATTTCTTTCTTTTTTTTTCTATAAATCGGAATAACCTGAAATTTGGAGAGTATGTACATCTTACTGACGTACATCTAAACTGACGTACATCTAATAAAAATATAAGAACATTATTCTTGAAAAATAAATTAACCAAAAGGCCTATGAAATTTTTGGGGGTATTTTGGTCAATATTTTTCATGTAAAATATTTTTTTATATTTTTCAATGATTTCCCTATTTTTGATGAATACACACTCCGAATTTCATATCGTTCCGATTTGTAGAAGAAAAATGAAAAATAAAATACTACCGGATAATCGTGACCGCGTGATGAATTTTAGACGGTGATTGGGGTAGACGAAATCACTGTTCATTTTCACCTATAGGCATTGCGTAGTATTTTATATATAAGTCAAGCTCACTCCATGTGATAACATGTATTTAACACTCGTCTCTCTCTTCCTTCTTGTTATTTTTTGGTGAACATTTTTCCTCCTTGTTCAATTCAACCTTTCCGATCCGAGGGGCAAGCCTAGGCCAGGGTAATACACGCTCAGCCCGATTTGGTCCAGCCTAGCCCGGCTCTTATTTCTTCATCTTTTTTATATTGTTTTCTTTAAGTTTTACCCTACGCTGCCTTGGCTCTATTCAAGCTGGGCCTAGCCTGACCAAGGCCCGACTCATTTCCAACCCTAATTGGATGTGCCCCTAAAGCAAACTTATGGAGTGCAAGAGATGCGCAATTGAGTCATCAAATTTGGAAACACCCCTCCTCCATTCCAAGCTGATCTTAAAAAAAGAAAAAAATTAAATAAATATAAAATAATAACAATAATAATAATTGTAGTAATAATATCTAATGAAATGGAAAATGATTCGAACATCCCGTTTGCCTAGCCTGGTTTCCTGGAAGTATCGTCCCGTTATTACGTCTCCTGCTCTCCCTATATTGCTTCACTTCGAAGCAATTATATGCTTGCTACTATATTGGTAGGGCAGACATTTAGTTTGAAAGAAATCTTTGGTGGGTGTTTTAATGTTTATTTAAATTAGGTTAGATTGAACAAACAAACATAAAAGACTAGATAGAAAGGCAAACCACAACTAACGCTTTCTAAATCACCCTTCCCCTATCTCCTTCACTTCCATAGTAGATAAATGAAGGGATTCTAAATCACCCTTCCCCTATCTCCTTCACTTCCATAGTAGATAAATGAAGGGATTGTATACAATGAGACCATTTATTTTGATACAAGGTGGTCATAATTGCTTACAATCATCTTACGTGAAATCTCATAGTTTAAGTGCGTTACAAAGTTTGAATTTTTTTTAAAAAACGTTTATGCTTAGTCAATGGAATAAATGCAGCCATCAACTTTTATATCTAATGGTCAAGATTAATTATGACCACCTCGTACTAAAGGTAAATAGTCTCATTGTATACTTTTCCACAAAAAAATATGCCCATTAAAAAAAAAAAAAAAGAGTGCTACTTTGGTTTTCATTTTTCAAACTATTAGCCTTAAGCCTCAACCCTCTCATGGGAGCATATGCTACATTAACTCCCTCTTATGAAAAAGGGAAAAGTTTATATAGAGCCAAGGCTCTAAACAATCAAATTTGAGTGTACCTCAAAACTTTCACTAGAAGATGTTGTTTTGATGCTCAAATATCCTCAAGTTGATCATCTCGACATCAAGATGCATGGGCATGAGAAAAAAATGGATTTCAAGTTTGGGAAATAGTGTATTTTGTAACGTATTTTTGGACCGTCAATTTTCAAGATTTTCAAGTTTTCATAGATATGTCGATCTACACTATTTTTTAAGCTTTAAACCTTATAAATAAATATAAAAATATATTTTAAGGCTATCACAAAGATTTCCAGTATTGAAACTGCATTTCTCGACACTATTTGAAAGTAGGTTCTAATTTTATTGTTTAGAGCCTAGGCTCTATACAAACCGCACCCTATGAAAAATTATTTAGGAGTTTATTAAGATTTAATTTTTAGGATGTAACCTGCTCAACCTAGAGGTTTATAAGTAATTTGTATTTTATAGAAATTTTTTAATGAATAGATTTTAGTGTTAATAAACTGAAAACCGAGTAGCTCTTTTTGAAAGTTCTCGTCTAATGGTTCAAAATGGGTGCTGAAAATTTTAGATAAAAAAAATGATTGTATCTATAAGATCGTTTACATGGGTACAAGAAAGTCACATCAAATGTGAAATATGAGAATTTAGGGTAATGTAACAAAGTTTGAGAGATATTTTTGGGACCTTGAGCTAAGTCAAAGCCACATCCTCAATCACCTAATTTCGTATCTAATGGTTAATAGCAATTATGACATCTTTGTATCGAAAGTAAATAGTATTCTTGTATATTTTTCCGGAAAGAACATATCGTACACAGGTCTTCTACAGTTCTACCTAACGTGATAAATGTATAATAGGGTTCTCGCCATATGAGTTCATTATGCATTAAAGTACATGCATCCGTGGCTTTTACGAAAGGCATGATATCAGTTCTTTAGTTAAGAAAATGAAAACTAAAGCTAGTGGAATTGTAGAATATCTTCTCACTTTTTTACTAAAAAAATGATTTGATGTATTTTAACCAAACTATAATACTAATGATGATAGTGATAGTATGGATTACATTTGATAATCTCTTTCCGGAACTGTTGCCATATTTTCAAGTTGGTAGCTGATTCCATAATAGTTTAACTAAGTAAAGCTTCACCTCATAACTCATAAAAAATGGCAAATTCAAGTGTTGAAAAATCTTTAAATCGATCATCTCAGCTTAAATATTATGGTCTTGAAAAAAATTTAATATTTAAATTTTTTAAAAATAGTGTATATTGCAACAAATCATCTAGACGATCCATTTCGTCTAAAAAATAAGTGTTTTAAAATCCTCTGTATCAATTTTTGAGTTTCAAATTTTGTTGTTGGTCTTTGAAATTAATTTTAGAGCCATCATGAAGATTTTTGATGCCGAAAGTACTTTATGGATGAGGACTTGAGGCGAGGTTTTATTTTTCTTCATAAAACCTAAGCCCTATACAAACTTAATCGTTCAAAAATATCTAAAATTTATAGTTCCGATATAATCGGAACTATTGCTAATGATTTTTCCAGACTAGGGTGTTAAAAAACGAATCGAAATAGAACCACACGGTTTGGATTATGAACATGTGGGGCCGGTCCAATTTTGCCAAAATATCACCAGCCCCATTTTTTTTTAATTTTTTTTATGTACTCTACTTTTTCTATCGGTCAAGTCACTTGATCGGATTGCTAATCAGGACCATTGAACCGAACCGGCTTTCTGGACCTTGGCCTAGACAAAGAAACAACATTGTTTGTGTATCATCAGCCGAACCGGCTTTCTGGACCTTGGCCTAGACAAAGAAACAACATTGTTTGTGTATCATCACCCCTCACTTTACCGTATCCTCCCTTTCCCGTCTTGGGCATTACATGCATCCAATTTTGGCATTTTACATTTTCTTAGATAAGGTGAAGAAATAAATAGTGAAAATGGTGCAGATATGCCAAATTTGGAGCGGATGGTCAAACTACTGAAACTTCTTTCATTTAAGTACTTCTCAATAATTTTTTTTTAAAAAGTTCCATGCTGCCCTTCTTCTGAGGTTGTAAGCCCGAATGAATGAGGTTCTTTTGACAATTTAACCCACTTGACTCACTAGAACAATGACATGAAAATACCCCTACTTCTTTTTGGATGTTTTTTATAATTTGTCGCCATGTGTTTCACCTCAAGATAAAAGATGGCTTGTTTGGCTTCTAAATTCATAAAAAGAATTTTTAACAAAAATTGGGTTATTTGTCCAATCTTGGCAACAACAAAGAGTGTGCGAGTTCAATTTTTTCTTTCTTAATTTCATCTCTAGGTTTTACATCACCAATAAAAATACCTATAGGTTCCGTTTTACGTTTATCGATTGTATGGTACCGATAGTAGCAAGACTTTGCACAACAAATACATAATTTTAAAAAATAACCAATTTAATGGCAAATTAGTTAATTCAAACACCTCAGGTAGCTTCACAGGTTCACAATTTGATTGACATTTATTTAAAAAAAGACTAATATGCCTATTTGTAACCTAAAAGGTGCATCTTTCGGTGCATTTTGTTTGCTGATGCCATTGGATGGAACGTAGATGAGTTAATGTTACTTTTGAGCTAGTGTGGTCCTCCCTCTCTCCTTTGCTGCGTTCTAAAAACCTCTTTCAAGAAGGACATATATGCGCTGGCCCTTTCCCTCACATGCCCTCACATGCTTTACATTCTACTACCATCTTTTCTTTTTAGAGAGGGCCCTTCCCTTCCTTTCTTTCTGTCCCCTTTCCCCAAAAACCCACCTTGCACCATTATTACAAACCCTAAAACTCCTCAAAAGCCCATCTCTCTCCTTTTTTATCATTACAATATAACTCTTAAAAGTCCTCATTACTCACTTCCAAATGTAACTAATCTTCCTCATTATCATCCAAAACCAAAAGGATAGACTTGAGAGCTGATGAAACATCTCTGTCTTCCTTACCCCACCAATCCTCCTCTTTAACTAGCTTTAGGAACATGAAATGAACCCAATGGACCCTCTTTTCAGTCCAACTGTACCTACCATCAATGCCTTGGATATTTTTTTCTACCCATTCTCACTTTATGATGTTGTTGGGGAACAGCCAGGGCGCGCATGCCACATGAATGCACACTTCAATGGCAACCCAAACCCACGACATGTAGACTCCTTGCCATTCTTCAAGGCTGATAGATAGATCCATGACTAAGCTACTCTTTCCTTCTATGAATGAAGCGACGGTGTGGCATGTTTGTTCCCTTGATTTTGTAATGCTTTTCATTATGTTGTTGGTGTTTCCTTGCCAAGGGTGGTTTAAGAACTGTCCATGTAATATTTATTGGAATTACTTACCATGAGACCGTAATCTTTGATACAAGGGGATCACAATTAATTGCAACCATTTGATGCGAAATCTGATAGTTGGGTGTGCCACAAAGTTCGAGAAAATTTCTTTTGAAGTTTGAGCTTGGTCAATGAAATAAATGCAACTTTCTAATTTCATATCTAATAGTCAAGATTAATTGAGACCACTATGTACTAAAGATAATTTGTCTTATTATATACTTTTTCATATTTATTTTGATTCTTTAATAAAACAGGTAGGACTAGGGACTGATATCCCCACTAATTCACCCAAAAACACGGACTGATATCCCCACTAATTCACCCAAAAACACCAGGGGCCATTCAATCGAGTTTCGATTTTGTATTACTTTATGTTGTTAATATTTACCAATTTAGATGGGAAAGTCAATATATAACAAAATTAAAATTCTACAGTGGGTGTGGTTTGTATAAGGTTGAGGCCCTAAACAATGAAAGTAAGGTGCACCTTCAAATAGTGTCAAAAGATGTTGTTCCTATGGGACTATTGATGAGAAGATGATGAAAATAATACCAAGCTCCCAAGATTAATGACAATGTCGTAAAACTGTGGATCGTAGAGGTCAGGTTATACCTGAACATTGAGAACTTTTTATTTTGTTATGTACCTCTCCATAGCCGTAAAATCCTTCTTAAAGAGGAATGGGAGGAGGCTATTCTCCAACGGTCGGCTGCCTCTTAGAATCTTTGAGAAACGTGACCCTCTAATCCTGAGAGGTGGGTAGTTATTTTCTACCCATTGGATAATGACATATCATCTCTCTAAGAATGCTCTTTTTTATTGATAAAAATAAAATGTATGATGAAGATAAAAAGAGAGAAAAATATGGCACGTTTAATGCCCCATGACCACCCACAAGTACCAACATCTCTTACTTGGCCATAAGGACAAAATATATTGAAATATCATAAAGTTTATACCACTTTGTGAGTTTAACATTTATGAGCATATTCTTGTCATGGGGCTTGTCATGCTTATGCGGTTATGCATCTCATAACATAAAAAAATATCTAAAATCATGTCATGGGGTTTCTCATGTTAATGCAACTTTTTCTCATATAACCAAGACATCAAATAAAAATATCCCATTTGGGAGTTTCAGACTTAAATATTCTTGAGTCCCATCAAAGCTACATTCTTTGATAATATTTATGCACTTAACCCCTTTTTTAAAGGGTTAGCAATCATATCTGAAGATGGCAAATAACTTACAATTATTTAATTCTTTTCAATGATATCATAAATGTAATGATAATCAATTTCAATATGCTTACCCTTGGAACTATAAGCTCCATTTCTAATTGGTGAGATAGTAGCCCTATTATCAAAAAAAAAATTAACAGGTCCATCAGCTATATCTAGCTTGAAATAATTTATGAAGCGTTTAATCCAGATGACATTAGTTGTAGCAATGCTATAAGCAATATACTCGGCTTCCACAGTATACCAAGCTACACAACTTTGTTTCTTGTTAAACCAAAAAACACATCTATCTCTAAAGAGGAATACAAATTCTGAGATTGATTTTCTATCATTTGGTCTCCTGCAAAGCATTAGAGTACCCAGTAACCTCTAAGTTGTCAGCTTGGAAGCACAACTTGTAAGTTTTAATTTTATGAATATATCTGAGTATCTTTTTTACGACTTGCGAATGAGCCATCTCAGGATTACTATGAAATCTACTTACAAAACTATATACATGACTTAAATCAGGTCTTGTACATAACATGATATAATTTATGCATCTTACAGCTTGAGCATATAAAATTCTTTCCATTTCAGCTTTTTCACTATCATTTAATGGGCACATTTTGTTTGACAATTTTAAACCTTTACAAACTGGTGTATTTATGGGGCTTGCATTTTTCCATCGCAAATTTCTTTAAAATACTTTCTCAATAATTTTCTTGAGATAAACATAAAAGTCTTGAACTTCTATCTCTTGTTATCTTAATACCCAATACATATAAGGTTTCTCTTATATCTTTCATCTCAAAATGGAAACTTAGCCATGATTTGGTATAGCTAATCATACCAATATCATTACCAGCTATCAAAATATCATCTCCATATAGTGACAATATAACAAAATTGCTCCAACTATTCCAAGCATATACACGATGGTCTAACATGTTAGCTATGTAATTAATTTCAGTAATTGCGTTATGAAAAATAAAGTATCACTACCTAGAATATTGTTTTAGACCATAATAGAATCAAGTTCACCATCCATGACTTGAGTCTACTCAGTTGAATCATGTGAGCTAATAGTTTCACTATAGCTTTGAGGTTCATCTATTGAATCCTTACTCATTGAAGAATAATTCTTTTCATTCAGAAATATATAAAATTATTCTAAAGTCGTAAGTGAGTCTCTAGTTCTTTTAGGCCTATCAGGTATACTTAATTCAATCGAATCATTCTCACCAACTGTAGAGGAAGATTGAGAAATAAAGTCTTCCAGACCCTTATCTCTATTAGTTTCATGTAAGTCAATAGGCTTACTTAAATTATGTTCATCATCTATATTTCTAATAAATGAGCATCACGACTATCTATTAATGATCTAGTATCATGGTTATAGAATCTATAACCTTTAGAATTTTCTAAATAACCTATAAAAGAGTATTTTATAATTTTACTTTGTAATTTATCTCTATTTTGTGGTAGTATAAGCACATGTACCCAAAAACCCCAAACTTTCAAGATAGTAAGGTCAGATTTCCTATCTGTCCATAATTTATATGGGCTAAAATCTATAAATTTAGTTGGAACATGATTAATAAGATATATTGTAGTGTTAAGAGCCTCACCCCAAAAAATAGGTGGTAAGTTTGAATGGCTCATCATGGACCTAACCATGTCCATTAGAGTTTTATTTTTTCTTTCAACTACACCATTTTGTTGTGGTGTATATGGCATAGTTGTTTGGTGAATTATATCATGCTCCTTACAAAATTCAGTAAATAAGGCGGAGCCATATTCATCTCCACTATCTGTTCGCAGAGTTTTAATATGTCTTCGTAACTGATTTTCTACCTCAGCTTTATATTCTTAAAATTTTTCTAATGCATCTGATTGTTACTAATTAGGTATACATATCAATAACGTGAATACTCATCTATAGATGTTATGAAATATTCCATATCTCTATGTATTTTTACATTTAATGGGTCACATATATCAGAATGAATAATATTAAGTAGTACACTTGACATTTTGCCTTTAGGGAAATGCTTCTTAGTTAATTTATCAGAAATACATAGCTTGAACACAATTTCTCCTAAATTGAGGAGTAAACCTTTTTTAACCATTTGATTCATTTTGTCTTTATTTATATGTCTTAACCTTAAGTGCCATAAATATGAATCATCCACACACATACAAAGCATAAAAAAAGGCATCAAAATAACCAGAAAGAGATGAACATTCATTAATATTCAATCGGTACAAATTGTCCACTTTAGTTCCATACACCAATGCTGTAGAATGCCACTCAATGGTGACTCGACTAGACTTGAACCTTATTTCATAACCCTTGTCGTCTAGCCTAGGGACAAAATCAAATTACATGCATAGAAAATATTATTCAATAGGAGATTTGTTCCTCATGGTAAACACAACTTGAAAGTACTGACACCAAGTACATCACAATAGCTGTCATTCCCCATATGAATACGCTGGTTATCGGCTGCGATATCCTTCAACTTCGTGAATCCGTCCTTAGTCCTCGAGACATATTGAGTGGAGGCTGAGTCGACCCACCAATTCTTCAGATCATGGTCGGTAACTAAAGATTTTAAGACTATGCAGATCAAGTCTTTTCTTTTATTTTGATTATTTCGAGTATGGTTGTTATTCTGGTTTCTATTTTTGTTTTTTAACTTGGGACAATTAAACTTGATGTGTCCAATTTCCTTACAATAAAAACAGGTCTTCTCAACCTTATTTTTTTGATTTATAAATTTTTTTCTTTTTCCTTTAAACCTATTATTTTTCTGATTATTGTAAGGTTTCTTGGGAGTCGGAAAAGATGTACTTTGGGTAAAATGGAGCTCATTAGACTTCTTCATCATTCATCTCTCAGCTTCAATACTGAGGTGCATGGGAAGATTCAACATATTTATTCCTTGTGCACAGTGGTTCAATGCAATTACAACAGGCTCCCAAGATGGAGGGACATTGTTAAGGACAATGGACACTTGCATGCGATCAGGGACTGGATTCCCGGCCGCAGTAAGGTCCTTTGCGAGCACTGCCATTTTATTGACATGCTCGATCTTTGAGTCCAATTATTTCATTTTGCAAAAATTATATTTTTCTAATAACAATTGCACATGGGTTTCAAAAGTGGTCCCATACTTTTCAGATAGGGCACCCATCATACTTTTGAATTGTAGTGTGATGCGCAAATACTCTAATTAAAGCATCCTCCATAAAACTCAATATAGTAGTCCTAACTACTTTGTCATTTTCTAACCATTTTTCAAGTCGCCTTTTAGCTTAACTATTGCCATTAGGCTCTAAAATTGTTGGTTCTATGTCTAGAACATAGTCTACCCTATCTTGGAAGAGAATATATTCAATTTTTCTTTTCCACGTGGAAAAATTGATTCTATTGAGTTTTTCAAGGTTGTATAATTCTGATATGATTAGCCTAGATGCCATTTTAAATTTTAGATAACACCTAAAAGTTCAAAACAATTCAATTGCGGCTAGTCAAATCAATACGTTGCCGACTTTGTATGGGCAATGACTTCAATGAAGAATTCTCTTAAAAGGTTCACGTTCACACAATTTTGATACATAAATCTAACCAAGATTAATCAATTGGCAAGATCTTGAGATCCTTGCTAATTGGTTAATTAAAAACTTTACAGAAAAAACTTCTAAAAAAGAAGTGCAGCCAATTACTTTCCAAGCCTTTGGAAATAATATTTATTTTAATGATCAATGCTTCTTAAATAAAATATTAAGTATTGAAAAGCCCATAAATTTTATTGAATAGAGAAGATTAAGTTTTGATCAACCAGCTCAAATATTAAAGGATATAATAAACCAAAAACCATTGGGTTACAAAAATATTCAATTTCTTATATTTCCTGGATCTAATTCTTCTCTACAATCAGAAGATGATAAGCAGGAAAATAATAAAAAATCTCAAGAAGAGACCCAACAATACATAACTATATCCAGAATAAATCTAGGAGCAGATGAAGAAATTATCTTTTCGCATAATCAAAACCAAAAGCGATATATGTTCATTTTGGGTGAATTTAATTTTTTAGGATATAAACCATATCATCTTGATATTATAATTGATACAAGAGCAACAACATATGCATGTAGTCCATCTGCACAACCATTAGAAAAATGGGAAAAAATGCACACTCCATTACACACAACTGGTATTGATAGTAATAATACTCAGGGATAGTATAAAGCCAAAAATGTATCAGTGTGGTTAGAAAATAAAAAATTTCTTATTCCAAAAATTTTATGTTTTCCTTTCATGCACGGTGATTTTATTCTTGAAAATAACTTTCTACAAAATCACTATCCAATAGAAATTCATGATAATAAGCTCATTTTTACCCTAAAAGAAGAAAAGATATCAATACCAATACTTGTTGAGCACAAGTATAGGTGTGAAGAATGGTTTAAGCCACAAAAACGTGGTGAGTGTCTAATCGAAATAAAAAAACTCAATGAGAACCATTGGGTTTACCAAACACTTAAACCAAATTTTAGTGAAAATCCTCCAAATTTGTGGTCTAAAAATCTTAGATATTGTAGTTTGAAACTCTGTGATCCAAATAAGATCATTAGAGTAAAACCAATGGTCTATACTAAAAAAAATATAGACGTGTTTTCAATTCAAATAAAAGAACTTATAGAAAAAGGACTAATAGAGCCAACTACAAGTTCACATTTTAGTCCTACATTTATGGTAAGAAACCATAATGAAGAAAAAAGAGGAAAAACCATAATGGTTATAACCTATAAGAGATTAAATGAAAATGTAGAGTTGGAAGAATATTTTATACCAAGAAAAAATGTACTAATTCATCAAATAAAAAATGCGAAATATTAGCAAATTTCATTGCAAATCAGGCTTTTGGCAAATAATGTTGACTGAAGAGTCAAAATTGTTGACCGCTTTTAGTGCACCCTATTGTCATTACCAATGGTTGGTCATGCCATTTGGTTTCTGTAATGCACCTCAAATCTTTCAAAGATGAATGGATAAAATATGTTCAGATCTCAAAGAATTTTGTGTTGTTTATATTGATGATTTTTTGGTATTTTCTAAAACTTTTGAAGGCCATAGAAAACATCTCCAAATAATATGTAATAAGTTTCTAGACAATGGAATTATACTAAGTCCTAAAAAGATTGAAGTTGAAAAAACATCAATCGTATTTTTAGGAATAATCTTAGACTAAAATGGAATAAGATTACAAGAACATATTATTGTCAAAATGAAGAATTTTCCTGAAAAAATTATCGATAAAAAACATTTACAATGTTTTCTAGGAATTCCATACATATTATTGTCAAAATTAAGAATTTTTTTGGAAAGATTATAGATAAAAAACATTTACAAAATTTTCGAGGAATTCTTAATTGTGAAAGAAACTTTGTCCTAGATCTCTCTAACAAGGAAAAACCTTTATTAGAAAAACTCGAAAAAGACAAAAAATTTGTTTGGGATGAAAATGACTCAGCTATAGTTAGACAAATTAAAATTGTGCTTAACAATGTACCAACAGTTTATTTTTCTGGAGAAGGAGATAAACTAATCCTTGAAACTTATTCTTCAAATGAAAATTGGGGCACAATTTTAAAAACAGTAGTAAATAAAGGAGAACTCATATGTGGATATAACTCTGATAAATTTCAGACCAGTGAGAAAAATTATGTCACATATGAAAAGGAATTACTTGCTGTTTTCAATGGAATAAAAAGATTCCATATATATTTAGCACCAGAGAAAATTATTATCAGAATAGATAATAAAGGGGTAAGAGACTTTTTAAAGAATAGTAAAGGAGAAACAAATCCTAGAAGGTTTTGTTGATCTAATACTATTCATAATTATAGCTTTGACGTTGAATATATTTAAGGTACTAATAATATTCTTGCATATTTTTTGAGCAGGAATCCCAAATAACTCAGATGAACAAAGAAAAAAGCCACTCCTAAACTAGGGGAAGAAAGAAATTCCTAAACAAGGAAGGAAATGACAGATAAGTTTGGGGGACCAGCCAGGTACCAAGCTAGAAGAATAACAAAACTCACCACTATTTTTTTCAATTTGCTCAAAACCCAAATTCAGAGCCACTATCTTAGTTAAAAATAATAAGATTAAATGAAAGCTTTTGACATAGTTATATGCTCCCATCAGAGACTGAACCAGTCTCAAATTTTTATCAGAATCCTCATATTCACATGGAAATTTTTGAAGAACTAAATGAAATATGGAAAAACCATATATTAAAATGTATATTAAAATGAGAGCTTTTCACATAGTTATATGCTCCCATCAGAGACTAAACCAATCTCAAATTTTTATCACAATCCTCATATTCCCATGGAAATTTATGAAGAACTAAATGAAATATGGAAAAACCATGTATTAAATAATAGGGGAAAATTTCGAAAACACATGGGAAAATTATCAGACTTGATAGCAAATCAATCTATTTTTTTTAAATATGAAAAAAAAAATATTTGAATCTATTAAACATATGGATTGGAGTGAAGAATTTACTTTTGAAAAAATAAATAGTCTTTTTGAGATAGCCCAATATCTGGATACTCAATCCAGTGATTCAATATCTGAAAAAATAAAACGTATTTGTTTTTATGAGATGGCCAAACAGGTACTTCCCTTGAAATGTTTTCCAAAATTTCTGATCAGACCGATAAGGAACAATTTTCTCTAATCCCAATGTTGAAAACCTTTTGCTTTAATCTTACAAGAAACTAAACCTCCCTCTCCTTCTTTTTTGGATGTTAAACAACTTTGGGGAAATGGGTATGATGGTTTTAATGGTTTGGATGCTCAAGGTAATTTTGGCGGACTTTGGGTCCTTTAGGATCCAACGGTTCTTACTTGCTCACATGCCTTCAAATCTGATAGGTTTTTGGCTATCACTTTTGAAAGACATATCGGTGATTTTCGTTGGATTCTTGTTAATGTTTATGGACCCAACACAGCTCCTCTTAAAGGTGCTTTTTTGGAGGATTTGCAATCTTTTATTTTATCTTCTGGGTTTCCTATTTGCATTGGGGGGGACTTTAATTTAATTTGCCACCCTAATAAAACCTCTTCTTATTCTCATTTTAACACTCACATGCACCTCTTAAATGATTTTATTGTGGGTAACGAGCTGCTTGACTTGCTTGTCTCGGGGGCTCATTTCACCTGGTCGGACAATACTACCAGTCATTTGGTGCTTTCAAAGCTTGACCGATTTCTCATCTCTGAGGCTTGGGAAAGAGTTTTCCCTCTTGTTAAAGTTAATGATCTTCCCAAGCTCTCTTCGGACCATCTATCTATCTGTCTACATATTAAGGAAGTGGTTTCAGGGCCTAGACCTTTTTGTTTGGATATTAACAGGTTTGAGGAGCCTGAAATTA
Organism: Amborella trichopoda; assembly: GCF_054954075.1. Taxonomy (NCBI): domain Eukaryota; kingdom Viridiplantae; phylum Streptophyta; class Magnoliopsida; order Amborellales; family Amborellaceae; genus Amborella; species Amborella trichopoda. The sequence goes on along the minus strand of NC_142348.1, from coordinate 31,804,952 downwards.
TTGACCTAACCAAGCAAAATTGGGCCAGTTGTTATGTTATTGGTAGTCATGGTTTTCATCTTCATAAGAAGCTTATCTCCCTCAAGCATAAGCTTATTTTCTGGAAGAAGAATTCTCAATATTTGAAAGGAAAAATTTGAAACCACCTTGATGGATATTGAGATTCTTACAAACTTCATTCAAGAAGGTCATGAGCTTACAGAAGAATTGGTTACTCAGAAAAACAATCTTTAAAGTAAATTTCATGAATATCTTAGAATGGAGGAAATTTATTGGAAGAAGAGATCCATGGTTAAATGGCTTAAGGAAGAGGATAGGAATACTAAGTTTTTTCATGCCATAGCTAATGCACGTAGAAGGCAAAATAATATTTCTTCCTTAACTTTTCCGGGAGTTTCAGAGGGAGACTCTTCAGCTAGAAACATTGCCATTATAAGTCATTTTGAAAAGGCCTTCTCTAAGGAATTCAATCTTGAAGTCTGTTTGGATTAGATAACTACCCCTTTATTGGGCACTGGAGCTAGAGAGAGATGTTTCTAAAGAGGAAGTTAAACGAACAATCATTTCTTTGCCAAGGGATAAAGCCTTGGGCCCAGATGTTTTCCCCCTAGTCCTTTTCACTGTTTTTGGAATATCTTGAAAGATGATGTTTTCCTCATGGTCAAGGAATGTTTGCAGACTGATAAGGTTCTTAAGGGCATCAATTTGACCTACATTTCTCTAATTCCTAAGAAGGATATCGTTGCTGAAATCAGTGACATTAGACCTTATTCATTCTTTATAAGATTATTGCAAAAGTGTTAGTAGAAAGACTAAAACTTGTCCTTCCTATGGTGGTCTAGAGTGAGCAATCTACTTTCATTAAAGATCGCATGATCACAGACAAGCCCAGGAATGTATTCATTCTAGGAAGATTGCAGAGCTCCCTGGTGTAGTTATTAAGCTTGACATGGAGAAAGCGTTTGACAGGGTAGATTGGCAGATTCTTTAGGAGATTATGAGAAGAATGGGTAGTGGGGTTAGATGGATTTCTTGGATTATGGGTTGTCTTTCTTCAGCACATTTCTCGGTCTTTTTCAACGGTCGTCTCAAAGGTTTCTTCCAAGCTTCTAGGTGTATCAGGCAAGGAGACCCTCTATCTCTTTTTATTTTTACCCTATTATCTGAAGGATTCACTCTTATGCTCAAGAATATTGTGAATGCCGGTATGCTACTTGGATTCAAAATCTTCGCCTCTGGACTAGCTATCTCTCACCTGCAATATGCTGATGACACCTTGATATTTTGTGATGCAAATGAGGACCAAATCAAATCCTTGCATTATTTCCTTCTATCCTTCTAGCTTGCATTGGGCCTCAAGGTAAATTTTCATAAAACCTCCATTGTGGGTATTGGCTGTTCATCGGATCAGATGGTTTCTTTGACTTCTTTGATTGGCAGCAAAATTGATAAGTTTCCTCTAAAATATCTAAGGGTTTCTATCTCTGATTGCGAGCTTTCTCGGGCTGCTTGGGATCCTCTAATTCATAAATACCAAGTGAAATTGGATCTTTGGAAAACTAAAACTCTTTCTTTTGGCAGTCGGGTTACTTTGGTTAAATCGACCTATGCAAACATGCATGTTTATCTTATGTCCATCCTGCAAATGCCTAGTAAAGTGGTTAAATTGATAGAAAAATACATGCAAAATTTCATTTGAGGAAATGTGGGCGATAATCAACAAAAATTTCATTTGGTTAACTGAGATCAGGTGTGTATTCCGGTTAAGTTTGGAGGTTTGGGTTGAGGAAGATCATGCTTATTAATTGGGCCTTATTGTCAAAATGGTGGTGGGGAGTTCTCCATAATTCTTCTCACCTTTGGAAGGATATTCTGATTGCTAGATACAACTATGATTTTCGCTCTCATTCGATAAAAAAGGGCAGGGGTAAATTCACTTCACAAATTTGGTAAGATATTTTTAGTTGCAAAAATATTGTTTTTAGTAATATCTAGGTAATGGTGATAACACCCTTTTTTGGTTTAATAAGTGGCTTGGGGATGCCACTCTCTCGGCTTAGTTCCCAGACCTATTTGCCAAAGCCACCCTGGTAGGTGCTTAAATCTCTGAGTTGTATTCACTCTCTGACTCAAATATAGTATGGGATATTAGTTGTATTTATAACAGACTTCTTGATTCAGTCTTTTTGTAGCAACAAAATCTTCTACAACTTCTTAGACATGTTTATATCTCCCCCACTTTCGAGGATGGCATAGTTTGGGATATTGAGAGTGAAGGTGTATTTTATGTAAGATCTTCTTACAATCTTTTCTTCATGGACTGAGTGCGCAATTATAACTCTATCCTTGGTACGATATGGAAATGGCCCATTCCTGTTAAAATTCAGGCTTTTCTTTGGGTTTCCCTTCAAAGAAAATGCCTCACCGTTGATAACCTGTGCAAAAGAGGTAAAATGTTGCTTAACATTTGTTTGATGTGCAAGAGTGAAAGAAACCAGCACTCATATCTTGCTTCATTGGCCTTTTGCGGCATCTTTATGGTACTGGGCTTTCTCTATGATGGGTCTCTTTTTTATGTTACCTACAAATCTCATCAGCATCATTAATCAACTCTCTACTCTTGGAATACCAAAGAAGGGTGTGACCATATGGAAAATCTTTATAAGGGCTCTGATATGGCAAATCTGGTAGGAACGCAACAAAAGGACCTTTGATGGGGCCTTTGCTAATATTGAAGAGGTGAAAGATCGTATTTTACAATCTCTTTGGAATTGGTTTTCCAACACTACAGATGGTTGGGGTGTTATTCGGTCTGATATTTTTGGAAACCTAAAAATTCTTGCCTTCTTCTACTCTTATCTTGGTCGTCCTCTTCAGACCTGGAAGCGACCTCCGGATGGTTGGCTTAAACTCAACTTTGATGGGAGTTCTTTTGGCAACTCAAACCTGGTTGGAGTTGGCGGTACGCTCCGAGATAATGCCGATCAGATTCTTTTTTCGTACTCCGCCCCCTATGATAACACTACCGCTAATCATGCAGAAATGTTCTCTTTTACAAGGCCTTAAAATTATTACTAGGAAGGGGTTTTCGGGCGACATTATTGCTGATGTTGACTCTTTGAATATCGTTAAATGGGGCAGTCAAGAGCAACAGATTCTATGGTCTTTACATTCCTTTTGGGTCAACATTTAGGATCTTTGTGCTCCTCCATCTTTGCGAGTTTACATACAGAGAAGCCAATGATGTAGCAGACGGGCTTGCAAAGTTTGGCATTTCCCTTCAATCTCTACTTGTTTCGTCTGGTTTAATTCTGACTCTGTAACTCCATGCTGCTACATCATATTATCAATAAAAGGCCATAACTTCCGTTGAAAAAAAAAGTAAACGTTAAGACGGCCTTGGCAAGTTCCATACATAGCACTCTAGTAGTATTCAGATTTTAGACACATGAGTTGAACGATTGCACAATAAATAATGGAAAAAAAGTATCATGTGGTCCTAAGGGCCCAAGTAGCTCATTTCGTTACGTAGTCAAAGACTTAGTTTTGGGTGATTCAATGGCCCTCAAAACTCTTAAATTATAGTTATACCACGTTAACATCAGTTTTTTGAAAAGAAGAATGGATTTGGAGCTGATACGGTGCACCAAATGAAATTTATCCCAAGACTGAATTTGGACAATCTATTTTAATAAATAAAATAATCACAGGAATATTAGTTCCAAATCATTTTTTCAAGGGAAAATTTTCAATATAAGCCTAATATTCGAACTATTTAACATTTTACCTTAAGTGTATGTTGATAAATTGAAAAGCCTATTTTGATGTGTGATTTGATGGGCTATTTGAAATTTGATCAATAGAAAACATAGAAATTTGACATTAGATAAAAATATATGGGTAAAATATTAAATAGTTCAAATCATTGGTGTAGTTTGAAAAAATTTCCAAGTTTTAAATTGATTTTAGGATGCATCAAAGATATTTTGAGAAAGGTTTAGGTTCCACAATCCTCGTTTTGGCCGTAGACCTAAGTGTAAAATTTGGTGTGGAGGGACCATCTATAGTTGGCCACCATCACAATTTATTATGACTTTGACGTCTAATAAATATTCTTATCATTATGTTTACTGTTTGTGTCTTTAACATACCATGCAAGGTCCCGAATCACACGAACCATAGGTACTCTAGCCTTGCCTCATTTCCTTACCATTGAAACCCCCCAATTTCTAGGCATGTTGTGTTAATGTCGTACGCTCTACTTCCTCGAACCATTTATTTTTCTTACAAGGAGGCATAATTCTTTCTAGTCATTAGATGTTAAATTAGACACTTTGAGGTGTGTCATGAAGTTCATTAGATGTTAAATTAGACACCTTGAGGTGTGTCATGAAGTTCGAGACAACCCCATTAACCAGAGCACCCAAAGATAGAGAGAGCATACCAAGATGCAAGGGTCACCAATACTTGGGGCAGTCCCTTCAAATGAACTAGAGGAAACTCCCCTGAAACAATGAGAAACACAAGTCCTGGTAAATGAAGAATGACTAATTGGGGCAGCCTCATCTAATGATCAAGATCGCCAATAGGAAGGAACACAAATCCCCACAAATGAAGGCTCCATACGAGTTCCACCTAATAACCTGATTGGGGCACCACCAAATCAAGATGCAACAGCCAAAGAGAGTCAAGACTCCATAGTTGATGATAATAATGTAGATACAAAAATCAAATGTATAATTTTCATAATTTTCAATTATTATTTATTGTCATTGTATATTTGTGTAGGGATAATGTGGTCTACACTAAATTTGTATATGTATGTAAGCCCTTTTAGGGTTTCATTCCTTGTGAATGAGAATCGATCAAGGTTGTTTCTCTCTAGACTGTTCCTAAGCTCTTCATCTTCTCTAAACCTAACAAGGTATCAGAAAAACAAAGATCCGATCATCTCTTCCTTGTTGCTGCTTACAAATCACCCTTTTTGTGAAGGTCAGTAATCAAATAAATTTTATTTTCTCTATGGATACCTTAATCTCCATCTTTTGTTTACTTTGCCTCATCATATATAATTGGAGCAATCATCGATCTCTCAAATTTACGTTGCAACGGTGTCGTGTGGTTTATGGGCCAGAACTTGGTTCGTTCCTCTTGCCCGATGGCCCAAAACCCTCGATCCTCTCTTATTCTCTCTCTAAACTTTCATTGTAAATTAGAAACCTTCCAAATTTTGGTTGCAAACCTTGCAAATTTGAAACTTTCCAAACTTTGCAAATTTTCATGGTCCTATTATATCTCTCCTTTGAAACCCTCATTTTGTCTTCATCTATTCTAAAGCTTTGAATTCTATCTACTTCATTTGCAAGCTTATTGATATCATCCACGGCCTGTTAATTTGTATTGATATCTTCCAATTCCTTTGCAAGCATATTAACTCGTCTCCATAAGAAAAAATATTTCGGTGCAAAATTTGTCTGTCTCGTACGCTCTACCTTGCAAATCTTAACAATTGCTGCTTGCAAAATTTGCCTTGTAATCTCTTTGAACTACACAATTAATCAGCTTGCAAGTTTTTATTTGACGTTTCTTTGTAATGCTTTGCAAGCTGTTGTGCTCTCCCACAATAACAGTCTTTCATTGAACCTAGCAATTTGCAGCTGTCTTCCATCCTATTAGCAAACTTTCTCTCTCTCTCTTAAAAACTCAAAAAAAAAAAAAAAACCGTCTATGGAGTGCAAAAACAATACAAAGAGTGCTACTATTTTTGTGCGTTTTGATGAGAAGAACTAGTGCTTGTGATCTTTCCAAATGAGACGTTTTCTCATGGGTTATGGGGCTATATTGATGGTGCTGTTCCCCAACCTAAAGAAAAAAATGGACGTAGTGATTGGCTTGCCATAGATAACTCTATTGTGACATGGATTATGAACTCAGTTGAACCCAAAATTGGGCGCAACCTCACGTATCAACCTAGTGCCAAAGCAAAGTGAGATTATTTACAGAAGATTTATTCTCAAGCAAACACTGCCTGTATACCTTTGAACAGAAGAGCATGAAGACACAACAAGGGGACTCATCAATTCAAGATTATTTTAATATTCTTTCAGGTATATGAAATGAGATGGACTCGATGGAGACAGAGCCACCCACTGAAGCTGTTACTAAAGCACGAAATCGTTCTTGTTTATTTCACTTTTCTTATGGGGTTGCGATCAGAGTTTGAAAGCATGAGAGCATCAATCCTTCATCGTACTTCCACTCCACCATTAGATGATTGCTTCTTAGATCTCATTGTTGAGGAAACTGCTTAAGCTCTCTTGGGGTTTGCAAATCCACATCATAATATGTCACTGATGTCGCCTAAGCCACGTCTAATTTCCCTAACAAAGATACCAGTTATGTCCAAGTGCATTGTTACATATGCAAATAACGAGGCCACGCGGCCGATCAGTGCAAGAAGTGCATTTTTTTGTAATTATTATAAGAAGCTCGGACATGTAATAAATAATTGTCAAAAACGTCCTCAGGCATGTGGGAAGCCTCATATACCTAGTCAAACTCAATGGGCTTCAATCACCTCCATTCTTCGTCCCACTAGCATGGAGGATGCCACTTCCAATAACTCTCACTTTGCCTCCACATCTGTTACCCCTGTATCCATGCCAGATCTTCACTCTATTGACTGAACTATATTCCAACCACTTGCTCAGGTTTTAGCTGACATGGGGTTTTCAGGTAACTCACATCTTTTATCAAACACTTGGATCATAGATTCAGAAACATCAAATCATTTGATAGGACAACTTTCACATTTATCCTTGGTAAAACTCCATTGTGAAAATATAATTTATTTTACTGCTAATGAGTCTCCACTTCATGTTACCCACCCTGGTAATACTAGTGTAATTGGTCCATTTGGTAACTTTTTAGCATTGAAAGATGTTCATCATATTCCCAACTTTCCTTTGAATTTAATATTTGTTGGCCAGTTAATTGATAACAAGTGCGTTGTTTCTTTTTCTAATAAAAGTTGAATGGTGTAGGATCTAGCAATAGGGAAAGTGATTGGGAGAGGCACTAAGCAAGGTCAACTTTTCACAGTTAGTTTTATTGAAGCTCCTTCGCATGTTTCACATGCTCTGCAAGTTTGTCATTTTTCCCCTTCTCCTCATGAAATAAGTCAATCAAATTCTCTTTGGTATGTTTGACATTATAGTTAGGACACCCACATTCTCAAAAAATGATTTCTCTTTTAAACTTTAGGCTTTTACTTGCTGTTTTCTCTCATAGAAAATTTGATAAGGATATTGTTTGTGAGAGTTGCAAGTTGGCAAAACACTTGGCTCAACCTTTTCCTCATAATAATAATAAAAGTACCCATCATTTCTCTTTAGTGCACTCTGATGTTTGGGGCCCTGCTCCTGTTTCTTCAATTAATGAATTTTCTTATTATGTGATATTTATAGATGATTTTTCTAAATATACTTGGATTTATTTTCTCAAACACAAGTCAAGTGTATTTAGTGTTTTTAAAGACTTCTATAATATGATAAAAATTCAATTTGAGAAAAACATTAAGGTCTTTAGGTCTGATTCTTGGGGGGGGGAGTATCTATCTAATGAATTTCAAGCATATTTTCGTACAAATGTCATTATTCATCAACGTTCATGTCCTCATACCCTGGAACATAATGGAGTTGCTGAAAGAAATCATCGTCATATTCTTGAAACCACTCGTTCTCTTCTAGTAGCTCTCATTCCCCAAAGAACATTTAGGCTGAAGCGATGTCTACTACTGTCTATCTTGTTAATATTATTCTTACATCAAATTTGCAAAATGTGTCACTGTTTTAAAAGATTTTTAAAAAACCCTTTGATTACTCACATTTACGTGTATTTGGGTGCACATGCTTTGTGCTTTTACGATCTTCTATCTGTGATAAGTTCTCACATAAGTCAGTCAAATGCATGTTTGTAGGTTATTCAACAAATAAAAAAGGATATCGTTGTTTTGATCCTTCTGTTAATCGTATTAGAATATCCTGCTATGTTACATTTTTCGAGTACATACCCTTCCACCAGCATTGCCCACACCTTTATTTAACCGCACATGGACCTGAGTTTTCTTTTTTTCCTAGTTTCGATATTCCTCCTTATCATTATTATGAAAATCAGGGATTACCACATTCAGTAACTAACTCTGATGAGATATCTTTGTCAAGTGTTGATCATGCATCACATCCAGTTGTTGATCCTTTTATCAGTCCTGCTCACATTTGACGGTCACTTAGAAAGCCCGTTCCACCTGATCGTCTTAACTTACCAGTGGTTAGTCCATCCCATACTTGTTCTCTTACAACCATTACTAATCCATTGTTTCATAAGCCATCCTCTTATTCTCAAGCATCTAACCTCCAATGCTGGTGTATCACTATGAATGAGGAAATTAGAGCTTCAGAGGCAAATCACACTTGGGATTTGGTCTCATTGCCCTCAAAAAAGAATGTCATTGGTAGTTAATGAGTTTATAAAGTCAATCTACGAGCAGAAGACACTCTTGATCAGTACAAGGCCAGATTAGTTGCTTAGAGTTATGCCTAGGAGCATGGCATCGATTATGAAAAAACTTTTGCTCTAGTTACTAAGATGACAACTATTCGTACTTTTATTGCACTCGCATCTGTTTGTGAGTGGCCCATATGGTAAATGGATGTAAAAAATGCATTCCTTAATGACGAATTTCAAGAGGAAATTTACATGTGTCAACCACCTGGGTTTGTTTCTCAAGATAAGTCATTAGTTTGTCGACTTCGTAAAGTAATTTACGGTCTCAAACAACCTCCCTGTGTGTGGTTTGAGTGTTTTCGGTCTGTTATTCTTGCAACTGGCTTCACTCAATATAAACATGATCACTCCATGTTTATTCATACCACAAAGCATGGAAGTTATGTTATTTTATTATATGTTGATGATATTCTTATCTCTGACAATGATTTCACTTCCATCAAGAATGTGAAACTACGATTGCAAAAAGAATTTCAAATGAAGGATCTTGGGGAAGTACCTTATTTTCTTGGCCTTGTGATCTCTCGCTCTAAATGTGGTATTTATATCCATCAACATAAGTATGCACTTGATCTTGTTTTCAGTGCCCAATTGAATGATGCAAAGGTTGTTGATACACCAATGGAACTCAGTGTTAAACTTTCTGCACATGTTGGATATCCTCTTCTTGAGCCCACGATGTATCACCAACTCGCTCCGTCATCTATCTCACTATGACTCACCCATATATTGCATATGCTATCTATGTTGTGAGCCAATTTGTTTCCGATCCTCGATGACCACATCTATTAGTAGTTGCTTGAATTTTACGCTATGTTTGAGCTACTTCCATTCGTGGATTATTCTTTGACTCCACATCCTCTTAAGATGATCCAAACACTCCACATTCTTAGTGCATATGTAGATGCAGCTTGGACAAATGATCCAGATACTTGCCATTTTACTATATGATATTGTGTGTTCCTTGGGTCATCATTAATATCATGGAAGACTAAGAAACAGGACACTGTTTCCAAGTCAAGCACTGAAGCTAAGTATCGTGCTATGTTCCCTGTTGTTAGTGAGATAGTTTGAGTTCTTGCTCTTCTCAATGAGTTTGGTATCTCAATTTCAAATCCCACACCTTTATATGCACATAATGAAAGTGCCATTAAGATTGCATCTAATCCAGTTTTTCATGAGCGAACCAAGCATATTAATGTAGATTGTCATTATGTTCGTGCTCGCTATCTTGATGGTACATTATCTCTCCCTTATGTTTCTTCTACTGCTCAAACGACTGATATTTTCACCAGATCTGTTACTCGAAGCCACCATGATCTTCTAGTGGACAAGCTAATGCTTTACTCATGTTCGTATCAGCTTGAAGGGAGGTAATAATATATATACAAGAATAAAATGTATAATTTTCATAATTTTAAGTTATCCTTTATTGTCATTGTATATTTGTGTAGGGATAATGTGGTCTACACTAAATTTGTATTTGTATATAAACCCTTTTAGGGTTTCATTCCTTGTAAATGAGAATCGATAAAGAATGTCTCTAAACCTAGCAGATGAATCATTAAAGGTGAGCCAATCTAACCATACTTTGTTATGCGCCATTAATGGAAACTCAGCAAGGGTAACTCCATCTAATTGATTGACAGGGGTAGTCTCATCCATGGAACTTCAAAAGACAAAGATGCTAGATGAGGTCATGCGCTCATCAAATCCGTGTCTTTCATTAAGTCCGTCAGATAACATTTCTTTTCTTGTTCAAGAATACCATCCAGACTCAAACATCAAGGATGAGCCCGACATGGAATTAATTGCTAAAAGACAATCGTTCTATCTAAAAAGAACTATCGAAAGTAAGTAGGATGATCAATCACACCTTTAATAACCAAATGAGGCGTTCATGCCCTATGACATTAAAGTTAGCAAGCACAATTCCGCACAGTTTATGAAATAGTCTTTTAAAAGATGCAGGAATACAATGGAATTGAAGATCTCCTTCTAGTCCCTTGTCTCTAGGATCATTGGTCCAAGTATCAACATGCACGACTAGGTCATGGCGTTGCGCACATGTTAGTGCAAGAGCTCATCATAAAGCATCCCTCATGCACGTAGTCCTTTTACACCCCTCCACTGCGGTAATTTAAATCTTTCAGGACAAAATTTTGATTAAAATATTAGAATTTGGTTTAAATATGCCTAGCACATCCTTTGGGTACGTACCCTTTTTAAAAGGACAATCTTGAAGGAGCGCTGCAAACTATGTAATGAACCATGAGACTAGGAAACTGAGAGCAATCTTGTGTACAAAGCATCCATGGTACGAGTGAATAATTCCAAAGTGGGTTAGAAATGAATTCATCAACCATTGTTACGGAAGGGTAGGATATCAACCAAATTGTGAGGGTGACCCGATGATAACCACAACTAGGGTCTCCTATTGCCTAGAGAATAGGAAAATGGTCATGGTTCCGAGTGGAATATAAGGAATCCTCAAGGGTTGAAGAAGAAAATATCATCAGATCTCAAATGCCAAGTCAGTTGGAAGAACTGGCACTTGAAAAAAAAAAAAAAAAAAAAAAATTTCCATCGGGTTGAACATCTGAAAGGAACCTTGCCTGATGGGAAAATGGAAAAAAGAAGAAGTGATAACCACAAAATTATCAAAGCTAGTACTAATAAAAAGTTTTTCAAAGTTCAAGAAGACATGCAAGTCAAAGTCAAGCAAAACAAAGTATTCGAAGTTACCATCGGATTGAAGTCCCTCTATTGAAGAGACATCCAAGTTTTCCAATCAAAGATAATCAAGATGTCCAAAATATCCAAGTCAACATCGGAAGTCACATCCAAAATCAATCAGGGGCATTAGTTCGACATATTGTGGAAGAAGATCTCACCAAGTAGGCATGACAAATCCCAATCATCTGAACTTCAAAGAGCTGGTTGTGGAGAAACGAAATTGGAAGTCGGAAGAGATTCTGAACATTAGGGGCAATAGCTTTCATTCTTCTAAGATGAAACAAACATTAGACTCGAGATCTAAACAAACATTAGATCTAAGACCGAGATCTAAGACCGAGATCTTAGACCAAGATCTTAGACTCGAGATCTTAGACCGAGATCTAAGATGAAGTTCTTGATGATTCCTTGTACTGAAAGTCCTAAAGAAGGTAAGCTCAGCTCATGAAAAATCAATTAATCATCTCACATCTTTAAAAGCCTAATATTGGGGCACTAAAATGTCTTTCCATAATGTAGCTTTTAGGGCAAAGGGAAAAGACCTTTACATGGTCTGTATTGATCTAAAGAAGCATATGATAGAGTACCTCGAGATTTGATTTGGCATGTGTTGGGAAAGAAAAGCGTCTCTATACACTACATCGACTTGGTGAGACATATGTACAATAGAGCACTAACTAGTGTACGAACAACTAGTGGAGAGACGAGTGAGTTTTCCGTGATAATAGGTTTACATTGAGGGTCAGCATTGAGCCCGTACCTCTTTGTCTTAATTATAGAGGACTTGACTATGCACCTATAGGATGAGGTACTGTGGTGCATGTTGTTCGTAGATGACATAATTTTGATTGATGAGACCCTAGACACTAAAAAAATGCGATGCTTAGATTAATTAGGATGTTTAAACAAACATTAGACTCCAAAAAATTGCCCAGAGGACATCACACTGGGGCCCAAAATTGCCAATGCATTCCATATTCTAGAGATACAAGTTTTTTATATCATATACTGGAAACAGAACAATTCCAAAGGTTTAATCATCTGTTACAGTTTACATAAAACAAAGAAAAGAAAAATAAACCAAATACCCTTGATTCTGGCTTTGAAACCTATACATTCGTTTCTAAGGGAGAGAACATATAGACATATCAATAGAGAGAATAATATCAAAAGGCATATTGGCCCATATACATGTGATTGTACCCAGGGATACTAATCATCAAGTCTAGTCTTCCTTCGAGAATGGGCTTTTCGTGGATTGCAGGAAATTACCTTCTTTCTCTCTCTCTCTCTATATATTAGCCATTCTTAGGGAATAGTCATATATGGGGTTGTCCCTTCTTTTGCTTTATGTCTGTCACTCACTTCTCAGTTCTCACATAAGTATACTCAAAGTGAGTCCACTCCTCACGATATTCTCAAGAATGCAAGTTAAGAGTCTCCTCTCGAAATTAATGCAAACCCTCTAAAAGTGCGAACCCTTCTCCCATCAAGAGACGTGTTTTTATCCTTTTTCTCATATTAATAACCCCTAATCTCTTATGGATAATCATGCATCTGCAATCTCTTTATTCTGCACCCTTCATCTCCATCTCTAGCTTATCTTTATCTTTATATATTAACACAACAAATCTATCAACTCAGTTTATCCGCGGGTCATGCGTCTTCATCTTAACATTTCAAATTTCGAGATAATAACCATATGATTTGAATAAATCCGTATGCACACGAGTGTCTCTTAATGATAACCATTCATCTTAGTTAATGCTTATCCTTATGTTATTCAATTTTGAGTCTGCAGGTTCCAGATCTAATAAAATCATCGCATCAACAAAAGCAGACAGTTTGTTATCTCTATCTTCTATCTCCCTACAATTAAGCTAAGTGATATAGTCGTGACATGTTTCCACATTCCTTCAACCATTTTCAGATGGTCGATCTTTTGATCAACAAATTTGGCAGTTTGGGAGAGGATTCGGAAACGAACACAATCGTCCAAATTGCTTCAAATGGACCTCAAACGAGAGAGATATGGACCTCAATGGAGTCAGGAATCCAATGGTTATGAATTCATAAGAAAATTCCTTATAATGAAAGAGAAATTCCCATTTTAGTGACCAAATGTTATCCTGGTTGTAACACACAAAGCATAAGGCTTTTAAAGCTTGAACTGTCGGGCTATACAGATGATGGTTGAATTCATCTCCGGGAGGCTTTAATTGACGGGCTATGCGAATGATGATTGAATTCACCTCCGGGAGGCTTTAATTATCGAGTTGTGCAGATGGTGACTAAATTCACCTCTAGTCGATACGAAACTTCGAGGTGATGTCTATTATGCCTCGAACATACACCCTAAAAGTCTTGGCTCAATTCCAAAAAATGAAGTTTTGGGGTGCCAGTCAAGGCATTTATATTTTCTCTCCTCTCACTTTGGTTCAAGTTCAAGTGCAATATGGCTCAACATTCCCCTAATTCAAACTCAAATCAAGAACCTCTTACTTCTCTTTCTACTATTTCTCCACTCTATAGGTTACAAATGAAGCAAAAATTCGTATATAAAGTCATCCAAAACCATGGGTGAATGCCCAAAAGTTACCCTAATTGAGTAAAAATATATTTAAAATGAATAAAATTAAAATCCCATTTTTGGGCAAAAATGATCGTTTTGCCCCTATCTACAAATGTGAAAATGACAAAACCATCCCTCCAAAAGGGGCTTTTTTTCTTTCCCATGGTTTGAGGCCATTTTTGGCGTGTTTGAGTGAAATTCCAAGCAATCCAATGATGTAGAAGTGTAGATTGTCTCGAGGTGATCGTTTTGATATAAGATTTGAGACCTGAATCAAACTTTTGTTTATGGTTCCAAAAATCCAATCAAATCCATAAACTTGAGATTTTTTGACTTTCACGCCTTGTCACATTCTTGGTCTTCTTTTCCATAAAAAATTGAAGAGAAAGTTGTTGTGATCATTTTGCAATGAAAACCCCCAATTTGGAGCTCGTTTGGGTACATTTTCATTTATAGAAGTTGTCGGATAATAGGATTCTGGAGACCAAAAAACTGTGCCTTTTGGCGAGCTTTAATAAGATGTCTTCCCAACCTCTAATTTGAGTAAATAATATGTCAAGATGAAATCCTTGGAGTCACGATCACAACGGACTTGACCTTGAACTTATAGGAGTCTAAAACCTTGAGATTTGGTAGTTGGAGTGGCGACATACACTGCACATAAAATTCTGCATTTTCATATTTTCGATCAACCTTCTCTCTAGAATTTCTCTTTATCCGGGGATCCCCACGGTGTGTGGCACCAGTCAAAACGTTGGTCTCAACAAAAGAAATAACATACTAAAATTTAGGATTGATCTGCTTCAAGGTGAGAGAGAAACAAGCTTCACAAGTTTCCATATTTTTGGAAAACACGGTTACTATAAATAGTATCTGGTTCAACGGGGTTCAAGTAAATAGTAAAATTCTTGCCTCTTTGGGAAAGTAGGACCTAGAAAGGCCCATTTGAGCTAAAGTTTGACAGGAAGATTGGTTTCGGCCTTTTGAATCCATTCGTGGTGGTTCCATGGCCACTAGAGGTCTTTAGAGTAGAGATCTAGCTATGGTGCACCATGGTCATGTAAGTGATATGGGCTCGAAACTTATTTTGTGTGAGTTTCTCATATTTGTACTCGAATTAAATGAAACTTGGAGGCATCATTAACATCATAGGAGGCTCATGTGCTTCATTTGGGGCTAAAAGGACATCGTTATCATGGCTCTTCAAAGTAAAGCTTATTTCCTGCGGGCTTCAGTAGTCCATAGGTGTGACTGGCACCCATGGGCCTGGGTCGCAACTGCCTCAATTATTCACATCGGGGGAACTTAGTGCGTCAAAAATATGCACTAACACATACACCAAGTTTTGTGAAATGAGGGGGAGCACGACCCAAGCATAGTGTCAAGGGTAGGCTACCATGCTAAGTATTGAGACCTAGAGTACTACACTAGGTATTGAGACCTAGCCTACCATACTAGGTATTGTGATCTAGTCAACCATATGAGGTATTGAGACTTAGCCAGTATTGCGACCTAGGTTATTATACTAGGCATTGAGATTGAACTTACCATACTAGGTATTGAGACCTAGTATACAATTGCTTAGGCATTGAGGCTTAGCCTTGTGATTGTTCCACTATTGCTCTCTGATTTTAAAGGGTTGATAGCCAGAGGTTTCCCATAGTTTAAAGATCTGAAAAGACCTTAATCCTTTACACCATAGGAGGAGACTCGGAGTAGGTGTGCAAAGTCCAGTTAAGGCAATCTTCTGGCAATTTATTTTTTGTTTATGCAGGTATATATTTCATGATTCCAAGATCAAGTTTATATAATTTTGGAAATGGGGTTGGTTCATGGTAATAGTACCCATATACCCTAGTCACCACGTTGTGGTTTCTATTATCACTGACACCACCCTATCATACCTTCAAAAAATAACTCCTAAATTATTTGAAAAAATGGGTAGGGGCCTATCTTCCCCACTGAATTTCCTAAAATAATTTTTATACAATTTTGTTCATGCAATAAAGATTTGTGAAAATGGCAACAAGTGAGAGTCATTGGGATTCTTTTCTTTTTTTATTGTTTCTCATTATATATTTGGACATTTGTAAGTAATCCAGATGGTAAAAATAGGAAAAAATAAAGAAAATTTTTAATCGATATACACTTGCCCAAGTTATATAGTACAAATTTCAAAGTTGACTACGGCTTAACCCTTGGAATATAGGCTAGGCTTGATGAACCCCGGAGGTTTGGGGAAGAGGCCCAACCAACTCTCTTAGTTTTCCTGGTAGCTAGCCTTTTGTAAGCCGTGACTTAGTTGATTCCTGACTGACTGATATTAGGGTTAAGATGGCGACATTGAGACTGAGCGTTGAGGTTAACCTGGTTCAGGTTAATGTACCTAAGGGTTTCAAGGTTTTGCATGTTTGACTTGCCTTGACCATGTCGACTTAATTTTCAACAAATCTATACTTCTTAAATGATTACCCGCCTGATTTACTGACTATCTAGGGTGCTATGGGCTTTATGAACTTAGTGGCTCCAGATGGGTTGCAACTAGATTCACCCACATAGGTCTTATGAGTTGAGGGTGCACCTTGCTGATGCCCTTAAGACTAGTCTAGTATCTTGGACCTAGATTGGGCTAAAATCGTAGGATCAGATCTCACCTTGGTTTGACCCTAAATCATGGCTCTCGACTTAGGCAGACTATCGAGTTGACCCTAACTTATACTGGGCCTTGGCCTCAACTCGAAACTGGACATGGACTGGTCCTAGGCCTAGATTCTTACTTTGACTTGGATGTAGGTTGGATTTGGACTCAAGCTTTTACACATGGGGTTTAACCTGGATTCAAGCCTAGGGCTAGACTCAAGACTTAAACCTAGACTTAGACTTGGACCTCGCTAAGCTCATACCTAACTAGTCTTGGACTCAAAGCTAGCTATACATATACTTATAGTTGATTAGACCTAGATGATCTAGATACGAACCTAGATAGATCAAGACTCGGGCCTAGCTTATAACTAGACTTGAACATATCTTAGAACTGGACTTAGACATAGTTCCAAGCAAGACACACAAAACGGTTTGAAAAATGAATTGACCTAGAGCTCAAAGGTGTTGACCTATCCCCAACTATCCCGCCATAAAACTAGGTTCTTGCATGACGTCGATATTGGTATATGGGGTTTATGAAAACCTTTGAAAAGTTTTGATAGGTGTAAAGTATGTGATTGAGATGTGAAAAACAAGCTAGTGGGTGTAAAAGATATAAGATAAGGAAAGCAATTATGAAAAAGTACCTACTCTAACATGCACAAATAAGGATAAGGAAAAAGCTACGAAACTCAAAAACCTAATCTGGAGTGTATAAAAACCAAATCTCACACACTTGGAGTACAACAATGTCAAAACTCAAGACAATACAACTTAAATTTTACATAATACGGTTGAAATTGAACTTACAGTTTGAAATTACATCATGGTTATTGTGATTAAAGTGGACAAATGATTTTTCAAAGTACACTAAAAAATATAGGATACAACTCGATTAAGGTCCATTGTCTATCAACAAAACAAACTACTCAAGGAGATGATTAATCTACATATGTATGAGGTGCTTTAAAAATTTCTGCACCACTCAAAATTATATTGCAAAATTATACATCAATGTAATTCATAAAAACTCAATATAACATGTTCTCCAACTTAACAACACACACATGGTCAAGTGTATTATTAGGGCCTAGACATTTCTGAGGTGATTGAAGTACGCTAGCGAGTCGATGGCGTGAGTGGACTGACGCGTGTGGGGAGCGTGGATGGTCAAGTGTGCAGTTGGGCACAGGTAGATAAGTGTGTTGTTGAGCGCGGGTGGATGAGTGCGTTGTTGAGCACGAGCGGATAAGTACGCTGCTCAGAGCGCTGATGGATGAGTGTGCTGGCGAGCGCTGGTGGACAGACGCTAGTTAAAAGCACAGACAATTGAGTCCGCAGCTGAACGTGGGTAGTATATGGTGGTCTAGGTTGCTTCTTCTCTCTCATGCTTACTCTTTCTCTCTCTTTATTCATGAGTTCCATGTGGCACATGCATGCTTCCATCCCATCATTGTGTTTCCCATGCTTGCTCTCTCTCTCTCTTCATGCATGAGTGCCATGTAGCACATGTATACTTCCACCATCCATGCTTATTTATACTTCCCACCCACTCATGAATTTGGGTTTTCTCTCTCTCTCTCTCTCCTCATTGTCCACTTTCACCCACATTCCCCTTCTCCTCCCATAAGCCTTTTAAACCTCCCTAAGCCTTAAATCCCTTAAGCTTGGACCCAATCCATTGGAGCTTGACATTCAAGGTCAAGCTAGTGGAATACTTTGGAATTTCGATTGGTGTAGGTAAGTGAATCTAGTTTCTATGGATTTATGTTTATGTTAATGCATGTTTACTTACCTAATCAAAATATGAAACTAAAGTATGAGTATGGGTGTGTGAGTGCATGCTACTGAAATCCTTCTAAGATGTGTTCTGATTTCTAGAATTGTGGTCTCTGTTTGAGAGACCGTTTGGGTACCTTAAGCTCGCTTTAGACCATGAAATTTAGTGGGTCAGTATCCCATTGAATCTACTCCAGTATGGAAAGGACCCCTTGTTAACATCCCATTTGATATGAAAGTTATTAAAGATTTTCTGAAGCATGTCAGATTTGTAAAGTAAAATTTCAAGGATTTAATGTGTTTATGTGTGAAGATTTTTACCAACCAAAATGTACTAAAATAAGATCAAACCACTTTGAAATGATAAATAGTTGAATATATTTTGAAATTGGTTTTGGAATCATGATAAAATTCCATGTGGTTTGAAAGTTATGGTCATTTTTCTATTAGGGTGTCACCCTGGATTTTCCACTGTTCAAAACAGAAACTTCACCTAAGAACATCAAATAGTTTGACAAATTTTAGACAAATATTTGGGTTACCCCCTATACGAAAGTTATCTTTCATGAGCGTAGACTGTCATAAAATTGGTTTCAGGTTTAAATGATCTTTGAATCTCATGATATGCCTTCAAAGATAGACTGTGTTCATCTTGAAAAATCAGAAATATGACATAGTGATGTCTATTGCATTGATATGTAGTATGATATTAACTCGATGATGTCTTTGGAGCTAATAAGCATGATAATGTGACATAGTGATGTCTATTACATTGATATATAGTATAATATTGACATGATGATCTCCCTTAATCTAATGAGCATGATAATATGATTATATGCATAACATGCTTTATACATGTTGATGTTTCATGTACGTATATGTATAACATGATTCTGATGTGATATGTGCACATAATAATATGCTTCTTATGATATGTGCGGATGAGCACATGGTGTGTGACATGATATGTGCAAATGGGCACATGTTGTGTGATATGATATGTGCTGATGGGCACATGCTATGTGATATGATATATGCTGATGGGCACATGCTGTGTGATATGATATGTGCTGATGGGCACATGCGGTGTGATATGATAATGTGTGGATGGGCACATGTTGCCTGATATGATATGTGTGGATGGACACATGCTGTGTGACATGATATGTGCTGATGGGCACATGCTGTGTGATATGATATGGGTGGATGGGCACATACTGTGTGAAAAATTGTGCAGGCAGCTGAGATCTTTCCCTGACTCTCTACGATAGGATGAGAGTTAGGATGTGAATGTTTGGGAGGGTCACACCCCCCAAAAATATGTATGAGGCAGTATCCATTGGGACCCCTTTGATAGTGCAATGCCCTCCTGCCAGAAGGGCAAGGAGAAGGTCTCGTCTTGCAAGGCCACTACCTATCAAAGGCCTCAAAGTGCGTTGGGACTATATGTATGAGACACTACACAACGGAGTGTCCCGTTGGTAGTGCTTCCCTCCTGGTGTGATGGTAGAATTTCTATGCATCGGGATTTCATTGGCTTGACGGATATGGCTTCTATTATGGGAGTAAGGGAGTGAGTTAGGCAGTAAATCTTGATATTGATTATAAGGACCACAATTTTTCCCATCCAGTGACACGCACGACGAGGGCGAGTGAGATAGAGGCCTAGCACCATTTGGAGCATCGCCGGCTGTGTAAGAGAAGAGGTAGCACCAACTGTGTGCTGGCTGTGTAAGAGAAGAGGTAGCGCTGGCTGAGTAAAGGAAACCTAGCACCGGCTGTGTAAGGAAACATAGAGACGGTAGTGTAAAGCAAACCCAGCAACGGCTGTGCAATAAAAGGGGTAGCGCATGCTGTGTAAGGGAGACGCAACGCCGTATGTGTAAAGAGACCCATCACCATATGTGAATTCAAGACCTAGCACCGCCTGAGTAGAAGGGAGAGAGAAGAGCATTACCGCGTGTGCGAGAGGCAGCACTGCGTGTGGAGGGCCAGTGCCGGCTGTGTCAGAGTGCATCGTCGGCTGCGCATGGGAGCATCGCTGTGTGTGTTTGGTCAAATTGTATAGATGTCACCTGTCAACACCGCTCTTTTTGTGTCAGAGTCACATGTGATTGCATCACCCACAGTGTTTTACAACCATCCTCTTCTTTTAAGCCTTTTCCTCCCTTGGGCAGAACCGTCTCTCCCATTTTCTCAACTTTTTTTCTCTCTCTTGAAGTTCATCTACACCTTGAAGACAGCCCGTTGGTGGATCTAGGGAAAGCCCATGAAGACAGTGAGTGGGGATTTGAGATACCATGGGAGTTTAAGGTAAGTGGGTTTAGCTTTTATGCATCCATGGTTTATGTAAAGAACAAATATTTAGAATGGGTAAGATGATAAAATGAAAAATGTGAAGCATGAATGGGTTAAAATGAGGTTGAAATTTCAGAGTTATGCTTCTAAATGCCATGACTGTTTTTACCACATATATGATATTTTTATCAATGGAAACTTATGAAATTTATCAATGTGAGTCTCCTTATCATTAACAAGGTTCCAAGACCAAAGTGTAGCTTGGCCAGGAAATATTAAGTGTTTCTTGAAATCCTGTTACCTTGAGGATAAGAATTTTCAGAACTGTGATTGTCTTCATATCAATGTGTTCGATGACCAAATGGAGTCCAAATGGGACCAAATCAGTTCTAACTGAAAGGCATATATGTCTACTCAAAGTTTACTTTTTATGTCATGATAAAATTGTGCATGGATTAAAAGATATGGCCCAAGATATTGAGACACGACACTGCTCACAGTCGGTGCAAATTTCAGCAACTGTGACCCTCTATGGGCCGTGCTTTTGACCTAGTAAATGGTATCAAAAAACCTTAAAATTGCCATCATTGGAAAGTTCTGTGAATGTAATCAAAGTTTCATGTTTTGAGGTTTTTAAAATTCCACACGGATTTTGAATTATGCCCCGAAATGTGCAAACATGTCATTGCACACTATTGCAGGGAAGATTTCTAGCAACTAATGCTCATCTTGTGATAAACTATAGACCTATCAAATGACACCCCAATTCTTTTAAATTACTGTCTTTGCAATGATCTGCAAGTAAGCTCAAAGTTTCATGTTTGCGGCATTCTGAAGCTCCTCTTAGATTGGGAGCTATGCCCTCGCAAGAGGGGCATGTCACTGTTACATGTCACCGCACCAGTTTTATATCCATGCAACACTAAGCTTTCTTGATATGTGATAAATGTGAATACTATATGATGAATTTCATGTGAATGCTATAAATATATGTGAATGATGTCTTATCACTGCATTATGTGAGAAAAAGGGGCCACGAGCATAATAGTGATGAAATGAATTCATAAATGAATGCCAATTGCTACAGAGAAGACTTATGTGTAAATGCCCTATGAAAGCTTAAGAAATAAATGAATTTTGCTCAATGATATGATGATATGATGAAATATGATTCATCTGTATGAGACATTTACTGATGCGAATGAATTGAATCCTTGAACATGATGGATGGCCACTGCTTATATTGATATTGACCATTACACGGTGGGACACTCACTAGTAGTGGATACTGTTATGATATTGTGATGGATGACCACTGCTTATATTGATATTGACCATTACGTGGTGGGACATTCACCGGTAGTGGATATTGATTAGATATTGCTTGCTACGCAATGAGACACTTATCAATAGTAAGGAAAGTGATGCCGACATATCCCCTAACCTGCATAATGAAAGGAATGGGTTAAGGGAAAGGATAGAGGGTCGCACCCTAGATTCATGAAATGAAATAAAATGATTGATACCTTGCAATGTAAGGGCCTATCGAACCCCCAATGCACACTGAGGACTGTGTGAGTATGTTGAGGGTATTATGAAGTGGATTACCCCACTTGTCATTACCCTCCTTCCTATTTGATAGTAGAGGTCTTAAGCAATGGGATTGGCTTAGCCTAATGAATAGAGCCTCTACTGTGGGAGTAGGTGCTTTAAGGAGTGAGTGGGTAATGATCGAATTTCAGAATAAGGAATGTTTAGGATTGCACTGATTGAATGTTAATGATTTCACTGATTGAATGCTCAAGATCGCGCAAATTTAGTGATAACTGCCGTGTAAATGAAATATTCATACTCGCTGTCTTGATCTAATATTCATATGTGCTACACTTTGATTTTATATTGATGGATTGAACTGTTATCACACACAGATAGAATTATTATATGTGCTTAACACTAGATCTATTTATTGGGTTGTATAACTCATTCCATTATTTCTCCTCTCCTTGTAGATTGACAGTGACAGGTTCAGGGCTTGGAACTCGTGTTTTGTAGCGGGAAGATGAAGTTAGATTTCACGAAGAAGGTGCTTAGATCTTGTTTAGGTTTTTGTTCTTTGTCGATATATGTAATTTTGGGCCTAGATGCCCTAAACTGAATGTAACATTTTGTGATATATATATATATAATGGATTTTGGTGTTTGGGATCGTCGATGTTCACCTGCTGGTTGAGTTATTGTTTTAGTTCATTTTCCATGGTTTGCTCGATTACTGAAAATAAAAGTGTTGCGTCCACTCCTTCTTGAGTGACAAATGTTGCATTGAATCACGAACCCGTGCTCGGTCGCCCGTCGCCACATAAGCTATGGTGGTCGAGGGTGGGGTCGTGACAGATATGGTATCAGAACACCAAGATTGGATTCTTGGCCTAGGGAGTTTAAGAGAGTCCTTAAATTAGTTTTCGGGTAGACGAGTAACTGGGTGTTCTTGTGACTAGCTTAAGGATGCTGAGAGCTCGTACCCAGAATGCGAGTTCCAGTAATGACAATACGAGGCACTCGACGAGTTTTATAGAACTCTAGGGGCCATGACCCAAATGAGGAAGGAATCGATGCCAACCTAGTCTACCCCTACACTAGAGCAGAATGATAGTAGCCTCATGGAGAGGTTTAGGAGAATGACACCTCCAACCTTTTTGGGATATGGAGGAGTGGAGAAGACTGAGAGGTGGAAGAAATAAATGGAGAAGATTTTAGAGGTGTTACACTGTTCGGAGGAGCAAAAATTCAAGCTAGGGGCCTTTATGCTGAAAGGGGAAGCAGTGTACTGGTGGGACTCGGTGAAGCAGACTTGGAGGGAGGCAAGGACCGAGGTCACCTGGGAAAACTTCTTGACAAAATTTGATGAGAAGTACTTCCCCGACTCAATCAAGGAAAGGAAGAAAGTAGAATTTATTGAACTTTAGCAAGGGGGTATGACAGTTGAACAATACACCGCCTAGTTTGTAGAGCTCTCCAAATATGCGCCCCACATCATAAATACTGAGGCTCGAAAGGCGGCTAAGTTTGAAAGGGGCTTGTGACCGAATATCAGTTTTCGAGGGGATACTCCAGAGGGAAGCCCTACCCACATAATCAGAGGATCCTGAAGAGTCTTCCAAGCAATATGGGTATTGACCGACGCCCGATTTGTACTTATTGTGGGAGAAGCAACTACACTGTCGCAGAATGCTACCGAAAGAAGAATGTATGCTTGAAATACGACAATCCTAGCCACTGAGCTAAAGACTGCCCTATGATGAAAACTGAGGATCGCCCAAGGACTCAAGGGCGAGTGTTGACACTCACTGAACAGGATGCCAAGGCATCCACCTTGGTGATCAGAGGTATGCTCTCAATTTGTGATGTTAATGCTAAAGTTATAATTGACTGTGGTTCCTCTCACTCATTTATTGCACCCCATTTGCTCATTACATGAATGTTGCACCTGCATGTCTCAACTATACTTTAGTAGGATGCAGGCCTGTGGGAGGCTCTATAGAAATTGATAGACTATATATGCAGTGTAAGCTTATGATTGATGGGTGTGACCTACCTGTGGATCTAATCCACCTAGATATTCAAGACTTTGATATGATTCTAGGCATGGATTGGTTGTTTACACACCATGCCACCGTCAATTTCCATGAAAAGATGATAACTTTTAAATGTCCTGATCAAGCAGAAATACACTTCAGGGGCATTAGGGACAATCCCCCACTGCACCTCATATCTGCCCTTCAAACCTCTCGCCTTTTGGCTAAGAAATGTGAAGGGTACCTAGCTTATGTGGTTGAGAATCGGGGTGTTCAGACCTTATTGGAAGGGATACCAGTAGTACAAGAATACTTAGAGGTGTTTCCAGAGGAATTCCCATCCCTAGCTCCAAAAAGAGAAATTGAATTTGAGATAGAAGTAGTACCTGACACTGCTCCCATCTCCAAAGCCCCATATAGAATGGCTCCAGCGGAATTGAAAGAGTTAAAAAAGTAGTTGCAGGAATTATTGGATAAGGGATTCATCCAACCTAGTGTGTCGCTCTGGGGTGCACCGGTCCTGTTTGTCAAGAAGAAGGATGGGTCCTTGAGATAATGCATTGACTAGAGGAAGTTGAACCAAGTGATGGTGAAAAATAAGTACCCTCTGCCTAGGATTGACGACCTCTTTGACCAGCTCCAAGGGGCCTAAGTGTTTTCGAAGATTGACCTCCTATCAAGTTATCATCAAATGCAGGTCAAGGAGGACATCCCAAAGACTACTTTCAGAATTCGATACGGTCACTGTGAGTTTCTTGTGATGCCGTTGGGGTTAACCAATGCTCCCACTGTGTTTATGGATTTGATGAATTTAGACCCGTTCTAGATGACTTTGTAGTGGTTTTTATCGGTGATATCTTGGTATATTCTAAGAGTCAGAAATTATATGAACACCATTTGAGAATTATCTTGCAAACTTTGAAGTATGAAAGATTGTATGCTAAGTTGAGCAAGAGTGAGTTTTGGCTCCCTAGTGTGGTCTTCCTTGGGCACATTATTTCTAAGGATGGAATTACGGTCGACCCCTTTAAGATCAAAGCCGTACTTAAGTGGGAAAGGCCAACAAATGTGACCGATAGTTACTCCCAACTCTAAGATCAAAGCCGTACTAAGGGAGTGTGTCAATAATTTTAAGGGAAGTTGGGAAGACCATCTAACTTTGATAGAATTTACTTACAATAACAATTTCCAAGCCAGTATTCAGATGACACCTTATGAGGCTTTATATGGAAGGAAGTGCAGGTCGCCCATCTGTTGGGATGAGATGGGCGAAAGAAGATTGTTAGGGCCCTAGATAGTTCAATTGACTTATGAGAAGATTGCCTTAATCAGAGAGCGGCTCAAGACCACCCAAAGTCGGCAAAAGAGTTATGCCGATAATCGTCGGAGAGACCTCAAGTTTGAAGTGGGGGATCGGGTCTTCTTGAAGGTATCATCAACCAAGGGTGTTATGAGATTTGGTAAAAAGGGGAAATTGAGCCCACGATTCATTGGACCTTTTGAAGTCCTAGAAAGAATTGGAAGCGTGGCTTACTGAATTGCTCTGCCACCTGAACTGGCCAACGTTCACAATGTATTTCATATATCACTACTGAGGAAATATCAACCTAACCCATCCCATGTCTTGGAATATGAACCAATTTCGCTCAGGGAGGATTTGACCTATGTTGAACAACCAATTGGGATATTAGACAAGAAGGTACAAGTGTTGCACAATAAAGAAATTCCTCTGGTCAGGGTGCAATGGTAGTATCATTCAAGGGAAGAATAGCATGGGAACGGAAGATGAGGTTAGAGAGAAATACCCCCACCTTTTTGGTTAATGATTAATATGATTTTGAGGACAGAATCCTTTTTAAGAGGGGGGGGAGGGGTGATGTAAGGATTACAATATTTCCAGTCTAGTGACGCGCATGGTGAGGGAGAGTGAGATAGAGGCCAAGCGTCATTTGGAGCAGCGCCGGCTGTGTAAGAGAAGAGGTAGTGCCAGCTGTGTAAAGGAAACCCAACATTGGCTGTGTAAGAGAAGAGGTAGCGCCAGTTGTGTAAAGGAAACCTAGCGTCGGATGTGTAAAGAAAACCTAGAGCCGGCTGTGTAAAGGAAACCCAATGCTGGCTGTGTAAGAGAAGAGGTAGCGCCGATTGTGTAAGGGAGACACAGCACCGGCTGTGTAAAGAGACACATCATCATCTGTGAATTCAAGACCTAGCGCCACGTGAGTAGAAGGGAGAGAGAAGAGCATTACCACGTGTGTGAGAGGTAGCGCCGCTTGTGGAGGGCCAGCGCCGGCTGTGTCAGTGAGCATCATCGACAGTGTATGGGAGCATAGCCACGTGTGTTTGGTCAATTTGTACAGCTGTCACCTATCAGTGCCGCTTCATACGTGTCAGAGCTACGTACGATTGCGTCAGCCATAGTGTTTTCCAGCCACCCTCTCCCTTTTAAACCTTTTCCTCCCTTGGGCAGCACCATCTCTCCCATTTTCTCAACCTTTTTTCTCTCTCTTGAAGTTCACTGTTGCCCCTTGAAGACAGCCCACTGGTGGAGCTCGGGAAAGCTCGTGAAGGCAGTGAGTGGGGATTTGAGATACTGTGGGAGTTTAAAGTAACTGGGTTTAGTTTTTATGCATCCATGGTTTATGTAAAGAACAAATATTTAGAATGGGTAAGATGATAGAATGAAAAATGTGAAGCATGAATGGGTTAAAATGAGGTTGAAATTTCAGATTTATGCTTCTAAATGCCATGAATGTTTTTACCACATCTATGATCTTTTTATTTATGGAAACTCATGAAATTGCTCAATGTGAGACTCCTTATTGTGAACAAGGTTCCAAGCCCAAAGTGTAGCTTGGCCAAGAAATATTAAGTGTTTCTTGAAAGCCTGTTAACTTGAGGATAAGAATTTTCAGAACTGTGACTGTTTTTGTATCAATGTGTTCGATGACCAAATGGAGTCCAAATGGGACCAAATCAGTTCTAACTGAAAGGAATATATGTCTACTCCAAGTTTACTTTTTATGTCATGACAACATTACGTGGATTAAAAAATATGGCCCAAGATGTTGAGATATGACACTGCTCACAATCGCTGCAAATTTCAGCAATTCTGACCGTCTTTGGGCTGTGCTTTTGACCCAGAAAATGGTATCCAAAAATCTTTAAATTACCACCATTGGAAAGGTCTATGAATGTCACACCTTAAGAATTTACAGTACTGTTATTCTTGAGATGTGACAGACACAACATATATACATCTATTGATAGGACAAATTTACAGTGGCGAGGTCTTACAAAGTAAATAAAGAAAGCTAGCACAACAACAGTATCTTCCAAGGTTGATCTTGACTAGCACTCAAAATGAAACCGCAGTTATCTTGAAAAATGTTTATCATAGTTTGATGAGTTTGGCTACTCAGTAAGTGCTCATCATAATCCTAAAAATAATCATGATTGAAAGACATCAATATTTTCCAAAATGAGATCTATTAACAGAAATGCATCAACAGTTTCACTTTCAATAAATGCATAATTAAGTATAATCCGAATAATTAAAATGCATATAACACTTTAACGGTAGTGCATAATTCAAAGGATTTCACAAAATACCCTACTGACGTCCCAAGTAGGTCACCTATATACCCCATCAGCGTCTTGATGGGTCCACTTAATCCCTTTCGGCGTCCCAGATAGATCCACTTAATCCCTGCAGGTCCACTTATACCTCACCGGCATACCGGATGAGTCCACTTAATCCCTACCGGCGTACCAGATAGGTCCACTTATACCTCACCGGCGAACCGGATGAGTCCACTTGCATACTTAAATTATTTCTAAATCTCTTTAAACATTCGAAAGCAGCAATACCATGTACTCAACATATCACTGAAATCATTAATATGAATTTCATTTAAACCATTAATAACAGTCACTTTCTATAACATTTCAAAAATAACCAATCAAATATTTTGGGCTCAAATTTAGAAAGGTATCAGTTTGTAAAGGCATTCTAGCATAATTTCCAATTTAATATGTATAGAAAAACTCTTATAGAAATTCAAGAATACGGAATTATCACAATTTATGGGATATCAATCCACAAATAAACATTTCACAATAATACTATAATCAATTGCAAAAATGTCAATTTTTAAATAATAAGGCAGTCATTTGCACATGAATTTTACAATGTCTAAATATTCAAAACAGTAGAAAGAAATATCACAATTTTACTAAAAGCAGAAATATCACATTTATTTCTAACAATAAACAAGAAAAATAAATAAATTTATTTTTCTAATTTACAGCATTCGAAATTTCTAACATAGATAAAATATCACAATTTTTATTAAAAAGATTATTTTTCAAGATAATGAGGTCACGTGCGCATAAAATTTATCGCGCCTAAAATTCATGATAATAAGCAGAAATAATTATTTCATTTTATTTTTAAAAAGAATGAATTTTTTTTCGAGACAATGAGGTCACTTACACATAAAACTGATAAAATGAAGATCCTACACGAAAATATCACTATTTATTAGAAATAGACTATTTTTCAGGAAGATAATGTCACTTACCCACAAATACTTGAGAAGGAGCTTCCGATAAAAATTCGGCTAAAGAGAGGAGTTCACTGTGTTTCTACCAGAGAGAAAAATCTCATAAGTTTTCTAAGGTAGGAGTCCTCATCTCTCTGAATTTAAGTTCTACTAATATATTATTTTATTCTTTTATTACGTTACAGGTGTGAGCGTTAGGTTACGCTTTAAACGACTAAAGCCCACGTCCTTTAGTGGACGTGGCAAGCGCAAAGAAGCAACAAAGCTTTTAAACGAAAAGCTCTGAAAAGTAGAGATGGTCCCTAAGGACCATCATGTTCAAACGAATCATCATGTATTAAAAGTTTATTTTCTTCTTCTTTTTTTTTTTTTTTTTTCAAAAGTTTAGGATTGTTACAATGAATGTACTCAAAGTTGCATGGTTTTAGGTTTTTGAAATTCCCCACGGATTTTGAATTATGCCCCAAAATGCGTAAACAAATAATTGCGCACTGTTGCAAGGAAGATTTCCAGTAACTAATGCTCAACTTGTGCTGAGCTATAGACCCATCAAATGATACCCAAATTATTTCAAATTACCGTCTTTGTAATGATCTGTGGGTAAGATCAAAGTTTCATGTTTGAGGAATTCTAAAACTTCCCTTAGATTGGGAGCTACGCCCTTGCAAGAGGGGCATGTCACTGCACCAGTATTATATCCATGCAACACTAAGCTTTCTTGATATGTGATAAATGTGAATTCCATATGATGAATTTCAAGTGAATGCCATAAATATATGTGTGAATGATGTCTTATGACTATGCTATGTGAGAAAAAGGGGCCACGAGCACATCAGTGATGAAATGAATTCATAAATGAATGCCAATTGCTACTGAGAAGACTTATGCGTAAATGCCCTATGAAAGCTTATGAAATAAATGAATTTTGCTAAATGATATGATGAAATATGATTCATTTGTATGAGACATTGACTGATGCAAATGAATTGAATGCTTGAACATGATGGATGGCCACTGCTTATTTTGATATTGACCATTATGCGGTGGGACACTCACTGGTGGTGAATAATGTTATGATATTGTGTTGGATGGCCACTGCTTATATTGATATTGACCATTACACGGTGGGACATTCACCGGTAGTGGATACTGATTTGATATTGCATGCTCCGTGATGGGACACTCATCGGTAATAAGGAAAGTGATGCTGGCGTATCCCCTAACCTGCATAATGATAGGAACGGGTTAAGGGAAAGGATAGAGGGTCGCATCCTAGATTCATGAAATGAAATGAAATGATTGATGTCTTGCAAGGCAAGGGCCTATCGAGCCCCCAATGCGTGCTTGGGACTGTGTGAGTCTGTTGAGGGTATTTCGAAGTAGATTACCCCACTTATCATTACCTTCACTCCTGTATGATGGTAGAGGTCTTAAGCAATAGGATTGGCTTAACCTAATGAATAAGGCCTCTACTGCGGGAGTAGGTGAGTTAGGGAGTGAGTGGGTGATGATTGAATTTCGGAATAAAGAATGTTTAGGATTGCACTGATTGAATGTTAATGATTTCACTGATTGAATGCTGATGACCGCACAAATTTAGTGATAACTGCCGTGTAAATGAAATGTTCATACTCGTTGGCTTGATTTAATATTCACATGTGCTAAACTATGATTTTATATTGATGGATTGAACTATTATCATACATGGATAGAATCACTATAGATGCCTAACACTAGATCTACTTACTAGGCTGATAGCTCATTTCATTATTTCTCCTCTCCTTGTAGATTGATAGCGACAGGTTCAGGGCTTGGAACTCGTGTTTTGCGGCTGGAGGTTTAAGTTAGATTTCGCGGAGAAGGTGCTTTGATCTTGTTTATGTCTAGGCTATTTGACCATGGGGTTTTGCTCTTTGTTGATATATGTATATTTGGTGTTGATATATGTTTATTTGGGCCTAGACGCCCTGAACTGAATGCATCATTTTGGGAGATATATATATATATATATATATATATATATATATATATATATATATATATATATATATATATATATATATATATATAAAATGGATTTTGGTGTTTGGGATTGTCAATGTTCACCTGCTAGTTGAGCTATTGTTTTAGTTCTTTTTCCATGGTTTGCTTGATTATCAAAAATAAAAACGTTGATTACACTCCTTCTTGAGTGACAAACGTTGCATTGAATCACAAACCCGCACTCGTTCGCCCATCGCCGCGTAAGGTACGGTGGTCGGGGGCGGGGTTGTGACATTGATTATGCTTGTTACATGCATGCCTGATTGTGTTGATCTGTTAAGATGCTCATGCTTGAATGATTTGATTGACTTCTAGTTCATATCATATTTGATTAGCCTGATTTGTTATCGCTCCACCATGAAACGAATCATGCATGACACAATGTTAAATATGATTTTGACACATGACTCCATGTTTTGTAAGACTTGCATAACACCCTGAGTATTGTTATGAGATAATATGCATAGGCAGGAAAGCATGACAACCTAATCTATTTATTGGGCTTTACAACTCACTCTTTTAAATTTCCTCTATGTAGAGTAATAGCCTGCGGGTTTTGAAAGGGAATTTTGGTGATCGCGGTTGGAGCCCGTACTCCCTTCCTGTGGAAGCTTATTTTACTTTTATATTTTAGTTGGCAAATTGGCCTTATGGTCCACTTTGTATTTGAATTATGTCTTTTTGATTGGGCCGTTTGTGCCTTGAACCCTATTGTACTCACTATTTTGGAGCTATCATATGTCTTTTGGGACTTGTTTGTTCATCGGTTCATGGTTATGTGCTTTGTGCTTGGTTTTTATTTTCTTTCATTGTTGGCTTTGATCCCTTCATTATAAAAGTGTTGAGTGCACTACAGACCGAGTGACTTTCGCTACCTGAGGTCATGACCCCACGCCCTATTGTCTATAATGCAACGTGTCCATGGAAAGTTGATTAGAGACTGCTGGTTAGGTGCCTCAATCTCGCCCTCCAGATCTGGATGATCTAGCCGCATGCACCTCGGGTTTTGGGGGAACCCAGGATTTTGAGATCTCTCTCTTAGGAGTGAGGGCAGGTATACCAATCGATGAGAGAGGAATTTAAGGTGGATTCGGGACTTACTCGGGCTGGCTTGTGTGGGTGCCCTCTTAGAGCACGAAGAAAGCCCCCTGTCATAAAACTAGTTCGGAATTGCCTCCCTTGGCCTATACTCTCCTGTTTTTGCAATCACACACACATGGTTAATTTACAAGACAAGTGGGTCAAGTGATCCCTCCTTGTCTTTGGGTGAATGCACATAGGCATGCACATTCAAAAGAAGAAAAAAGGGTAAGAGGATAGGAGAAAGAAGAAGAAAGAGATAGAATAGAGGAATAGGGAAGATAAGAATTTGATTAGGTGGCTAGACTAACATAGAAGCTAGACCAACAAGTGCTTGACCTGACGTGGTAGCAAGACGGGCACGGTAACTAGACTGACACAACGACAATACTACTAGATGATAGAACGATCATCGATCTAGCCTATCGTGGAAGTAAGGCAGGCATGATGACTAAAACAGGCACAACGACAGTACTGCTAGACGATGAGACTACTATGACAGTGTTTGACTTAGCCTCCCTTGATCAAACGAGAGGGAAAGAAGAGGAGAGAAAAGAAAGAGAGAGGGAAAGAAGTGGAGAGAAAAGAAAGAGAGAGGGAAAGACATATACAACACTACCGTCATGCATGTTAGAAAAAGAAAGGAAAATAGAGAGATGAAAATAAGAAGAAAGGAACAGTAAGAAAGAAGAGGAAGGGGAAAGAAGAGAGAAAGAAGGGAGAGAAGGAAGAGGGGACGTAGACGGCGATAAACTTCTGCCGTCCATGATAAAGGATTAAGAAGAGACAGAAGACATGGATAACGATGAGCATCCACCTTCCATGACGAAGGAGAAAAGAGAGAGAGGACATGGACAATGATGAGCATCCGCCGTCCATGATGAAGGAGAGAAGAGAGAGTGGACATGGATGGCGATGAGCATCCACCGTCCATGACAGAGAAATCAAAAGAGAGAGAAGACATGGACGACGATGAGATTCCGCTGTCCATTAGAAAAATGACGAAAGAGAAAACATGGACGATGATGAGCTTCTACAGTCCATGACAGAGTAATCAAAAGAGAGAAGACATAGACGGCGATGAGCTTCCGCCATCCATGACAGAGAAGTGAAAGAGAGAAAATATGGATGGCCATGAGCTTCCACCGTCCATGACAGAGGACTCAAAAGAGGGAGAAGACGTGAATGGCGATGAGCTTCCACCGTCCATGACAGAGAAGTGAAGAGAGAGAAAATATGGACAGCGATGAGCTTCCACCGTCCATGACAGAGAAATGAAGATGAAAGAGAAAACATGAACGGTGATGAGCTTCTATCATCCATGACACAAGAATTAGAAGAGAGAGAAAATATGGAAGGCGATGAGTTTCTACTGTCCATGACACAGGGGACTAAGATGAACTTTGACAGAGGCCCGGCTCGCCACTTGGGTTAAGGTCCGGCCCACTATCTATGCCCCAAAAGTAGAAGGACATCACACCTGATGATAGGCTCCACCATTCATGATCAGAGAAGAAAGAGAGAGAAGCAGAGAGAGAGAGAAGGAAAGTGAAGAAAAAGAAAAGAAAGATAGAATAGAGAGAAGGAAAGCGAATAATGAAGATCAAAGAAGAAAAAGGAAAGAGAGATATAGACGAGAGGAGAGAGAAAGAGAGAGATAGAGATAGAGAGAGAGAAAGAGAGATGAGAAGAGTAGTGAGAAAAAAAGAGACGAGAGGAGGAGAGAGAAAGAGAGAAGGAGGAGAGAGATGTGAGGAGGAGAGAGAAAGAGAGATGAGAGGAGAGAGAAAATTACCTTAACCAAAGGGTACCTGACCTTTTATTCTCTCTCCTCTCTCTCTCTCCAAGACGTACCCACAATTTGAACGTGAAAACTCTCAATTTTTTTTGATGAGTATTAAAAAATCAAGGGTTCTATAACAATTGTTGTTAGCATGTACTTATAGAATTGGGCCCAAACATAGGTGTACACAAAAAAATACCTAAATTGATGATAATTAAAATTTAATTGAATTAAAATGAATTCTAAAATTGGGTACAAAAGGACTGTTTTGCCCCTGCCCAACAATAGATGAAATTCCAAAACAGTCCCTAATGTTGCCCTAGAACGTGCATGACCTTCTATGGATGATTCGGGATTGCTCCGGTGTCCATTTAGCTAAAATATTATTGATTTCTTATCGGGCTTGGCATGACGATCGATTTGATACTAGCTTCGAACCATGGATCACGTTTTTAGGCCACGATCATGCGACTCTAAATTTGTATAGATCTTGAAAACTTCTGATAGATAGTGTGCTTGTTCTTGATGTTTTTCTTTGATTTCTTTACTGAATCACACTGAGCATGCCGCCACGATCATGTTGTAATGAACGTAGCTCGATTTCGTGTCTGCACGAAGATTTTGTCGTTTTGGGTTTTTGGTCGGAATTTGGAAATCCGACGGTCAAAATCTGCAGCAACTTTGATGCCTTCGTGTGCCGAATCCAACCATTCATTGTACGTAGGGTTTGGACTAGAGATAGCCTCGAACCCTATGTACATGATGCAATTGGTTTTGCATTGATTGGGTATGCGAGCGCCGTGATATGGCCAAATCATCAACTTCTCTCTAGTTTTTCTCACTGCTGGGGTATCGTCACGGGTCGTGCCACATATCAAAACCCTTGTCTTGATAAGATGAACACGCTCACCAAATTTGAGAGCGATCCGACCTAAAATGAGTGAGATACGGGTCTTTGAAGTTGATGCTCGGGACTGTGCACATCAGCCTTCTTTAATGCAGATTGGTGCAGGGAGGCCGCACGGGAATAGCGTGCGGCCAACCCCTTTTAATGTTCAACCCATAACTTTGTTATGGAATGTCCAATTAAGATGAAACATGAACCATAGGGGTTTTCGACTGTGTCGGATCCAATGGCAGTGATCCTATAGCTGTTTGACGCACCGAATATATAGTTCTAATTACGGGGTCTGTTTCAGGGTGCTAGAGGCCAGATTGAGACGAAACTTGACATGTGGCCTTTTGGAGAAGATTCTGACTCGTTCTTGGGCAATTCTGAGTTTGCCGGGAACTTCACTGTATGTTAGGGTTTTATTGACTGACTTCTCTTTTATTTTGCATCAGGACTCAAGGTGCTGAAAAATGTGTACAAACTACTGCGGGTGCCTGATATGCTCTTAAAACACGAAAGGATTTGCGAAGATCAATGTTATATGCCCTTTTTGACATAATTTCCCCAATACGAATAAGAAGAGAGCCATTTGCAACCTAGTCCTGCCAGTACCCAAGAGACCATCTGACCATGGAACACTACAAAAATAAGCCTAAAACTGAGCAACCTTGGAAAGAGTACTAAAACGACTTCAGAATGCATGAAATTGGCATTTTGGGATAATCAAATGGTGCTCACAAAGTTTCGTGACATTTCGAAAAGTTTTGATATGATCGAGACTGTTCGAAAATCCAGTTCATATCATGCTGAGAAAAGGACCTTATAACTCCAATCCTATATTAAAAGTTTCCCAATAGTACCAGAACACTGCCTTTAGAACTGGAATGTCGAAAAACCCTTAAGGACCAAATTTGGGCTTAATTGGACCTTCTAAGACCCTTCTGAGCCCAACTTTATGTCACGTTCCCGCCCTCGACCCCCTTATCGTATGTGAGAGGGTGACCGAGTGCAGGTTCACGGT
Organism: Amborella trichopoda; assembly: GCF_054954075.1. Classification (NCBI taxonomy): domain Eukaryota; kingdom Viridiplantae; phylum Streptophyta; class Magnoliopsida; order Amborellales; family Amborellaceae; genus Amborella; species Amborella trichopoda. The sequence continues at coordinate 31,769,403 of NC_142348.1, read as the reverse complement.
CCCAATGTAGCGTTTGTCAATTAGGTCGGGGTGAACTCAACGCCATTATTTGGTAATTAAAGCAAACCATGGAATGATAAATACATCAAAATTTTAAATACAGGGGAAAATTATTAATTTAAAGCTCCATACATTAACAAAAGGGCTTTGCATAACTTTCTTCCAAAATAATACATATGAGTCTAGGGCATCAGGGCCCAAAATTTACAGATTCATGCAATAAACAAAATCCAGGGCTAGACTTCCCAACCACATACAAGATCTAGATTCCACCTCAAAAAAGTCTGGCTTCAACGTCCTTCAAGAATCCTTGCCATTCCAACTCTTGACCTGATGTTATCAGTCTACAAAGATGGGAGGGAGAAATGGGATGAGATATGTAGTCCAGTAAGTAGGTCTAAGCGCTATGCATCAATAAAGAGCCTACTCATGAATCATAAACAATTTATTTAACTATACAGAATTTCAGTGCAGCAGTCATGAAAATCAGCGATCAAGTCAGTACATCAATTATAAGCATTCTATCCATATAAAAATTATCATTCAATCAATTCAATCATCGGCATTCACAATCACTATTCAACCATTACCCACTCACTCCCTAGCTCACCTACTCCTACAGTAGAGGCCCTATCCATCGGGCTAAGCCAATCCCATTGCTTAGAACTTTTACCATATCTCAGGACGGAGGGCAATGACAAGTGAGGAAATCCACTTCGTAATTCCCTCATATTCACACACACGGCCCCCAACGCGTATTGGGGGTTTGATAGGCACTTACCTTGCAAGGCGTCAGTTGTTGGTCTCATCTCAGTAAATCTTGGGGGGGTGCGACCCTCTCATTTCACTTTTCCCCTAACTGCATCCTATGATTTAGCAAGTTAAGGGATATAACCAGCATCACTTTCCTCAGTATAGCAATCCTCTCTACCGATGGGTTCCCCATTGCGTAGCGAGTAGTACCAGTATAACAGTATCCACTACTGATGGGTGCCCCATCGCATAGTGGCCAGTATAAAAATCATAACAGAATAGTGCCCACTACCAATGGGTGTCCCATTGCGTAGCGGTCATTATCACGTTATCATATCATGCTCAATCCTTTTGCTCATTCATGTTAAATCAGTACCTTATGATAGATAATTTACATTTCCATCATGTAAAGTCTGAGCCTTGTTAAAAAATATACAGCTATCATGTACACTATGCCACTTAACATGAAACATCCATTATAAGAGGGCTATCACAAGGCATGTACACTTATCAATTAGTATTCGTAACACCTTATCACATTAGCACTACGACATTTGACACACCTTATCACATTAGCACTACGACATTTGTCAAGTAACATTTATCGTAGAGCTATAATATGGCAATTGCACATATAGATTATCACTTATCGTATGGTCCCATAGCATTGTTCACATAACACCATGGCACTCAACATGTAGCACTCATTATATAAAAACTATCACATGACTAAAATTCTAGGTGATGGGTGACAGTAACATACCTTCCTTTTCGGAGGCATAACTCCCAATCTAGGGAGAATTTCAAAATGGTTTAAAAATGTAACCGTAATCCTACACATAGATCTTAATAACGGCAGTGGCTTGAAGATGTTCGGGCATCGTTTGATAGGCCAAAAGTGCGGCGCAAAAAGAGTCACAGTTGCTGGAATTTGCCGTGACTATGGGCAGTGAAATGCTCCAACATTTAGGGGCATATCTTTTGATCTATACAAAATTTTAGCATAGTATAAAAAGAAAACTTAAAATAGACACACATATCTTTCATTCAAGACCAATTTGGGCACCGTTTGGTCACCAAAAAGCCCAAGGCGAAGACCTTCATAGTTGTTAGAAAATCCCTTTATCCATGCTATCCAATGATACATGCCATTTCACACACCAAAAATAAAACCCAGCACAAGCCTTATTCATATCAAGCAGTTTAAGTAAGTGTTAAGAGGAAACTGCTCTATAAATTTATCAAGTTTATCACTCAAAGCTCAATCACTCATCCAATCCCCTTTTTATTCTTCTATATTCATACACCTCATTCTATCATCTTGCTTTTCATATCTACTTAAATTTATCCCTATGTGGTTGAGTGATGCATGCCACTAGACCTACTTACCTTGTCCCTCACGATGTCTTCAATCTCCTCTCACGACCTTCTTTGGCTTCCTCCACCTTCACCCATTGACTTTCTTCAAGGGGCGGTAGTAGGTTTTTTAGAGAGAGAGAGAAAGAGTTTAAGTAGGAAGAATGAGGAGGAAACGGTGTTGCCTGAAGAGGGAAAGGCTTAAAAGACAAGGGTGGCTGGGAAAATATTGTGGCTGATGCAATCACATGCGACTTTGATACGTACAGAGCGATGCTGACACATACGTTTGACCAAGACACTCCCAGCGCTGCCCTCAATTCACGCATGACATTGCTCTCTTCGTTTCACAGACGACGCTGGGTCACAACTGGCGCTGGTTCACAGATGGAGCTACGCTCGTGGCAACAACCCAATTTCACTCACAGCGATGCCTTTCATATGCGGCGTTGCCCTTCCTTTCTCACTTCACAGCCGGCGCTGGGTCTTGAATTCACAGACGACAATGGGTCTCTTTACACAGCCGGCGCTGCATCTTCTTACACAGCCGACGATATTCCCCATGCACGTGGCGTTATCGCCAGCACATGTGGTGATGAGCAGATGGCACTGCCCTCTTACACACAAGGTAATGAATCTTCTTTCTCTCTCCTCTTCTTCTTTACGACAGACGACACTAAGCTCTTATACACGCGCGACGATGCTCCAAACGGCGCTAGGCCTCTGCCTCATCCTCCATCGCCGTGTGCGTCACTGGGCTGGGAGAAAATTGTGGTCCTTATATCATCCCCCCTTAAAAAGGATTTTGGCCTAAAAATATTATTAATGTTAACGAAAAAGGTGGGGGTATTTCTCCCTAATCTCATCCTCCTGTTCCCATGTTGATTCTTCCCTTGAGTGATATTGCCATTCCACCCGAGCTAGGGGAATTTCTTTATTACAAAACACTTGTACTCTCCTGTCTAATATCCCAATTGGTCATTCAACATAAGTTCAGTCCTCTCTGAGTGGGATTGGTTCGTATTCCAAAACACCTGGCCAGTTCAGGTGGTAAGGCTAGTCGGTAAGCCACGTTTTCAAGTCCTTTTAAGAATTCAAAAGGCCCAATTCGTTGTCTCAATTTTCCCTTTTTACTAAATATCGTAACACCTTTGGTTGGCGTTACCTTCAGAAAGACCCAATCTCCCACTTTTAACTCGAGGTCTCTCAGGCGATTATCGGCGTAACTCTTTTGCCAACTTTGGGTTGTCTCGAGCCGTTCTCTAATTAAGGTAATCTTCTCAGAAGTCATTTGGACTATTTCGGGCCCCAGTAATTTCCTCTCGCCCACCTCATCCCAGCAGATAGGCGATCTACACTTCCTTCCATATAGGGCCTCATATGGTGCCATCTGGATGCTGGCTTGGAAGCGATTGTTATAGGCAAACTCTTTTAGGGGCAGATGGTCCTCCCAGCTTCCTTTAAAATCAGTGACACACGCTCTTAACATATCTTCCAGTGTTTGAATGGTCCTTTTTAATTGCCTGCCCATCTGTCTAGAGATAAAAGGCGGTGCTGAAGGTAAGTTCGGTCCCCAAAGCTGTAATCTTACAATTTCTCTAATGTACAACTTGGCCAGCTTATCCAAAGTATAGGTCGTGCAAACTGGTAAGAAGTGAGAATCTTTGGTCAATCAGTTTGCTATGACTCAGATACTATCATGCCTTGCACTTGATTTTGGTAATCCAAAACAAAATCATCATGATGTGTTCCCATGCCCACTCTGGTATGGGCAGGGCCTGTAATAGTCCAGCAGGTTTCTGATGTTCCACCTTCACTTGCTGTCACGTCAAACATTTAGCGACAAACTGTGGCACATCTCGCTTCATGTTGTTCCATCAGAAGGTCTTTTTCAAATCTTAGCACATCTTTGTACTCTGTATATTGTAGCGAGTGTGGTGTGCTTCTTCCAGAATAGCCCTTTTTATACTTTCATCATTAGGAACACATACCCGGCCCTTAAACCTTAACAAGCCATCATTGCTCGTAGAGAAATCTTATTTTCCTTCCATTCCTAGTTCTTCAAGGATTTTTATCAGTTGGGGATCTCCTTTTTGAGTCGCTCGAATTCGTTGAAAGAGTTGGGGTTCTATCCTCAGACACAACAGTATTCCTTCCTCCTCACTACGGGGCTGAGATGGGTGCCACTCCATCACATCCTCTAATAGCTTCATTTCTCGAACCATCAAATATGCTACGGAGAATACAACTTTTCGAATTAAGGCGTCAGCTACTACATTAGTCTTGCCTAGTTGGCAATCAATTATACAATCGTAATCATTCAATAAGTCCATCCATCTTCTTTGCCTCATATTCAGCTCCTTCTGGGAAAACAGGTACTTGAGGCTCTTGTGATCCGTGAATACCTTAAATCGGGCCCCATAGAGATAGTGCCTCCATATATTTAATGCAAACAATACAGCTGCAAGCTCCAAGTCATGCGTTGGATAGTTGTGCTCAAATAGCTTCAATTGTCTGGAGGCATATGCAATGACCTTGCCTCTCTGCATGAGTACACCCCCGAGTCCTTTATGGGATGCATCCATATAAACCACAAAGTCTTCATTCCCTACGGGCAAGGCTAGTATTGGGGCTGTAGTTAATCTCTTCTTAAGTTCTTGAAAGCTTCTCTCACAGTCATCCGACCACAAAAATCTCGTATTCTTCTAGGTCAGCCGAGTAAGGGGAAGCGCTATTTTTGAGAATCCTTCTACAAATTTCTGATAGAATCCTTCCAACCCCAGAAAGCTGTGAACTTCGTTTATATTTGTTGGTCTCTCCCACTTAAGAAGTACTTCAATCTTAGAGGGTCGACTGTGATCCCATCCTTAGAAATGACGTGACTAAGAAAGGCTACACTGGGGAGCCAAAATTTGCTCTTGCTTAGTTTGGCATACAAACTTTCTGACCTCAAAGTTTGCAAGATAGATCTCAGATGTTTCTCATGCAGTTCCCAACTCTTCCAATATACCAAAATATCATCGATAACGACCACCACAAAATTATTTAGGAAGGGTCGGAATACTCTATTCATCAAATCCATGAACACAACAGGGGCATTGGTTAACCTGAAAGGCATTACAAGGAACTTATAATGACCGTAGAGTCTTGAAAGTAGCCTTTGGGACATCTCCCTCCTTGACTCGTAGTTGATGATACCCCGATCAGAGGTCGATCTTAGAAAACACTTGGGCCCCTTGGAGCTGGTAAAAAAGGTCGTCAATTCTAGGTAGGGGATACTTATACCGCACTGTTACTTGGTTCGATTCCCTATGATCAATGCACAACCTTAGGGACCCATCCTTATTTTTCACAAATTGGACAGGTGCACCCCAAGATGACACACTGGGTCGGATGAACCCCTTATTCAAAAATTCTTGCAACTGCTCTTTTAACCCTTCAACTCAGTTGGGGCTGTGGGACCAGCTGGGGCTGTGGGACCCCATAACTAGAAATCTATTTTTGGTGTGTCAAGTAGCTGTGGGACCACTGCCATTAGATCCGGCACGATCGAAAACCCTCAGGGGTCAAGTTTCGTCTTAAACACACATGGAAAGACAAAGTTATGGGTGAAACATTAAAAAAGGGTGGACTGCACAGTATTCCCATTCGGCCTCCCTGTATCAAGTCACCATTAATGGTGAATGATTTCACAGTCATGAGCAGTAACTTTGGAGACCCATATCTCACTCGTCTCGAGTTGGATCACGCTCAAATTTTGTGAGCGTGTTCATCTCGTTAAGAGTTTCGTTATGTGGTACGCCCTATGATGATACCCGAGTAGGAAAAAACACTTGAGATAAGTTGGCGATTCGCGGCAAAAGTTGCAGAAAGTTCAGCAGGACCACGACCCACTCGAGTGGCCATATTACGAGGCTCACCCATCAGATCGACGCGAGACCAGATCCATCATGTGCGTAAGGTATAAGGCTCTCTCTAGTCCGAACCCTGCACGTGATGAATGATTGGATTCAGCACATGAAGTCATCGAAGTTGCTTTAGATTCTGACTATCGAAATTCAAGATCCGGCAAAAACCCAAAAGTAGCGAAATCTTCATTTGGGTACGAAATCGAGTTGCGTTTGTTGCAACATGATCGTGACGGCATGCTTAGTGTAATATAGCGAATAAATCAAAGAAAAAAAAAAAGGAATGAGCACACAATTGATCCAAAATTTTTAAACTTCATGCAAATTTTGAGTCGTGTGATCGTGGTCTAAAAACATGATCCGTGGTTTGAAGTTGGTATCAAATTGATAGTCATGCCTAGCCCAATGAGAAAGTAATCATCTTTTTGACAAACGGGCGCTGGAGCAATGCCAAATCATCCATAGAAGATCACGCACATTTTAGGGCAGCAGCAGGGACTGTTTTGAAATTCCATATATTGTTGGGTAGGGGCAAAACCATCATTTTGCACCCTATTTTTTGATTTTTTTTAATTCAAATAAGTTGTAATTATCATCAATTAGGCTAGTTTTTAGGCATCCACCTATGTTTGGGTCCAATTCTATAAATACTTGCTAAACCTAATTGTAAAGGGTTCCACACTGATCAATAAAATTTGAAAGTTTTCTTTGAGATTGTGGTGTGTCTTGGAGAGAGAGAGAAGAGAGAAGAAAAAAGTCTGGTACCCTTTGATGAAGGTAAATTTCTCTTTCCTCCTCTCATCTCTCTCTTTCTCTCTCCTCCTCTCATCTCTCTCTTTCTCTCTCCTCTCCTCTATCTCTTTCTCTCTCCTCTTCTCTCTGTCTTTCTCTCTCTTCCCTCAACATGCATGATAGTGGGCAATCCCTGTGCGTGTATTTCATCTTTTTCTTGTTCATTTTCTTTACCCATCCTCATTCTTTCCTAATCCTTCTTTTCTTTTTTTCTCACACTTCCTTCTTTCTCCCTGTCCTCTTTCTTCTCCATTCATGCATGGTGGAGTCTATCACTGAGCGTGATGTCCTCTTCCTCTAGAACACACACAGTGGGCCGGGCCTTAACCCGAACGGTAGGTTGGGCCTCTGTTTAAGCTTCTCCTTCTTCCTAAGTCATGGATGGCCGAAGCCTATCACCGTCCATGTCTTTTCTCTCTCCTCTGTCATAGACGGTGGAAGCTCATCGCCATCCATATTTTCTCTCTCCTCCTTCTTATGTCATGAATGACAGAAGCTCATCCCTGTCTATATTTTCTCTCTCCGCATCCTTTTTTCATGGACGACAGAAGCCCATCACCGTCCATGTTTTCTCTCCCATCATCTCTTTGTCATGGACGGAGGAAGCCCATCGCCGTCCATGTTCTTATCCTCTCTCTCTTCTGTCATGTACGGCGGAAGTTTATCGCCATCTATTGTTTTCTTTTCTCCTCTCTCTTTAGTCATGGACGGCGGGAGCCCATCTCCATCCATGTTTCTTCCTCTTCTCTCTCTTGTCAGAAGCCCATTGCCATCCATTTTTCTTCCTCTTCTCTCTCTTGTCATGGATGGTGGAAGCCCATTGCCGTCTATGTTTCTTCCTCTTCTCTCTCTTGTCATGGATGGCAAAAGCTCATCACCGTCCATTTTTCTTCCTCTTCTCTCTCTTCTATCATGGATGGCAGAAACTCATCGCTGTCAATGTTTCCCTTCTCCCCTCTCTCTTTTCCATGGCTTCTAGGTTTCTTAACCCATTTAGCTGAATCGGGGATTTTCTCATTCCCACATTTGCAAGATTTCCTTGAGAACAAGTTTCCCGTACTTCGTTCCCAACTTCCCTTTTGAGCAAAGTCCTAGTGTCTAGCTCCCAGGTCGTAACCTAGATAGGTGTGAGGAGGGACTTAAAGGTCCCTAACTCCCCTTCTCCTAGCTTTGGCAGAATCCCCGCTAAAGCACTTTGCATCGATAACACATCTGCTACCACTCACAGTATGCACCCTGTCACCGGTAAGTCACTTGTCGGTTGTATTGCCGAGGCACGTCGAAAGGCTACCCAGTCCCTTTCTGTAAAAGGCAAACAAGTTTCCATTGCTCCTGTGGGTCACCATATGGCCATCCCCTACACTCCTGCACCACCTCGGGTCTCTATGCTTAGAGACTCAACACATTGAGGAGAAGACCGTGGGGCCTCCACCTCTCGCACACACCTTAAGGCTCGTGGGTTATCTACTCGAGCCACACCTCGGGGCAACCCCTATGTTACCTCGAGTTATTGTCTAGGATCGTGTCTCCTCGGGTCAGGTCCTGTACATGTTTTGCATGTGCATCCCACCACTTGGGGCAGCGCCTTCATTGCACCAAACCAAGTACATGGAAGATGACCCCCTCGTCCTCCTACTCAGCACACATTAGCGCACCCTGTAAGGGGCATGCTTCTTCTGGTTTCCTTACAAACACCTTCTCGTGGTTCTCAGCCTCCTAAGGCCGGACAACCTGCTTAAGTCCGGGTTGACCCCAAAGTCACCTGTAATCCTTCTTCAAGGGGCGCACACACGACGCCTTCCCAGACTACCCTCCCCTCTCCTGACTTGGGCGCCATTATGAGTCGATCCTTCCCTCGCCTGCTCCTTTTACAAGCAAGCATCTCAAGCCTTGGTACTTGAAGACTTTCCCCAAGAGTATCATCTTGAGCTAAGCCCGTCAACTCGGTCATGCCTCTCGAGCCCATAAGAGAGTTCAGGGCAAAGACCTGATGGAAGACCAAGTCATTCGTCCTCCCCGGCCCAGGTTGACTCCAGTTCCTGGCTCACACCCATTGCTTCATCTGATTGAGACGACACTCTCTTACGTAAGAAAAGCTGACCAGACACAGTCCCGATCACAGTTCTGACATGAGGTCTATCAAAGCCTCAAAGCCAAGTGTGACAAGGGTCTGTAGATCCTGACTAGGAAGCAACTAAGACAGTTGGGGCACCCAGCTTTGATGACCCTCTTCACCAGAAAACCCTTCTACCCTCTTCAGATGATAAGGCCCAAAGAAGAGGTGTTAGAATCTTACACGGTGGTTAGTGTCGTAGAAGATGACCCAACCACTCAACAACCACGGTCTCAAGACCATCAAGAACATGTCATTTCATGCTTGGCGTACAAGAGTCGAGTCCAGTCGGGGCATGCTGAGCCCCTGCTGACCGATCTCCCATGCGCAGCTAGCCAAGCTTGGAAGCCCTCAACAACACCTAAGGCTGACCTCCCTGGAGAAACGGTCAGCGTCATCGTTGTAAATGAACCTAACGACTCCCAAGAAGCATGTATGGATAGGTTCGAACAGATGGTGCAAGCAATGATGGGGAAAATTGATCGTATGGAAAGCATGCGATCCCTAGTCAATGTGTCCCGTCATGAGACCGACTCCCATCACTTAGATGATGCAGTGCCAAGACAACCTCCTCCTTCTGCCTCATAGGACAATTTTGTCCCTCACCCCTATCATAAGCAGACATCGATGCTATGGTAACCCACAACCTAAAGAACAGGCAGATCCTGGGTATACAAGGTGCAATGCTTTATCAGAAGCCGTACCCCTCTAACATTGATTAGGTTCCATTTCCCTCGGACTACAAGAAAGGGAAGTTTCCCCTGTTCAATGGAACCACATCCCCACACCAACAAATTGCCCATTTCCAAGTGACATGTCGAGAGACAGCGGCTGATGGGAGACTCCTCCGTCAGTTCGTTGAAACCCTTGATGGCCCTGCCTTTCAGTGGTATGCTTGGCTTCCCCAAAATTTAGTATATACTTTAGAGGAAATGGAGAAATTGTTCCACCAACGCTTCTATGAGGTTGAGAGAGAGGTCCAAACTATCAAGCTTCTCACTTTAACCCAGGAACTAGATGAACCCGTCGATCAATTCATAGCAAGCTGGAGAGATCTGACTGCTTGCCATCATAATCTTATGCCTGAGAAGGAAGTAGTCTAGACTTGTGTGAGAAACATACGACCTGAGATCGTTCTACATGTTGAGGCCTCCAATCCAACCTCTATATCAGAGCTGGTCTTTAAGTTTATTCGCATAGATATCTTGTAAACAGGTCACAACAACAATCTTCAAGCTTGGGAAACAACCGGGGCAATAGTAACTCTCGTACTAACCCCTGAGGCAATCAACAAAAAGGGGTGATCAGTGCAGCCGTCACAGTTAGTGATTCAAAGAAGGCTGCCTCTTAGACTTTGGACCTCTCCAAGGGAGTAGGCACAACAAAGGCAGCATCTCAGGCAGGCAAGTTGCAACAATCACATAACCAGGTACCCTCACCTACGAGCCTTAATCGAGATGATTATTGAGCCAGACATAAGAATAAAGTTTATCCTTTTGAAAAGGAATGGGTTCCTACGATACTCCAACTGTTACTGGAACAAAACATGATCGAGCTGCCTGAGTCCAAATTCCCTGAGCAAGCTGGACTTGACACCCATGCAAATTACTATACCTATCATCGGAGGATAAATCATTCCATAGAGGAATGCTACACACTTAAAGACATCATTGAGGCTGTGATCCAAAAGGGTCATATAAAACTTGAAGAGCTAAAGAAGGCATTTGGGACAGCAAAATCTTCCCACATAGTGACGTCCATGAGGAAGATGAAGCACCCGATCTCCTTCGTGCCTTGTTTGTCATGAAGGCCTCATCACACCAAAGCCGGTAAGGCAGCCCCGACACCTTGCTTAGGGAACTGAGAACCATTGTGCCCATACCATCAGATATGGGGCCATGACCAGAGCGAGTGCTATAGTTTCCATGACATAATTGAGGAGAAAGTACAGGGATGCCAAGAAGCTTCGGATGGAGATCCCCATGTCACTGCTCAACTGGTGCAAGAGGGCCTCCTGACACGAGACCTAGGTAATGATGATTCAGACCACGGGTGAAGCAGACTCAAGTCCTTGAAGCGAGAGGCAGTTCGTCAAGCTAGGGCTGTTCACAAACATAGTGAGATGAATCAAGAACTTCCAATGAAAACCAGGAAGAGACAGACCCCAAGGGCTGCACGTCGAAAGAACAAGGTTCCTCAACCACAGGTCGAGCAAGAATTTCTCAGGCCTCTTCCTCCCTTGCCTACCTTACATGACTTCATCCCCGACGTAATTATTTTTCCTCCCTCATCTCATCAAGAGGACATCCTTGGGCCATCTTTTGCTCGGGGCATGTCCAATGAGGGTGATGACATTAAAAGCACCCCCCAACGGTCTAAGCAAGGGAAAGACCCACAAGACTCCTTGCATATGTCCAACGCTGGTGATGACATAAAAAGCTTCCCAAATTGGTCTGATGAGGGGAATGACCTTAAAGCTCTCTCACCTACTAACCCCTCTTCTTATTCTTCTTATTCTTCTTCTTCTTCTTCTTCCTCTTCCTCTTCTATGTCTCTTATAGCTACAATCTTGAAATGTCCAGATTTCGAGGCTCTTGATAGAGAACTTGAAGGAACCAATATAAGCAGGATGCACTAGAGGCAATTGAAAAAGACTCTAGCTCAAGCGACCAAATTCTTAACAGTTGTTGATGCCTTGGTAGCTCGAGCCAAGTCAGAGGCATTCTCTTCCACAAAGAAGAACAAGAAGTCGAAGCTAAAGAAACCTGGCTTCCTGAGCCCGATTTTGAGCAAAGGCTGAGAGAATCAAGCGGGCAGAGCTTCTATTCTTAAGAAGCCTATCACATGGTACAAATCTCAGAGGCATCACTCAGCACGGGGCAGATAAGCCTGATATCGAGGAAAATGCTGCGACCTCCACCTCGAAAGCAAGGCATTTGGAAATATCCTAGTTCTCCACTTCTCCATCACCCACATGCCCCAAATAATTTACCCATTCTCAAGCTCCTTGGGCTCCTTCCTCACCCAAATACCTCAAACAATTCACCCATCCTCCAATTCCCTGGAATGCCTCTAATCCCTATTACCCAATCCACTCAGACCATCCAAACCAAAACGGCTGTGCAACTAAGCTAGCCGGCACTCCAAAATAAACCTCTCCCACCTAAACCTAACCTTCAACCTCCCATACTGCTTACACCCATGATGGACATAGGGAAACATCAAGAAGATCCTCATCAGGTGCTGTCTGTCTGCACAATCACTGAGTCGCAACCATCCCAAGTACCTCAGAGTGAACTCCCTCTATCAGACACATTAGCCCTGCTCAAAGTTAATCCTTTCATCGGCAAACACGATTAGGATACAAGGGCCATGTTTCATAGCAAAGCATGCCTAGAAAAGGAAATGTCAAGAGTATGGGTGTCTTCACTCGAGGTTGATGAGAAGACTTCTAAAGACAATGATGAGGAGTTGCAAGAGGCCTCAGAAGAATGGGAAGAAGGCGATCAAGCCACAATTGACAAAATCGAGGAAATAAACCTAGGGGATGAATTTTATCTTGGCAAATATGTCTCCAGAAGAGAAAGAGAGCTTTATTCCGTTTTTGCAAGCAAACCGAGACATCTTTGCCTGTCATTACCATAAGATGCTTGGTTTAGATCCTCAAGTTGCAGTCCACCGACTTGGCATTGATCCATCTGTCAAGCCTGTCAAAACAAAACTTGAGAAGGTTCAGGCCTGATCTCAAAATGCGGTGACCAAACTCAGGCAAGCAGCCTTCATTCGTGAAGTCAAGTACCCAAAGTGGCTGGCAAATGTTGTACCAGTCAAGAAGAAAAACAAACAAATTAGGGTTTGCATTGACTTTCGTGACCTGAATGCCGCTTGCCCAAAGGATGACTTTCCGTTTCCATTTACGATGCTTATAGATTCCACGGCTCATTGTAAGAACTTCTCCTTCATGAATGGATACTCAGGGTACAATCAGATATGGATGACACTAAAAGATGAGGATTCCACCGCATTCTTGACTCCAAAAGGGGTCTTCTGCTACACCATGATGCCCTTTGGGTTAAAGAATGCCGGTGCCACATATCAGAGAGCAATGATGACCATTTTCAAGGATATGATGCATAAAGAGGTCGAAGGTTATGTGGATGATTTGGTTGTGAAATCTAAAAGGAAAGAAGCTCATATGCGAGACCTTGAAAAGGTGTTCGAATGATGACGCCTTCATCAGATCAAGATGAACCACCAAAATGCGCTTGTGGCATGCGTTCAGGGAAGTTCTTGGGGTTCATTGTTAGACATCGAGGGCTTGAAGTTGAACCAGTCAAGATCAAGGCAATTCAAGAAATGCCACCACCAACTACACTTTGAGATATGTGATCTCTCTAAGGGTAGCTGGTGTACATCCGCAGGTTCAGCTCCAATCTCTTAGGTCACTGCAAGCCTTTTACGCACCTGTTGAAGAAAGATACCCCATTCATCTGGGATGAAGCATGTCAGGCAACGCTTGATGACATCAAGCGATATTTACTCAACCCTCAAGTGCTTTTTATACCGGTGTTGGGAAGACCTCTTATCCTGTATGTGATTGCCCTCTACGACTCGCTTGGGGCATTATTGACACAAAACAATGATGAGGGGAAAGAGACCGCACTGTACTATCTCAGCCATAGGATGCAAGGGGCCGAGAAGAACTATCCCCCTTTAGAGAAGATGTGCCTGCCCCTAATCTTAGCGGTACAAAAGCTCTGCCACTACTTACTTGGTCATGAAGTAAAGCTTATATCAAAAGCGGACCCTGTAAAGTTTCTTATGACACACCCATGCTTGTTAGGATGCCTTGCTAAGCGGGCATTATTGCTGATGGAATTCAACATCACATATGTCTGACAACAGGTCGTCAAGGGCCATGCTATGGCTAATTTTCTCGCAGCACATCCTGTACCGGTAGAATCTCCTTTATCAAGTGACTTCCCTGATGAAGAGGTATTCTGTGCAAAACTTGCTCACGCATGGGAGATGTACTTCGACAGTGCCTTCCAATCTGATTATGGAGGTGCTGGAGTGGTATTCATGACTCCGAAAGGAGGGATACTTCCTCTATCCTTCTCTCTCAACAAAACCGGTTCCCATAACAAGGTGGAATATCAGGCCCTTATAATTGGGTTGGAGATTGCGTTTAATCTAGAGATGGAGCAGATCAAAATCTATAGCGACTCTGAGTTGGTCATTTGACAGCTTAAAGGGATCTATGACCTGGGCAAGGACACTCGCAAGCCTTATCACGATACTACAAAATATTTTATGGTTCAATTAAGGATGTTTCCTTGACTCACAAACCCAAGAGGTTAAACTTGCAGGCTGATGCACTCGCAAAGCTCGGAGCTTCCGTTCAACTATCCTCACAAGGACCCACGCCTCTTTGAGTGGCAGAATGGAGACACATTGACCTAAGGACCGAGGTAGATGCAGATGATGAAAGAATCCTCTTTCCTCAGTGGCCGCCTTACCCATTAGGGCATTCGTATCAGCCAAAGAGGTTATTAAAGCTGAATAAGAAATGGCACAAAGTCGAGTAGCTAAAGTTTAAAAACAGGAACTGGAGTTCTTCAATCCAATGTGTGCAAAAATTGAGCAGGCAAAAGATTGGAGAGAGCTAATCATCAATTTCATAAAGTATGGTAGACGGCCTAAAGATCGTACTGAGGGCAATAATGTGCGCTGAATGTCTACCAAGTACACCCTCCTCGAAGGGGCTGTTCTCTTCCACCGATCTTTTGACAGAATTCTTCTCAGATGTGTAGACACACAAGAGGTAAATAAGGTGTTGGAAGAAGTACGCTCAAGCATTTGTGGATTGCATTAGTCTGACCATAAACTCTATGAACGGATACGCAGATTGGGGTACTATTGGACTTCGATGACTATGCCAAGAGGTGCCAGGTGTGCCAAATGCACTCAAGCGTTATTCATCAACCATCGGAGCCCTTACACCCTATAGTGGCATCATGGCCATTTTCACAATGGGGTATGGACATTGTAGGGCCTATCGACCCTCCTTCTGCAATGGGTCATGTCTTTATTCTGGCAACGACAAATTATTTCTCAAAATGAGTTGAAGCGGTCCCACTCAAGCAAGTTCCTAGAGTTACGATGGCTAATTTTGTGCGACATCACATCATATACCGGTTTGGGGTGCCTGACCGGATTATATCTGACAACGACCCTCAATTCGGAAGTCATCACATTGATCGCTTAGTTAACCGGTTCGGTTTTGAGTGGAAGTACTCAACTAGGTACCACCCTTAGGAAAATGGTTCAGTTGAAGCTTTCAATAAAACTCTGTGCAACATTTTAAGGAAATCAGTATCAAAGACAAATAACAACTGGCACGAGAAGCTTCCTAAAGCGCTGTGGGCCTATCGTACTACCACACAAAATTCCACTGATTCCATTACTTATTCCATAGTCTATGAGGGTGAAGAAGTTTTGCCTCTTGAGATTCAACTCCCCTCGTTGAGGGTTGCCATATATCAAGGATTGACTAAAGATGAGTGAGTTAAGCTTCGTTATCAAGAATTATATGCCCTCGAAGAAAAGAGGCTAGAAGCTCAGGAAAATCTTGAAGTCAATCAGGGGAGAATGAAGAGAGCCTTTGACAAGTCAGTCAAGGTTTGCTCATTCACTCGTGGGGACTTGGTTCTAACCATCAAGGGGCCTATTGTTATGCATGGGCAACACAATGGGAAGGCCCCTTTATAGTCAAGAATGTCTTGCTACATACTGGCACATCTTGATGGGGGAGGAGGCGATGCCCCCTATTAATGGGCGATACGTGAAGAAGTATTATCCCTAATACTCTCTTAAAAGATCCAATATGCAATCGAAAAGAGTTACGAACAAAAGAAAGGGAAAAGAAAAAGAAGCAAGATAGTCCAAACGAAGTTTAACTCTTTTTATTGCATTAGAAGAACTTACAAATTACAATCAAAGTCAATTATTAGGAAGGTTGCAAATCTCTTGCATATGAGGAAAAGAGAACGGCTGCACCAAAGCGCTGCTCTTGCATTTGAGGAAAAGAGAACAGTTGACCCACGATGCTCCTCTTACATCTGAGGAAAGAGGACAGTTACATGCCAAAAAGCTGCTCTCGCTCCAAGGAAGGTAGAAGGGTTTTAGATCAAGTTTATCAGACATACAAAACAAACCCTTTTGGCAAGGAACTGGCCTATGATGGAGAGCATGCTCTCTTTACAGTGAGAACTCTTCCACAGAACAACATGGAATTCACTGTTGTGCTGGAGGACTTGGCTTTCAATAGGCTTCATAAGCGCGACCTTACCATTGATCACCACCCTTTGCCTACCCAAGTCTGGGTTGTGCGTGAACATCGTCTCGCATGACTCAACACTGTGTGCAACAATCTCTGCGCACAACTTGTCGCCAAGCATGACCATAGACGGGTATAACTTGCTGACGTTCATGAGCGAACACCAACCACCGCACATGGCTAACGCCATGTGCCTCATGTCGCTGGCCATGCGCAACTGAGGCATTGATAAAAGTCGCATGACGCTAGCGTCGGCTGTGTCTTACAAAGACTAAAGCCTGTTTATGATGCAAAATATGATAGATCTTTCGACGAAGATCTCTCGAATCTCAACACCTTAAAATGATGAAGATGAAATGATAGAGAGAGTGGGACAAATCGAATTCAGATCTGAGGCCAGGCCTGCCAGGAAACTAGTAGATCTGCTCTCAGATCTGTGGCAAAGCCAGCATGATCCAAGAAAAAATAAATACAATTTTAAATCAAATGAACAGATCAAAATAAAATGAAAACAAGCTCCAAAACAGTAAAAGGGCTCGCTCGTATCAGAACCGGTCCTCTTTGCCTCTCTGATTCAGATGTCGACTAGCATATCTCAAGTTGAAAGGGTGGTTGTGCCCTGAAGATGGTTCTAAAACTAGGGTTGTTGTGCCCTAGAGATCTAGTTTTTGGCTTAAGGTTAGTGTTTCAGGAGGCAAAGGTTTATGAAGCTAACTCTGTTCTAGGTTTTCTCTTCTCTAGGGTTTCTATATCTCTGAAGTCATGCCTCAAATGGCCTTGAAATATATCTTATAGGGATCAAGGATCTGTTGGAAAGGATAACTTTCCATAACTGAAAGGATAACTTTCCATAACTAATAGATCATCATAAAAAAAATTCCAATTTTGAGGTACAGATCTAGGTGACACCAGTGGTCTTGTCCGGGAGACACTCCTAGTGTCTCCCAAGAAAAATGGGTAAAATACCATCCGGGACAAAAGGGTCTGCCCAAGTTTGGGCGACATGCTTAGTGCCGCCCAAACCAAACAATGTCCAAATTGATTTGTTTCACTTTAAGTGTGTTCCTTAGACTCTTATAAAGCTCCCAAAGAAAATTTGGGTCAAAACATATTTGTTTACTCTTTTTAATGAGTTTTTTAGTAAAACATGGCATTTACAAGAATCTGGGTCAAACAGGGTATCTGTAGGGTTCTGGGTAGGTAGATTGGTTCTTGGTCACAAGGTAGACTATGTGAACTATAGATTTGGGTTTATTAGGTTAAGTGTGGTCCTAAGGGTTCAGAAAACCATAGAATTTTCCATATTTCAAATGGGGTGTCTACAGTTGCCCCTCTTTGGCACTCCTTGTCATTCAAGGGACCGGTGAGTGGCAAAGAAGTAGACACTCTAGCGTTCCCTATCCTTCAAGGGGTAGGTGAAAGTCAAAGATAATTTGTTTCTGATGTCACGTGGTTAGAGGGCACCCCAACTAATCCCTCCATGTCATTGTGCTCGTCGAGCTCACCCACCTAGGACATTTTTCCTCCTAGGGTTTTCGACATTAGATATCGGTGAGTTACACAAGCTTGAAACTCAAGTTGGATTTTCTTGTCATGCCACTTAACTTCAGAGGTTTTACAGTTTGAAAGTTTTAACCCTAGCATCTTCTTTGATCTCCTTAGGGTTTCCTAAGGCTGTCTATAGGAAAACGCTTTCTGTAGGAGGAGACTTGTCTGGTCGATTTCGAAGAGAGAGACGAGGCAGCAACGCGGTAATCGCAGCAATATGGTGATCATCATATACGTGTATCCAAGATCTTTGTATGACATAAAGTTTTAAACCCAGAGCAGGGACAGGTTACGATTTTAACAAAGGAATTAAAGTTTTTTTAAAACACAAGACATATAGTGAAAATTTTGAAAAGAGGAAGGTATTTCAAAAAACAAGGTTGGTTAGTAGTTTAAACTTCTACAACCATAGATCCCTCTAAGTAGTTTAGCGTCATGCAGCGATGGACCATACACCTGACCCTTTTATGTCATACGAGGATTGACGGAACACACCCAACCCCTTTATGTCATACGAGGATAGATAGAATACACCCGACCCTTTTATGTCATACGGGGATAGATGAAATACACCCGATCCTTTTACATCATATGGGGTTAGACGGAATACACCCGACCTTTTACGTCATACAGGGATAGATGGTACATGTCTCAGCTCTTTTAAGTCGTACGAGTTTGACGTTGAACTTGATACACCTGACCTTTAACATCATATGGGGCTAAACATTACCTGCCTTGGCTCTTTTAAGTTGCACGAGTTTGACGTTTGAACTAGATACACCTGACCTTTAACGTCATATGGGGCTAGATGTTACTTGCCTCGACTCTTTTACATCGCACGAGTTTGACATTTGAATTGGATTGGACTTTGGTTAACAGTTTAGGCCCATGCCATCGAGGAGCATTTTCGTTTTTTGATTTTGTTTATTTTATTGAAAACTGGTTGGCAGTTTA
Organism: Amborella trichopoda; assembly: GCF_054954075.1. Classification (NCBI taxonomy): domain Eukaryota; kingdom Viridiplantae; phylum Streptophyta; class Magnoliopsida; order Amborellales; family Amborellaceae; genus Amborella; species Amborella trichopoda. Next base: position 31,750,640 of record NC_142348.1, on the reverse strand, counting down.
GGCTCATGCCACCGAGGAGCAAATTATTCTTTTTGATTTATTTATTATTAGTATTTTTTTTTTTGGAAAATTGGTTGGCAGTTTAGGCTCATGCCACCGAGAAGCAAATTACTCTTTTTGACTTTATTATTTTATTATTATTATTTTATTTCTTTTGGAAAATTTGTTGGAGTTTTAGGTTCATGCTACCGGGAGAGAATTACTCCTTTTTATTTTATTTATTTATTATTATTATTATTATTTTGGAAAATTGTTGGCAGTTTAGGCTCATGCCACCGAGAACGATTTTGAAAATTTTTGAAAATTAATCAAAATGTTTAAAATGATCATAAAAACAAATGGAAAAACCAAATTTGGTTCCCGAAAGTCCACAAAATTAAGTGGGGGTGTTTTTGTCAAAATATTTTTGGGCGACACTGGTGGTGTTGCCCGGGCAGCACTGGTGGTGTCGCCCGGGCAGCACTGGTGATGTCGCCTATGTCTGGGCAACAAGGCTGATGTCGCCCACAAATTTTTATTTTATTTTAATTTTAATTTTTAATTTTTTATGAAAATGTTGGAAATTAAAAAACAAGGAATTATGCAAAGATTTGGGTGACACCAGTGGTGTTGCCCTCACAAGCTGGGCAACACTAGGGGTGTCGCCCATACAATTTTATTTTATTTTTTATTTGGATAATGCTGAGATAGGAAAGGGGTCTTTTTTTTCAAAATTTTGTGGGCGACACTATTAGTATCACCCGGGGGACACGGGTGGCATTGCCCATGTCTGGGTACGGAATTGGGTGACACCAGGCGTGTCGTGCAGACCTCTGACCTCCAAATTCAATCTTTATCATTTTGGAAGGTTTTAGGGTTATCTAAATGTTTTGTTGGCCGAAGTGGATAGCTACAGGATGAGTTTTAGATCGGATTTCCTATTTTCTATAAAAATCAACCTCCTTCCCATTCTCCCTTCATCCTTTAAAACTCATTTTTCTTCTTCCCATCCCCATCTTCTTCCGTCATCTTCCCTCTGATTTTACTGGTTTTTCTTGCTCTCATCCTTAGGTTTTTATGACTCCTAGGAAGGACAATGCGATTTCCAAGGGCAAAGGAAAGGCTTCTGAGGGGGCTGACAATGGAATAGAGGAGGAGGTTTCCCCTCTCTTTCTTACGGTTAGGCACTTTCCTGAAGGTCTGCCCTGCCAAATCCACATGGCCTTTGATCGGGTGAAGTTCCTTGACGTGTCAATGGATTCCCTGTTATCGGACCTTGGTTCAGGGATTGGTTTCTTTTCGCTCGGCAATGGCCAGAGCTCATGGCCTTCTTGGCCTCAATTTTGATGATAAGCATCTTGAACATGGCCTTTTGCCATGTGAATTTTCTGCTCCTTGAGGCTCTTACTGAAAGGTTCAACTACTAAACAAACACCTTCTTCCTTCCTACAAGTGAGACAACACCAGCTTTGGAGGAAGCTGCCCATATATCTTGCTTGAGTTTGTCAGGGATTGCATGTGAACCTTCTATTGCCACTGTAGATCATTTCATCGTGGGTGCGCGGCTGTTGAGGGCTGTCGACTCTTCTCACGGTCAAGGGTCGCTGAACAGATCCGTATTTCCCTTTTTGTTCTATTGGGATATGTTCTTTTTCTAAGCGGTTCTAAGATGGTTCGAAGTTCTCTTATTCCTTTAGTTCATGCTTTTTGGGAGACAGTGGGTTACACCATTGTTCAGGCCATGTTGGTGGGCATTTACTTGGGTCTTTATGACCGGGTAACCAGAGGTGACCGATTCATCAAGGGCGGTGTCCTGATTTTGCAGGTATGTTCTTAATCACAGTTTTATTTTATTTTTGTCCCTGCAAATCAATTTTTCGTATGGTTTCATCCCCTTGATCCCCTATTTATCCAATAACAATTTATTGGAAAAAGCCCAGACTGAACCGGAGTTGGGCGACATTACCAGTGTCGCCCACACAGGTTGGGTGACACTAGTATTGTCACCTAGGTCAAACTGTCCCAGATGGTTTCAGGGTCCAGGGTTCTTGTCTTGTGATCCTTTGGGGTGATTTTGGGTTTTATTTTCCACAGATTTGGGCCTATGAACACATCACCATTATCTGTCCTCCTCGGACAACGACGGCTGTTTCTGCTGCTCTGGGTTTGGCATATGTCAATGTTACCAAAAGACCTCGTGACGTCAACCATTATCGCAGGATTCTTGAAGAGTTGTTGTCATTCGATTGGGTGATCAGGGGTCTTGAGAACATGTCCTTATGTCTGCCTGCTATGGGGCATTCATGTCTTATTCTGGCGGGGTAGCACTTCACAGAGGGGTATTTCCCTCAAAGGGTGCTTCGCCAGTTTCGCCATGCTCAGAATTATACTTCTCCCGGAGAGGCGATCGATCGTCGCCCTATCTTTCGACTTCGACGACAGTCTTCCGCCCTTTTGGTCAAGGCGGGTTCGTCATGGAAGGGGAAGACAAGCCCACGACTACCTCTAACTACGATTCTTGGTGGGAACATGCTTGTCCTCGTCCATTATTCCCTAGATCTTTGAGACTTCGTGGCGAACCTTCTGGTCCTGCTCAGGATTATTGGAAGGTATTTTCCATCAACATGGGGCCCCTGCTCAATAAAGCCTAGCAAACAGTGGAAATTCTGACAGTCTCATAATAGCCCTAGAATAGGCCAAGATCTTCATAAGGTCTCTCAAAAGTCTCTTGCCAAGTTTTTTCATAGTCCGACATGTCTAAGGCAGTGCAGACTGAGAACAGTTCTAGTAGAATCGACCTCTAGCACCCTGAAATGGCCCCTATAACTAGAATTACATTTTTTTGGTCTCAAATTGCTGTGATACCACCACCATTAGATCCGACACGGTCAAAAACCCTACAGAGTCAAATTTTAGCCCGAACAGATGCTCCAAGAGGAAGTTATAGGAAAAAGAGTGAAACAGGAGGGGCCGCACGCTATTCCCGTGCGGCCACCCTGCAACTCCATGCCATGGAAGGGACAGTCATGATCAGTGAACTTTGACACTCATATCTAACCCATCTCAAGTCAGATCATGCTCAAATTTGGTGAGCATGTTCATCTAGTCAAGACGATCGATTCGATATGCGGCATGCCCCATGACGACACCCGAGCGCGAAGAACAGCTAGAGAGAAGTTGCAGATCCGTGAAGAAATTACAGAAAATTCAGCAGCATTATGCCTCGCTCGAGCGGCAGATCACGTTGCTCATGATCCTGAGCATCTCGAAACCGATTCCATCATGTGCATAACATCTCGAGCTATCACTGACTCGAATCCCGTACGTGATGAACGGTCGGATTCTGCACACAAAGCTGACGAAACGACTGCAAATTCCATTACCAAAATTCCAGACTTCGACCAAAATTCCAAAGTTGCAAAATCTTTGTTTCGGAACAGAATTGAGCTGCGTTTGTTGGGCCGCGATCGTAATGATATGCTCAATGTAATTCAACGAAGAAATCACCAAAAAACATCAAGGAACAAGTACACTATCATTCTGAAGTTTCAAGATCCATTCAAATTTCAAGTCACATGATCATACATTAAAAACATGATCCATGGCTCAAAGTTGGTATCAAATCGATCGCCATGCCGAGCCCTACAAGAAAACAATCATCTTACGATCAATCGGGCATCAGAATGACCTTGGATCAGCCATGCAAGATCATACAAGTTATAAGGCAACACATGAGCTGTTCTGAAATTCCATGAATTGTTAGGAAGTGGCAATCTGTCATTTTGCACTCTAGTTTCTAATTTATTTTAATTCAATTTAGTCTTAACTTTCAACAATTAGGGTTACTTTTGATCATCCACCCATGTTTGGGGCAAATTCTATATATACGTACCAACATTGTACGCATCAAAGGACTCAACCTTTCACAGAAAAGAGAGTTTTTACTTAATACAAGTTTCTCTTTATTCTCATTGTTGGGTCACGTTTGAGAGAGAGAGAGATTGAGTGAGAGAAACGTTTAACCGGTACCCCTAGGTTCAAGGTAAATCTTCTCTCTCTTCTTTTCTTTTTCTTCTTCTCTCTCTCTTCTTTCCTCTCTTCCCCCCTCCTTCTTTGTCTGAGTTCCTCGCAGGGGTCATGCACGGCCATGGAAGTGTCGTGCATGCCTCCCCTTAGGTTACACAAGTCACGCATGGTGATGGCAGCACCATGCGCTAGTCTCCTTCTCCTTATGTTCTTCTATCTCCCTCTTCCAATGAGGCCTGTAGACGGCGCTGCCTATCGCTGTCCATAGACGTAGCTTCGATCCTTCCTTGTCGTGCATTTATAGTAGACGGCGATACCCTTCACCGCCAGTTAGAGACCTCGGCAACGTCTACCACCATCTGCGAGCTTTCTTTGCTTATTTAGTGCTTATCGCCATCCTTCCAGCGTCCCACGCCTATCGTTGTGTGCCTTGTGAGGATTACTGTCATGCACTTTACGAAGGACTATCACGCGCGCTTCATCAGAGACTATCGCTGCCCGCATGGGAGGGTGTTGTCTCCTTTTGTTGCCAACGACGATGTCTAGTGCCATCTGTAGTTCGTTTCTCACTCTCTAGCCATGAGCGGAAGTGTCAAGTGGCACCCAAGGGCCACGACACTGCTATTCCATAGTCGTGAGTGGCAACGCCTAACGCCGTTGGGACCCCAACTCTCTACCGTCTCGTATTTTATTTTCATTCTATTTCTCTTCTCACTTGACTGAGGGTAGACTTAGCCTAGCACTGCCATATCAGTCTCGGTTTCGAGTAGTATTGCCACCGTGCTGGTCTTGAAACCATGCCCGTGTTGCTACCACTCCGAGTTGATGACTTCTTGGTTGGCATTCTAGTCTCGCCTCTTCGTCGAGTTTTTATTCCCTTTTCTATCTTTATTTGAACCTTAGACTTCATCGCCCTCTCGTATGAACGTACATTACTCTAAGACAAGGGTGGATCTTCTGACCCACTTGTCTTACAAATTAACCATAGAAGTATTGTGCAGAAAGCAAGAGGATTGTAGGTCAACAGAGGCAATTCCGAACCAGCTAAAGAAGCTGGGGGGCTTTCTTCGTGATCTAAGAGGGCGCCCACATGAGCCAGCCCGAGTAAGTCCCAAACCTACCTTCAATTCCTCTCTCATCGATTGGTATACCTGCCTTTGCTCCCGAGCAAGGTTTTGAGAGAGCGATCTCAAATCTCAGGTTCGCCAAAACCCGAGATACGGACCTTCAGATCATCCAGATCCAGAGGGCGAGATCGAGGCACCTAACAAAGGATCTCGTGTCTCCTCGAGAAGATGACGCCTCTAATTCAAATAAACGAATTAAATCCAATGAGGACGTATCTGACATCAACTTTGAAGAGGCTAAAGTCGAATTGGCACAATGGATGGCCTTCGTAACGGAACTCAAGGAGAAGGATGTTGATCCGAAACCGATGACTGAATAGCCAAATATTTTTATTTTCTTTGCCTTTTTCCTTGGCATGAATAAGCTGATCTCATGATCAACATTATTTTTCAGTAGTTTTATTTTCATTGAAGTCTATTAGGACAGTAGAAATTTTGGTCACAGGACCAAGTTTGATTGCATAACCGCGTGTAATAAGCCCATTTCAATAGATGAATAAAATCAGAGTTTTATTTCCCATCTTGATTGGTCTTCTGGGATTATGGAATCCCTCTTATTTTTATTTTCTCCTTGTTGTTGCCCCTGTTGGGGGGTTTGTGTACATTTCTATGTGTGTATTTGATTCATCGAAGCATAATAAAATACTTTCTTTGCGCACACTTTTCAAATTGAATTTTTACAAACTTAGCCCCCTAGTTGAAGGGTTTTTGTCCCGAATTTTCGGCTATTGGGTCATCATACGCACACACAGGGATGAGCTTGCTTCAGGGAATCCAGTCGGGAGAAAAACGCTCCAAGATTAGCCAATTTCGTCATTGGCGAGGTTCATCCATATCCTATATGTGGTAGTTGGTAGTTATACTCATACAACCATGGAGTACCGGACTAGTTTCAAGCCTTTATAATAGGCATAAGAAGTTGGTTTCAAGAATGAGGCCAGATCGACTAACAGTTTAACCCCTTGTAGTGATAGAGGAAGTCCTTTCTAAAAAGGTTTGGGAAATAGATGATTTAAAAGTCAATTTAAAAAGCATTTTCAAAAGGGAAGAGTGTCAAGACCACGCCCCCGACCACTGTACCTTACGTAGCGACGGGCGATATAGCGCGGGTTTGTGATCCAATGTAACATTTGTCACTTAGATAGGAGTGTACTCAATGCCTTTATATTCAAAATCGATCAAACCATGGAAGAGAGCTAAAGCAACAAACTTAACTAGCAGAAGAGTAAGGAAAGATCCCATACACCAACATCCTTAATGTAAAAATCTTCCAAAATATTATATTCCGGTCGGGGCATCAAGACCCAATATTATATATATCAACACAGGGTCAAACAACCGAGACATAAACATGGTCTAAGCACGTTCTTCAAGAAAACTAGCTTCGTCTTCCAGCCATAAACACGAACTCCCAGTCCTACACCTGTGGCTATCAATCTACAAGGAGAAGGGAAAAAATAATGGGATGAGCTATACAGCCCAGTAAGCAGGTCTAGATTTATGCATCTATAATGTTTCTATCCATGTGTGATAACAATTCTATTCATTAATGTAAAGAGTCATAGTTTGGCATATATGAATATCAGGTCAAGACAATAAGTATGAACATTTTGTTTAAACGACAGTCATCACTAAATTAGTGCGATCAGAACATTCAATTAATGAAATCATAAATCATTCCATTATTATAATGCTAAACATTCCTTATAGAGAAATTCAATTATTACCCACACACTCTTTAAATCACCTACTCGAGCAGTAGAGGCCCTATCCATCAGGCTAAGCCAATCCCATTGCTTAGAACCTCTACCATCATACAGAAGGGAGGATAATGACAAGTGGGTTATTCCACTTCGTAATACCCTCAATACACTCACACCGTCCCCAGCGTGAATTAGGATTCGATAGACCCTTACCTTTCAAGGCATCAATCATTTCATTTCATAGATCTAGGGTGTGACCCTCTATCCTCTCCCTTAACCCATGTATATCATTATGCAAGTTAGGGGATATGCTGGCATCTCTTTCCTTACTACCGATGAGTGTCCCATTGCGTAGCGGCCAATGTCATAGCAGTATCCACTACCGGTGAGTGTCCCATAGTGTAGTGGTCAATATCAATATAAGTAGTGGCCATTCATCACATTCTCATCAGGCAATGTCTCATACATGTGAATCATATTTCATCATAACATCATGACATTTAGCAAAAGACATGCATTTCATGAGCTTTCACAAGGCATTTAGACATAAGTTTTCTCAGTATCATTTGGCCTTCATTATGAATTCATTTCATCCACATTGCGCTCGTGGCCCCTTTTCTCACAAAGCACAGTTATGTGGCATCATTCACATATCTTTATGGAAAGCGCATGGAATTTATCATATGGCATTCACATTTATCACATATCAAGAGAACTTATTATCGTATGGTGACATGTAATAGTGACATGCCACTCTTTGCGATGACGTAGTTCCCAATTTAGGGGGAGTTTCATGATGCCTTAAACATGCAACTTTTGGGCTAATACACAGTTCTTTACAAAAACAGGTATTTGAAGGCATTTGGGTGCAATTTGATGGGTCAATAGCTTAATACAAAGTGAGCCTTAGTTGTTGATGCGCAGCGACGTGTTCGCGCATTTTGGGTCCTAATTCAAAATCCGTGGGGAGTTTCAAAAACATAAAAACATGCAACCTTGAGTATATTCATAGACCTTTCCAATGGCAGTAATTTTAAGGTTTTTGGACACAGTTAGCTAGGCCAAAAGTGCTAGGAATTTATAGTGACTGTGCAAACATGTCTCTGCATTCGAGGTTATATCTTCCAATACATGCGAGATTTTATCATGCCGTAAAGGGAAAACTTGAAGTGGACATGCATGCTTTTCTTTTGAGACCAATTTGGTCCTATTTGGATGCCATTTGGTCATCAAACATATAGATGCGAAGACATTCACAGTTCTGAAAATTCATATTCTCAAGTTAATATGCTTTTAAAGAACACTTACTATTTCCAAGCCAAGCTACACTTTGGGCTTGGAACCTTGTTCATGATAAGGAGTCTCCCAATGAGCAATTTCATGAGTTTCCATAAATAAAAAGAGATCGTGCATGTAGTAAAAACAGTCATGGCATTGAGAAGCACAAACTGAAACTTCAACCTCATGTTAACCCATTCATACTTCACGTTTTCCTTTATATCATCTAATCCATTTCAATATTTTTACAATAGTCATGGATGCATAAAGCTAAACCCACTTACCTTGACTCTCATGTGGTCTTCATTCTCCTTCAACAACCTTCTTTGGCTTTCCCACACCTTCCCCCGTTGGCTATCTTCAAGGGGTGACAGTGAGTTCCAAAATTGAGAAAATGGGGGAGACGGTGCTATTTAGGGGAGGAAAAAGGTTTAAAAAAGGAGGGGGTAGCTGGAAAGAACTGAGGCTGACGCCACCACTCATGGCTCTGACACGTATGGAGCGGTGCTGACATGTATGGCGGCCGTACATTGGACCAAGACACTTCTGGTGCTGCTCTTTCTTGCTCCTCTTTTCCAGATGGCGCTGGGCCGGTGCTCTGTCTTGCATTCACAGACGGTGATGGGTTCTGTTATGTAGTCGGTGTTGCGTCTTTCAAATACTCAACTGGCGTTGTGCTTTCAAACACTCAACCGGCTCTACGCTTTCAAATACTCTGTCGGCGTTGCGCTTTCAAATACTCAACCAGCGCTGCGCTTTCAAATACTCAATCGGCGCTGCGCTTTTAAATACTCAACCGGCGCTGCACTTTCCTCTTACTTTGCCCCTTTGTTACTGACGACGTTAAGCTCCTACGCGTGACAATACCTCAGATGGCAATACACCATACTCAAATATCCTTACACCTTCTAGTTTGACATTACATCCCCCTTCTCGCACGACGATACTGGCTTGGGAGAAAAAATATGCCCCTTACAACGAGCCTTACAGTTTTGCCACATGTGGCCCCTTTGGTGGTCATTTTCTTTATTATGTTTTACCCAAAGATGATGAATGGATTTCCTTGTGGGATCGTGAAAACTCAAAGGTCTCGAAGTTATCCTTTTACCTTTGGAGCTTTCATCATGTGTTTCGCAGGCCCATGAAGAGGTCTCTGGATTCTCGCTAAGCTTCCATCTTGGAGAGGTCTCGACGTTCTTCCAGGCTTCATTTGAGTCACTTCTGTTTTTCCATTCATGTCACCATCTCACATCTTTCTGAGTTGGTTCTATTGGGAACTTGCAAGGTTTAGGAGGAGTCTTCGTCCTCAGGGTATGCTTGTACAATATTATTGGAACTTGCAAGTACTTGTTTGTACTTGAGGTTTTGAATCGAAGCTCCTTATTGGAGATTTTTTTTAATCTTTTTTTTTTTCTTATCCATGATGCCTTTTCAGGTTTTCACTATGCTTTTCAGCCTGTTACGGGTAGTATTTTTTTGAGATACATCGCATTAATGGGGTCATTGAGTTTGTGCCCCTCCTTATTTTTGATCTTGTAAGAATTGCATGCGTCCACTCACGTAACGACAAATGGATCCTCCCAATTAGGTTTGAACCTGCCTAAAGGGTGTGGATTTGCAGGAGTGTGGAATATTTTCTTGAGTACCATGTCTCCGTCTTTGAATTGTCGACGAACAACTTTCTGTGGTATGCCCTCTCGATTCTACACTGGTAAGCAACGATATTTTGTGTTGCTCGTAGTCATCTTTCATCCAAAGCAACGAGGGCAGCGACTTGTGCTTTGCGATTTTGTTCCTCATTTGAATTTTTGTGAGTAAGCACTCGGAGAGATGGTATCTCAACTTCAATGGGTAGCACTGCCTCCATTCCATACACTAATGAGTATGGGGTCATGCTAGTCGGAGTCTTCTCAGTTGTCCGATAGGCCCATAACGTTTCATTTAGCTTTTCGTGCCAATCTCTACCACCTTCAATTATTCTATCTATAATTCTGAGAAGTTCTTTGTTTGTGGCCTCTGCTTGTCCATTTCCTTGAGGGTAGTAAGGTGTGGAGAATTTTTGCGTTATCCCAAACCTTTTGCATACCTTGGTGACCTTTTCATTTTTGAAATTGGATCCATTGTCAATAATGATTGACTTAGGAACATCAAATCTGAATACAATGTTATTCTTTATGAAACGGGCAACATGTTGTCCCTCAATTTTGATAAATGATGCAGCCTCTACCCATTTGGTTAAGTACTGTAGCCGTTAATATAAAACGTTGGGCTTTTGAGGCTTTTGGTGAGATCATTTTGATGATATCAAGACCCCACATTGCAAAGGGCCATACGGGCGGTGTTGAGTTGAGTGGTACGGACGGTGCATGGATGAGGTCTCCATAAAGTTGACATTTGGGACACCTCTTAATGAACTTCCAGTAATCGTCGGCCATGGTGGTCCAGTAATAGGCTTGTAGCCTAATTTTCTGAGCTAAGGCGGCTACGCCAAAATGATCTTCTTCATTGTGTAACCCTGTCAGTACTTGGTCAATTTTTGGTTGATCGAGACAACGTAGAATGATGCCATCGAAGGACTTCTTAAACAGGAGATCACCTCTTACTAAGAATCCCATAGAAAACCTTTGAAGGGCTTCTTTATCCTTTTTGGTGGCTCCTTCAGGGTACAACCCATCTTTCAACAAGGATAGAATATCGTGGAACCATGGTTTTTCCTTAACTAGCGCATCTGTAGCCACAAAAGACACTTCCCCATCATTCTCATTTTCTTTCTCTATTTCTTCTTCGATCCTTGATGAGGAAGGATCATGTTTGTTCCTGATGTAGAATGGCAGTATGGTGATTTTTGGAGGAATATCAACCATTGAAGCAGGGTCACAAGGGTGTCGGCGAACCTTATTTTCCCTAGTTACGTAATGAAAGGTGATTCTCTTAAAATATGAAATCATATTTTCCACCTTTTCTTGATAGGGTTTGAGTTTTTCTTCTTTCACCTTTCAAATCCCTTGAACTTGGTTTATGAAGAGTAAGGAGTCACCTATCACTCGTATTTCTCATTGCATTCTCGAGCTCGGCTATCAAGGCTTCATATTCAGCAATGTTATTGGTACATGGGAAATTCAATCTGATGGCTGTTGGTATTAAAATCTTATCAGGTGAGCATAGTATGACTCCAGCACCTAACCTGTATTCGTTCCTTGCACCGTCGAAGTATAGCTCCCAAATTGATTCCTCGATTGTGAAGAGGTTTTCATCAAGGAGATCCGTGTTGACGGGAGTGTTATCTGGTAGTGCATGTTCAGCTAAGTGGTCAGCAATGGCTTGTCTTTTGACCGATTTTTGAGTGACATATTCAATCTCAAACTCACTCAATAACATTCTCTACTTTGCCAAACGTCCGTTAAGGACTGGTCTTTCCAATAGGTATTTGAGTGGGTCTATTTTTTATATGAGCTTGACTGAATGAGATAAGACATAATGTCTTAATTTCTGCATAGACCACACAAGTGGTAAGCAATGCTTCTCCACATCAGTATATCTGGTCTCATAGTCAACCATGGTTTTGATGATGTAGTATATCGTTTGTTTTTTTTCATGGTCATCGTATTGTCCTAACATTGCCCCCATGGTTATGTCTTTCATAGATATGTATAGGAATATGGGTTTATCTGGACTAGGAGGATTAAGGATGGGAGGTTTGGTGAGGTACTCCTTGATTTGATTGAACACTTCTTGGCATTCATTGTCCTATATGAATGGGGTATCTTTCTTAAGGAACCTATTGAATGGTGCACACTTGTCTGCCAGTTGTGAAATAAAATTCCTTATGGCTTGTATGCGACCTTGAAACCCACAGATTTCTCTAACGTTTCGAGGAGGGGGCATTTCAATGATGGCTCATATTTTGGATGGGTCCACCTCGATACCCCTTTGGCTTACTATAAATCCTAGTAATTTGTAGGATTCAACTCCAACGACACATTTATGTGGATTGAGTTTGAGTTGATGTTTCTGAAGTCTTTCGAAAATGATTCTCAGGTTGGTGAGATGATCAGACCTAGCCTTCAACTTGACCAGAATGTCATCAACATAGTCTTCCACGATGGTATGTATTAGATCACGGAAGATGCTAGTCATTGCCCGCTGATAAGTTGCCCTTGCATTTTTGAGGCAAAAAGGAATGACACGGTAGCAGTAGGTTCCCCTTTGCGTTATGAATGATGTTTTGGTTTGGTCTTTTTCTACCACGAGGATCTGGTTGTAGCCTGAGAAGTCATCCATGAATGACAACATCTCATGCCCCACTATGTTGTCGAAAAAGGCATCTCTCTTTGATTATAGAAAATTGTCCTTTGGGCATGCCTTACTGAGGTCTCTGTAGTCGACACACACTCGGATCCTCCCGTCTTTCTTAGGTACGACCACTATGTTGGCCAACCATTATGAGTAATCAACGGGGGTAATTAACTTTGCCTTGAGAAATTTGTCTATTTCTTCCTTAATTTTGAGCTCAAGGTGGGTCTTTTGATGTCAGAGTTTCTACCTTACATGCTTTGCTCCTTCGTTGAATATTAGGAGATGTTGCACCAATGTGGGATCTAACCTTGGCATATCATCGTATGACCAGGTAAAGACATCGAGATATTCCTAAGAGAATGGAAATCATATTTTCCCACTCCTCCAGAGATAGGGAGGTTCCAATCTTGGTTAACTTTGGGTCCTTCTCCGTTCCTAGGTTTATGTCGATAGTCTCTTCGATGATAGCCATTGAGTCACCATAGAACCTCTTCTTGAATTGCTCAACATGGCAAGTGAGTTCCTCAGGTTGAGGGATTTCTTTAAACTCTTGGCTCTCTTGATCTTCGTCTCGGTCGTCCAATTCGTTGTCTTAGGTATTATGCACCGTTATTGGACTATCTTGAGTATTCAACATTTTTTAAAAATGTTTTTCCTTTTCATCAGTCTTATCATGTTTTGAATTTCCAACAGATTTTAAAATAACACAAGAGGTGTCCCTTATGGGACTCGCAAGAGAAATGTTGCGCAGGGTGGTTAAGTGGCCACCTTGTGCCTATCCATATTTTGACGCCAGGACTTGAAGTTGCCACTGGTATGCTTCTAGCGATTCTCGAGATAGAGGAATGATTGACCAATTCTGTTCCTGTGTTCGGTGGATTAACATGCTTGGCTGTGTTAGAGCAGATTGTGCATACCTTCAAATCCAGGTCAACAAAAAGGTCTTCAATTCCCAGTTCTTGTGAGTGCTAAGATGTGGAAGAGGAATTCCCGATCACTGGGGAATCAAGGATCAACTTTAGCCGTTTTGAAGAACGAGCATCTAGAGGATCGAGGCTTTTAATGCCTCTAGATACAAAACCCAGACAACCTGAAGGACTCATCCGGCTTTGAAACAAGGTGGGAGTCTACCCGAGTCCTCTTCGATCTCTGTTTTCAGTTTTGGCTTGGAGTGATTCAGAGAATGCCTCCGCTACACATTGCCATTGACTTCCCAAGCCTTGGCCTAGTTGGAAGCCTTGGGAGAAGAGTATGTACCAAGCTTCAAGGGACTTGAAACTGTATCGATGTTGACATTGGATGATGTCCTCTATCAATGCGAATATTTGTAAAATTTGAGTAATAGGGTCGTCGGCCTCTAGGCATAAGTTGGCACAATCGGTTTGCTTGAAGGAAGTGAATGGGATTTCTCCAAGCTCGACCCCTATGGCTAGCTTCCCGTTACCTATACTAAAATTGAGGAAAGAAGGGGGTTCAACACATATCGTTGCGACGTCGTTTTTGGTAAAACATTTATGACATTGATGGAGTGTAGAGGTGACCACAAGGTTTTCATGCAGCCATGGTCTTCCTAACAACAAGTTGAATGAAGGTTTTATGTCCAAGACATAAAACTTTATCACTTGGACGATCGAGTCGATCTTGAGTGTGGGAGGTAGTATGCCTTCAGCTTGTCTCTTGATCCCGTTGTATGCAGCGACAGTAAGTTGACATGGCTCGAAGTCATCCGGGCTTTTGCTTATCTGCTTCACTATTTTCATAGGCCAATTATCAACAAGTACTCTCCATATCTCATATTCTTGCATGAAAACGGTGATGTACAAAGGTTGAGCATGAAAGCGATTGAAGCTGGCTGGGATGTCATCATCTGTGAGCATTGGCGTTGGTTCCATCAGCTGGTTGATCATTCCGCACAACTCTTCTGGTTGTGTGGTGATTGGGATGTGTGTCTTGGCGAGGACATTCTTGATCTAGGCTCTATGTGCTGGCGATTAGCTCCAAGATGAAGATTTGAGCCTGGATCCTCTCAAGATGAGTTGGTAGATTGTAGGTGGTTGCAGATCCTTGAATTTATTTGTTCGGTTCGTGATCTGTGACCCCTGCTGATTGTTTGGCTTTTGAGGTGTTTCCCATTCTTTCATTGAGAGTATCGTCCATCAATTGAATGGGTTTGATCACTCGGCCTCTTCGGGTTAGGGAATCAACCTCGCCCACCTGAAGCTCGATAGGGTTAGCCCTAACAAGAGTAAAGGGAGACTTTGGGGTGTTGGGCCCTTGTTTAGAAGATGATCCATTTTCATTGGTTCTGACCATATCGCTCTCTAGTGTATCATCTTCGTCATATCGGTCCCACTTAGGTAGATCATCGAAGGTTTGAGGTGAAGGGTTTCCTCTTAGAAGGCTCAAAAGATCTTCTTCAGGCTCTTGAAGGTGGTGATCACAAGCCAATGTGAATTGACTGGGATCCTCTTCTTCGTTTCCACTCTCGACCATGTGAATGACAACGTTCTCTTTTGAGTTGTCTTGAGCTCCCATCTTTTCGGTCGTTGTAATCATATTTTTAGGGAGAGGGTTTGTGAAGATACCCATATTTTTGTTTGGTTCTTTGACAGGTTGATTTGTAGGTGCGACAGTAATGTCACCCCTATTAATTAACCCTTGAATCACCCGTTTCAGGTATAAGAAATTTTGAGTGAGCATGGTTTTGATGCCACTTGCACCACTTGCTCTTATCCATGACTTGAAATGGTGGTTTAGTTGGTGGTGGGAGGTAAACCATATTTCTTGCCAGGAGTAATTCCAACACATTTTCTAATGGGTATTTGAGAAGGGTGAAATTATCCTACCACCTTTGGTTATTATTTTGAGCATTGGTTCTAGGCTTGTGAAGCTATGACCTTTAACTGGTTAAGCCTGTCACGCAAAGTTCGAATGGAGAGGAGGTACACATTGACGTGAGTATCTGAGTCACTCTTCCTATTGAACGTGTTTGTAAATTCTGGGACAACAAATCTCAAGGGAAGGTCTTCCATGCCTCCAAGGGTCTCTTTGACATAGGCGTTCGGGGGTAGAATTTCATGCATGCCCATTCTTACAAGCATATCTTGCATTGCTTTTAAGGTGCCTTCTTGTGGGTGTTTGACATGATAACAGGCCCACCAGTTGGTGGGTCCCAAGCGTAGACTGATGTATCGAGATTTGGGTTATATGTTGGCCTGCATGGGTCTGAGATTGATGAGCCGTAGTGAGACCAGTTGCAGAAATTGCACGGTTTGTTGAACTAGGTGAACTAGAGGGACCGATTGAAGAATTGGCTGACTCGATTGTGCTAGAGGTTGACCTATACCACTAAGTTGGTTTGGCATCGACCCATGAGCTGGGGCATGAACTGTGTAACCTAAGTCAACTAGACTTTTAAGGGCAGCTTGGACGTCCATCTCGCCTAAGGCCTGGTCTAGATTGACACCTTTGCTTCGTACAATGTTCAGGACATCATGAGCTATACTATGGTGGCTCGAGGTTCGATTAGATATCCTAGACCTAGGTGGGTCGTGGTTTTGAGATCGTTGTGCGTCGGGTTATCCCAGTTCAAGTTGTGGGAGATACTGCATGAACTTCCTCCCTCACTCGGCTTCTACTTTGGTTGCTTAAAAGCCCATGTAGGACGATGCCCGATCAGACCCCTTGACTATTCAAAGTTTTTTGGGCAGAGCCAACTTTTGGGGCCACACAGATTTCAATATTTGGAGTGGACATTTGGAACTCTTCCTCTAGTTGAAGACCTGAGCATTAAATAATGGACTGGTCAGAGTTCTGCCGATAATTCCAAGGGATCGCGGCATACTGGTCCTTAGGTTTGGGAAGGTTAGACTTAGAGTCAGCCATGGAGCGATCATCATAATCACCTTGAATGACTGACATGGTGCTTGCTTTTTGGTGGGGTTCTAGAATCTAAACTTAAGTAAGATCTAAACTCGATGACTGAGAGCTGACCTAGCCTGACTCGAGGGGAAAAACCTAACTAAGACCTAGGTTAAGACTAGACTGGGATCTAGACTTGCTAGACTCAATGGGTCTTGGTTCAGACCTTGAACTAGGGTAAGCTTAGTCTAGCTCTAGAGGCAACTCTATGCTAGAACCTAGATTGAGATCTAGACTAGATAGGTACGAGTCTCAGCTCGGACCAAGAGTGGGTTTAGGTTCGAACCTGGGTGTGAGCCTGGTTCGGACCTGCACTGAGCTGGGTGCAAGCTTGGGCTTGGACCAAGAGGGTTATGAAAGTCAGACCGGGTGTAAACCCGGACTGGATCAAGGTTGGTTTTAGCATGAGCCCTTGCTCGAACCAAAAGGATGCCTACATTCAGACTTAGGTGTGAACCTGGTTCGGACCTGGGTTAGACTAGGTATAAGCCTGAACTTGGACCCAGAGAGTTTTGATGATCAAACCAGGTATGGACCCGGACTGAATCAATGATGGACTAGGAACGAGCCTTCGACTCGAACTAGGAAGGAGCTTAAGTTTGGACCAAGGTGAAATCTGGGTTAAACCTAGTTTGTACCCCGAGGGTTCAGCTCGGATCAAGCGGGTCCGAACTAAGATCTAAGATTATCCAATAGAAATAAGCAAGCAAGCACACGAAAACGTTTGACCTAAATTATAGGTAGGCTTGGCTTGAGAGTGGGCTCCTAACTATTGAAATGCAGCTAGGCTGATATAGCTCCCCACATAGGTCTTGGCCTCCTGTTATAGGATGTTTACTAGGTTCTACTATACGCGGAGTTTCTTTGAAGCAAAGGATTACAAAGGGGCGCTCATAGTTAATGTTATGCGAATCCCAACCGCCTCGACTCTCAAAGTTAGGTCCCACTCACTCTGTTAACACGGATTTTGGGGGTTTTCAAAATATTTGTTTGTTGGTTTCCTGGGCATTGTCAGGTGTGTGCTGGAGTGTGTAAAGAAGCACACAATTAAAAATAATTGTCAAGCACACAAACACACAATGCAAGAAAGAAAATAAGTGAGCGCTCGGCACTAGCCGTGCCAAGCGATGCTCGCTTCGAGGTGAATTTCGCTCGAAGAATAGTACATATGGAGGGGTAAGCAACCCCTAAGAAGGTACAGTCACAACAGTGAGACTAGGCACAGTCCGTGCTAAGTCGAGCGTGGCTCGGGTCGAGGGTGACTCGAACAGGACACGATTCAAGGAGGGTGACCCTCAATGTATTTTTTATTTTTTTTTATTTTTTTATCTTTTAATTGTGATGAAACAAGTTAAACTAAGTATGGTGAAATCAGGGAAGACATGATTTCAATCAAAATTAACAAACTAAAATAAATCAGAAAGCCAGGAACAGTACAGACCTATTCGAAGCAAAATATTTTTTTTTATATTTTTAAAATTTTTATTTTAGGTTAAAACTTGGTTAGCATGGAGCCAAAAGTCCTTGGAATGGGCCAACGGGTTCCCATAATCTTTCTGGGACCTCTGCAATTGGGTGACACGCATGGTGTCGCCCGGGCGGCACTACTAGTGTCGCTCATGCGGACTGGGTGACACTGCTGGTGTCTCTCAAAATTAATTATCTTTTTTTATTTTTTTATTCTGTATTTTTATGAAATAAGATTACATTAAAGTTACAAAAGCATGGAAAACAATATTTATGATGAAATAAATTAAAACCAAGCAAACAGTGCAGATATAACAGATCTGTATCAAGTAAAATATTTTTTTGGTATTTTTAAAAATTTTATTTTGATCTGAAATTTTTTTAGTAGTCACAAGAGATAACCTAGAGAAGATATGCAAAGCTTCAGAATATTTTGAAACTTTTAAATTTCAACGAGACGGGGAGTGTCGCCCTGGATCTGGGCGGCACTAGTGGTGTTGCTCGGGCGGCACTGCTGGTGACACCCAAGACAGATAGGGTTTCAGAGCACCAAAAACCTGGATCCAGGTCACAGTAGATTCTTGGGACATTTTATGACTGAAAACAGTGAAAAACAATATATAAAATTGTATTTTAGCTCTTGAAGCAGGCCCGAAAAGCCCCACGGTGGGCACTAAACTATTTACAATACAAAATCTGATAGATCTTCTGATGATGATCTCTCGGATATCGACACATTTAAATGATGAATATGAAATGATAGAGAGAGTGGGACAACTCGAATTAAGATATGAGGCCAGACCTACTCGGAAACGAGTAGATCTGCTCTCATATCTGTGGTAGAGCCAGCATGATCCAAGACACAAAAATACCATTTTAAATCAAATGAACAGATCAAAAGAAAATGAAAACAAGCTCAAAAACAATAAAAGAAGAAGAAATATAAAGAAAGAAACCATATCAAACCGAGCCGGAAGGCCCGGAACTCTCGAGCCCTTGAGGGCCCGCCCTTATCAGAACCGATCCTCTTTGCCACTCTCATTCGGATGTCGACCAGAAGATCTCTAGTCGGAAGGGTGGTTGTGCCTTGGAGATGGTTCTAGAATTAGTGTTGTTGTGCCCAAGAGATTTAGATTTTTTAGCTTAAGGTTAGGGTTTTAGGAGGCTAGGGTTCCCAAAGCTAACTCTGCTATAGGTTTTCTCTTTTTTTCTCTAGGGTTTCTCTCTCTCTGAAGTCATGCCTCAAATGGCCTCGAAAATACATCTTATAGGGATCAAGGATCTATTGGAAAGGATAACTTTCCATAACCAACAGATTCTCATAAAAACAAAAATCTAATTTTGAGGTACGGATCTGGGCGACACCACTGATGTCACCCAAAAAAAAAGGGTAAAATACCATCCAAAAGGGCAAGGAATCAAAAAATTTCAATTCGGGACAAAAGGGTCTGGGTGACACGCCTTGTGTCACCCAGTTTCGGCTGAGCAACACTGCTAGTGTCGCCCAAACCAAACAATGTCCAAATTAATTTTTTTTTCACTTTGGGTGTATTTCTAAGCCTCTTTTGAAGATCCTAGAGAAAATTTGGGTCAAAACGGATTTGTTTTACTATTTTTAATTATTGCTTTGGTAAAACAGGGCGTTTACAAGAATCTGGGTCAAAAAAGGGTACCTATAGGGTTCTAGGTAGGCATATTGGTTCTGGGTCGCAGGGTAGACTGTGTGAACTATGGATTTGGGTTTACTAGGTTAAGTGTGGTCCTAAGGGTTCAGGAAATGATAGAATTTTCCATATTTAAAATGGGGTGTCTACAATGCCGGCTATGTTTCTAAGGGCCACCACCGATTGCATTTCTTGAGGCCCAACGCCGGCTGTGTCTTCAAGGACTAACACCGCTGTGTCTTCAAGGACTAACACCGGTTGTGACTTCGAGGGGTAATGTCAGCTGTGTTTAACAAAGGGCTAAAGCTGCCTGTGTTTGCTATTGTCATGAGTGTTTGCTCGCGACGGTGACCTTCCAGCTTCCTCAAGACCCTTCATCTCCCTATGACCTTTCAGTTGCCGTGACTTTTCTGTTGCTACGACCCCTCGTCTTCCCGATGACCATGCGAATTTGCGAGACTCCTCTTCTTCCAACAATTGCTCAGATTTCTCGCGACTCTTCTCCCTGAAGACTGTGCAGCTTCCCGAGACCCCATGAGCTCTTGGTTTCTTGCCAAGAAACTCCCCTTTCCTGTTGGAAACCAACTGTTACACCTTCTCATCTCCTTCGCGATGGCCGAACACAACCAGAAAACCCGTGAAAGCTAGTGGAAACTCACCGGTAGTCCGTTGCCCCAACTTCCACCCCTTTTTCCCCTTCTCAGATACTCTCAAAACCACTGAAGGTCCCAATGGCCCTACCTTCTTCCCAACTTCGGCAACCATGAACCCCAAAAATCCCATGTATTCCCTACGTTCCCCTGCCTGTGGTCCCTCTTTCTAGAAACTTTCTCTTGCTTGCCGGCGAACTCCTGTAAACCTTACTCGAGTGGTCTGCGTATTAGCCAGAATTCACGTCGAGAAATCTCTCTCTCTCACTACTAAACTCCTTAGCCGTTTTACTTTTGATAAAATGGTAAAAAATGGGTTTACCCCCTTATATAGGTGAAACTTCCTCGAAGTGCCCCTGACAAGTCAGAAATGCCAGCCAGGGGTCCCTGAAGACCAAATGGCGATGGGCCAAATCGGGTCGGACTTAGGTTCAAGGCCTGAACGAAGTTTACCGCTGCCCATGTAACCCCACGCATTAGAAACCAAGGCTGGGTCAGGCTCAGGTCTAAGGGTCAAACACAGGTCACTGTTGTCTGTGTAACTTATGACCAGCACCATCTGTGTAACTTGTGCCCAGCACCGTCTGTGTATTCTGTGCCCAGTGCTGGCTGTGTTCCCAAAGGTCTAGCACCATTTGTGTTCTCAAAAGCCAGCACTGGCTATGCCCAACACCGGCTGTGTTCTCAAGACTACCGTTGCGTGTGTTGCCACTGCACACGTTAGCGCTGTGTGTGTTACCTCTGTAGGTGTTGGCGCCATACGTGTCGATGCTACTACCATTCAAGTCTACCACCGTGTGTTACGCTACGCTGCCCATGCTAACGATGCGTATGTGCTAGCACTTGGTTACCGTCATGTGTGTCCTACCACTATCCTTAGTGAAGTTGCACCCGGGCCATGACTTGTCATCCCCAGTGGAGTTGCATCCGGGCCATGACCTGTCATCCCCAATGCAGTCAAGGGCAGTCCACCATCCCTCATCCCCAGTAGGAGTCACACCCGTACTTCAGCCCATCATCCGCAGTGGAGTTAAGGTCATTCTTACCTCTTCGATCCCCATTGGGTTTGTTTCACACCAAGTCATTAGTCTTTTGCTATTTTATCCTCAGGGAGTCGGGTTACCTTTCTATCAACCTATTCTTCATAGAGCCCCATCTTTCGCCCTAGGGAGTCACACTTGTTCCCCTAATAATCAATAAAGTCCATTTCTATTTGCCACTCCTCGTAGGGCCACCATCTCCATTTTATCCCCAGGGAGTCAGATTGCCATCTGCAGGACTATTCCCATGGAACTCCATCTACATGGAGACCCATGCAAAGGTCTACGTGCATGACCCTAAACTGCATGGTCCAAACTATACGACCTTAAACTGTAGCGAAGGTCTATGTGCACGACCCTATACTGCATGGTCCAAACTAGATGACCTTAAACTGTAGCGCAGGTCTAGTTGCACAACCTTAAACTGCATGGTCCTAGCTGCATGACCCTAAACTTCACTGCCATGGTCCAAACTATACGACCTTTAATTGTAATGGTGGTCTAGTTGCACGACCTTAATCTGCACCATAGTCCAAGCTATATGACCTTAAACTATAGTGCAAGTCCTGGCTACATGATGTTAAACTTCTTTGCACAGGTTCCGGAGGCATGATCTTAAATACGCCCCCACACACGTGCACACGCCCTTTATGTCTGCCTTCACGCACGTCTTCCCTACCGACTCGTCCATGTGCACACACCATCTTCATCAACCCCTCATTAAATCCACCATTCTTCATTACCATCATCATTCCTCATTGAGTTTCACCTGCGCTCACAAACAGCGAGCCATCCTGTTATCCATACCCACCGTCATCTAGTGGGTTCCCACCTTTCATCTTCCATCCATACATCACTATCCCTTAAAGGCAGCTTCATGCCATCTCCTCTAAGTGAGTCAAATCACCACCATACTCACTCCATGGCCTCCACAGATAGCCATCAACTCCACCACTGTCCAACTATATGGCCTTAAACCATAGTACACGTCCTGGTTGCATGACGTTAAAAGGCTTCGCACAGGTCTCGGAGGCATGACCCTAAAGGTGCCTTCATAAGAAAAAAAAAAAAAAGAGAAAAAATAAAACTAAGAATAACGGGCATGGTGTATATCTGAACATGGGAACGCCATGAGTAAAAATGATGGACGTGCATGGCCATGAAGCCATGAGTAAGAGAGTTCCGTGAAAATAAAAACCTGGGCATGGTGAAAACCCGAAAGGGCATCGTAAGTAAAAATGGAAGAATAAGGGTGGACATGATCGAAAGGTCATGGGTAAAAGAGCCCCAAATAAAAGGAGGTTTGTGAAAACCGTCTCTATGGCTCCACTTCCCAAGTCTAAGTGAAAACCACAAAGGGTGCTTGGACTAATAAGAAGGTTGATACAGCACACCCCTCATCGGTGGCTTCAGCCAACATTCAAAAGAAAAATCCTTGGTGTCAGAATGCTGTGATATCAGGACCCAAAAATATGAGCTTGAAGAATTTTGATAGCTTGAGTCCATTTACAAAAGGACTCGAAGGATAGAAGACTCACCAAGAAGGCAAGACAACTCTCATGAAGAAGAGCACTATTCCCAAGAGGTCATTAACGCACTCCAAGATGCTGAAGGCTCCCTAAGAAGGCTAAGTCAGCCATGACTTTGGAGCTGTGATGCAGCAGTCAAGATTGAGCTCTCAGGGGTCGCTTCGGACAAAGAAGAGAGGTATCTTGATTGTCGAAACTGCTAGCAGAAAGCAGGGTTGAACCCAATGCTGGCCACCTCGAAAATGAGGTACCTCGCCTGTCAAGGAATATCTGGTGCGAAAAGAAAAAGGTCGCCAACAGAAGGCCCTTTAGCAGACCATCCAGAATAAACAACAAAACAAACAAACCCAGATTAAATGGGAAAAATGCCCTTAAGCATGGCACTTGACTGCTAGACGGGCCCTATTTTGATCAACGAGGTCCGTACAAAATCCTCAATTGTTAGAATCACAAATGGGTGAGAACTTTAATAGGATCCCTAAAAAAAGTCTCTTCTCCCCTGAAGTCTCCATGGATGGACCTGCACATTACATCCAAACGCCTGAGCATCCTAATTACAACATTTCATGGATATCTCCTCGACGTTTACGTGGTCTTGTGGCTAAGAAGAAAAAAGTAATAAAGCAGAGGAAATGTTTTGAATGTTATCCTTCTCACTTCTCTCAAAGAACAATAATCAATGGGGCAAGCTGTTTGAAGACATTTTTCAGCACCTTGGATCTCTGATGCGGAATAAAAGGGGAAGTCAGTTAATAAAGCCCTGACATACAGTGAAATTTTCGACAGTCTTAGAATTACCCCAGAATATCTTACTAAGCACTCCAAAAGGCTACCTGCCAGATTTTGTAGCAATCCGACGTATATAAGGCAGTGTAGACAAAGAAACAATTTCGGAAATATCGGCCTCTAGCACCCTAAAATGGATCCCATAACTAGAATTTTATTTTTGGTATGTCAAGTAGCTGTGGGACCACCACCATTGGATTCGGCATGGTAAAAAACCCATAGGGGTCAAGTTTCGGCTTAAACATACGTGTTAAGACAAAGTTATGGGTGAAACATTAAAAAGGGATGGGTCGCACACTATTCCCGTGCAGCCTCCCTGCATCAAGTCACCATTAATGGGGAATGATTTCATAGTCATGAGCAGCAACTATGTAGACCCATATCTCACTCATCCGAGTCGGATCGTCCTCAAATTTTGTGAGCATGTTCATCTTGTCAAGACAAGCGTTTCGATATGTGGTACGTCCCATGACGATACTTGAGCAAGGAGAAAAGATAGAGAGAACTTGGCGATTCGTGGAAAAAGTTGCAGAAAATTCAGCAGCACCACGACCCACTCGAGTGGGCATATCTCGACACTCACACATTGATTCGATGCGAGACCAGTTCCATCGTGTGCGTAAGGTATAGGGATATCTCTGGTCCAAACCTAGCACATGATGAACGGTTGGGATTTGGCACATGAAGGTGTCAAAATTACTGTAAATTTCATCTGTCGAAATTCAAGATCGGGCCAAAATCCAAAAGTTGTGAAATCTTCATCCGAGCACGAAATCGAGCTGTGTTTGTTGCAACACTATTGTGACGGCATGCTCTGTGCAATACAACGAAGAAATCAAAGAAAACAACAAGGAAGGAGCACACAATTGATCTAGAGTTTCCAAAACATCCAAATTTCGAGTCGTGTGATCGTGGCCTAAAAACGAGATCAATGGTTCGAAGTTGGTATCAAATTGATCGTCATGCCAAGCCCAACGAGAAAGTAATCATCGTTTTGATAAACGGGCGTCGGAGCAACCCCGAATCATCCATGGAAGATCACGCACGTTCTAGGGCAGCAGTAGGGACTATTTTGGAATTTCATATATGGTTGGGGAAGAGCAAAACCGTTATTTTTGCACCCTATATTTAGATTTTTCTTTAATTCAAATAAATTGTAATTATCATCAATTACGCTAGTTTTTTGGCATCCACCGATGTTTGAGCCCAATTTTTTAAATACATGCTAAACCTAATTGTAAAGGGTTCCACGCTGATCAATAAAATTTGAGAGTTTTCTTTGAGATTGTGGTGCGTCTTGGAGAGAGAGAGAGAGGAGAGAGAAGAAAAAGTCTGGCACCCTTTGGTGAATGTAACTCTCTCTCTCCTCCTCTCATCTCTCTCTCTCTTTCTCTCTCCTCTTCTCTCTATCTTTTTCTCTCTTCTCTCAACATGCGTGGCAGTGGGCAGTCAAGTGCGCGTCTTTCATCTTTTTCTTTTCTCTTTTCCTATGTTCTCTTTCTTTACTTATCCTCATTATTTCCTAATCCTTCTTCTCTCTTTCCTAATCTCTCACTTCCTTCTTTCTCCCTGTCCTCTTTCTTCTCCATTCATGCACGGTGGAGTCTATCGCTGGACGTGATGTCCTCCTCCTCTGGAACACACACAGTGGGCTAGGCCTTAACCCGAATGGCAGGTCAGGCCTCTGTTTGAGCTTCTCCTTCTTCCTATGTCATGGATGTCAGAGGCCTATTGCTGTCCATATCTTTCCTCTCTCCTCTGTCGTGGACAGCAGAAGCTCATCGCTATCCATGTTTTCTCTTTCCTCCTTCCTATGTCATGGACAACAAAAGTCATCGTCGCCCATGTTTTCTCTCTCCTCATCCTTTTGTCAAGGACGGTGGATGCTCGTCGCTGTCCATATTTTCTCTCCCCTCATCTCTTTGTCATGGACAGCGAAAGCCCATCTCCATCCCTGTTCTTATCCTCTCCCTCTTTTATCATGGACGACGGCAGTTTATCGTTGTCTGTGTTTTTTTTCTCTTCTTTATCTTCAATCATGGACGGTGGGAGCCCATTACCGTCCATGTTTCTTCCTCTTCTCTCTCTTGTCATGGACGACAGAAGCCCTTCGCTGCCCATGTTTCTTCCTTTTCTCTCTTTTGTCATGCACAGCAGAAGCCTATCACCGTCCTTGTTTCTTTCTCTTCTCTCTCTAGTCATGGACGACGGAAGCTCATCGCTGTTCATGTTTCTTCCTCTTCTCTCTCTCCAGTAATGAACGACGGAAGCTCATTGCCATCCATGTTTCCCTTCTTCCCTCTCTCTTTTCTTTCTCTTCTTTCTCTCTTTGTCCTTCTCTCTTCCCTTTTCCTTCTCTCTTCTTTCTCTCTCTTCTTTCTTTTTATCTCTTCTTCTCATCCTCTTTTTTCTCTGTCTATCTCTCTTCCCTCTCTCCCTTCTTTCTTCTTCATCGATTTCTCATCTTCTTCTCTCTTCTCCTTTCTTTCCTCTCTCTCCTTAATTTTTCTTCTCTTTTCTTCTCCTTCTCTCTTCTTCTATTTTCCCTTTTCCCTCTCTTTCTTTTCTCTCTTCTTTCTTCATCCTCTCTCGTTTGACTAAAGGAGATTGAGACTAACACTGTCATGGTAGTCATGTTATCTAGCAGTAATGCTGTTGTGCCAGTCTAAGTTATCGTGCCCGTCTTACTGCCATGACAAACTAGCCATCGTGCCAAGCCGGTTGGTAGTGGTTCCGTCGTTTAGTAGTAATGTCGTTGTATCGGTTTGAGTTACTGTGCCCATCTTGCTACCACACCGGGTCAATCACCTACTGATCTAACCACCATGTCAGTCTAGCCGCCTGATCAAATTCTTCTCTCCCCTTTCCTTTATTCTATCTCTTCCTTTTCTTCTTCTCACCCCAATCTTTATCCTCTTATTCTTCCCTTTTTCTCTTGGATGTGCTCTCTTGTGTACATTCGCCCAAAGACAAGGTGGGGTCCCTTGATCCACTTGTCTTGTAAAATTAACCATGTGCGTGTGACTGCAGAAACAGGAGAGTACAGGCCAAGGGGGACGATTTCGAACCCTTTGTAGTACTGGGGGGCTTTCTTCATGATCTAAGAGGGCAGCCACACGACCCAGCCTGAGTAAGTCCCAAATCCACATTAAATTCCTCTCTCATTGGTTGGTATAACTACCCTTGTTTCCTAACAAGGTTCCTGAGAGAGCGATCTCAAGTCTCGGGTTCCCCTGAAACCCTAGACATGTTCCACCAGGTTATCTCAACTTGGAGGCACCTAACCAAGTGTACCTTTGATCACCGAGGTGGACTCCTTGGCCTCCTGATCAGTGAGGGCGAACACTCGTCCTTGGGTCTTCGGGAGGTCCGCGGTTTTCGTCATAGGGCAGTCTCTAACCCAGTGACCAGGCTTGCCACATTTTAGGCACACATTCCTTTTCTGTAGCATTCAGTGGTAGTGTGGTTATCCTTCCCACAATGAGTACAAGCAAGGCAGCGATCACTATCCATATTGCCTAGGAGATTCTTCTGGGTCCTCTGGTTAAGCTGATATGGCTTCCCTGTAACATCTCTCCTTGGGAATTGCAGGGGCTTCTTCCCAAACCTTCTCGATGGCACTGCCTTCATCCTTCCTTCCTTCCTTGATCTGTGGTCCTCACAGTCTCTCTCAATCTTCAGAGCGAGGTCTACCAATGGGGCGTATGACTTTAGGTTGGCCGACATTACTCTACCCCTGATATCCAGCCATAGGCCCCTCTCAAATTTAGCTTCCTTTCGTGTCTCGGTGTTTATAATGTGGGGCATGTACCTAGAGAGCTCTACAAACTTGGCGGCATACTGTTCCACAGTCATGCCCCCTTCTTGGATTTCGATAAACGCTACTTTTTTCCTTTCCCTGACTGAATTTGGGAAGTACTTCTCGTCAAACGCCGCCATGAAATTTTCCTAGGTGGTCTCGATTCCTGACTCCCTCCAGGATTGCTTTACTACGTCCCACCAGTGTTTTGCTTCCCCTTCTAGCATGAAGGCCCCTAGTTTAACTTTCTGCTCATCCGAGCAGTGTAACACTTCTAGGATCTTTTCTATATGTCTCTTCCACTTCCCGGTCTTCTCTCCTCCTCAGGGTGAACTCAACGCCATTATTTGGTAATCAAAGCAAACCATGCAAAGATAAATACATCATAATTTTAAATACAGGAGCAAATTATTAATTTAAAGCTCCATACATTAACAAAAGGGCTTTACATAAATTTCTTCCAAAATATTACATTTGAGTCTAGGGCATCAGGGCCCAAAATTTATAGATTCATGCAATAAACAAAAACCAGGGCTAGACTTCCCAACCACATACAGGATCTAGATCCCGCCTCCAAAAAGTCTGGCTTCAACCTCCTTCAGGAATCCCAACCATTCCAACTCTTGACCTGTTGTTATCAGTTTACAAAGAGGGGAGGGAGAAATGGGATGAGCTATACAGCCCAGTAAGTAGGTCTAAGCACTATTCACTAATAAAGATCCTACTCATGAATCATAAACAATTTATTTAACTGTACGGAATTTTAGTGTAGCAAACATGAGAATCAACGATCAAGTCAGTACATCAATTATAAGCATTCTATCCATATAACAATTATCATTCAATGGATTCAATCATCGGCATTCACAATCACTATTCAATCATTACCCACTCTCCCTAGCTCACCTACTCCCATAGTAGAGGCCCTATTCATCGGGCTAAGCCAATCCCATTGCTGAGAACCTCTACCATATCTCAGGAGGGAGGGCAATGACAAGTGGGAAAATCTATTTTGTAATGCCCTCATACTCACACACACGGCCCCTAGCGTGCATTGGAGGTTCGATAGACACTTACCTTATAAGGCGTCTGTCGTTGGTATTTTCTCAGTAAATCTTAGGGGGATGCGACCCTCCCATTTCACTTTTCCCCTAATTTCATCCTATCATTCATCAAGTTAAGGGATATAGCTGGCATCACTTTCCTCAATATAGTAGTCCTCACTACCGATGGGTGCCCCATCGCGTAGCAAGCAGTACCAATATAACAGTATCCACTACCAATGGGTGCCCCATCACATAGTGGCCAGTATCAGTATCATAATAGAACAGTGCCCACTACCAATGGGTGTCCCATTGCATAGTGGTCGTTATCACGGTATCATATCATGCTCAATCATTTAACTCATTCATCATGCAAAGTCTGAGCCTTGTTTAGAAATATATAGCTATCATGTACGCTATGCCACTTAGCACGAAACATCCATTATAAGAGGGCTATCACAAGGCACGTACACTTATCAATTAGTATTCTTAACACTTTATCACATTAGCACTACAACATTTGTAAAGTAATGTTTATAGTAGAGCTATCATATGGAAATTGCATTTATCGATTATCACGTATCGTATGGTCCCATAGCATTGTTCACATAACACTATGGCACTCAACATGTAGCACTCATTATATGAAAACTATCACATGACTGAAATTCTAGGTGACGACTAACAATAACGTACCTCTCTTTACGGAGGTATAACTCCCAATCTAGGGAGAATTTCAAAATAGTTTAAACATGTAACTGTAAGCTTACACATAGATCTTAAAAATAGCAGTGGTTTGAAGATGTTCGGGCATCGTTTGATAGGCCAAAAGTGTGGCACAAAAGGAGTCATAGTTGCTGGAATTTGCCGTGACTGTGGGCAGTGACATGGCCCAACATTTTGAGGCGTATCTTTTGATCTTTACAGAATTTTAACATAGTATAAAAAGAAAACTTAAAATAGACACACATATCTTTCATTCAATACTGATTTGAACCCATTTGGGCATCGAAAAGCCCAAGGAAAAGACCCTCACATTGCTGAAAAATCCCTTTATTCATGCTATCCAATGATACATGCCATTTCACACACCAAAATAAAACCCAGCAAAAGCCTTATTCATATCAAGCAGTTTAAGTTTTACAAGGAAACTACTCTATAAATTTATCAAGTTCATCACTCGAAGCTCAATCACTCATCCAATCCACTTTTTATTCATCTATATTGATACACCTCATTCTATCATATTGCTTTTCATATCTACTTAAATTTAATCCCTATGCGGTTGAGTGATGCATGCCACTAGACCCACTTACTTGATCCCTCACGATGTCTTCAATCTCCTCTCACGGCCTTCTTTAGCTTCCTCCACCTTCACCTGTTGGCTGTCTTCAAGGGACGACAGTAGGTTTTTTTAGAGAGAGAGAGAAAAAGAGTTTAAGGTGGAAGAATGAGGGGGAAACGATGTTGCTTGAAGAGGGGAAGGCTTAAAAGGGAAGGGTTGGGAAAATACTATGGCTGAGGCAGTCACATGTGGCTCTGACACGTATAGAGCAGTGCTGACACATACGGCGACCGTATGTTTGACCAAGACACTCCCAGTGTTGCCCTCAATTCACGCACATTGTTGCTCTCTTCATTTCACAGATGACTCTGGGTCACAGCCGGTGCTGGTTCACAGACGGCGCTATGCTTACGGCGACGCCCCAATTTAACTCACGGTGATGCCTTTCGCAGGCGGCGTTGCCCTTCCTTTCTCGCTTCACAGCGGGCGCCGGGTCTTAAATTCACAGACGGCGATGGTGTGTTTACACAGTCGGCCCTGCGTCTTCTTACACAGTCGACGATAGTCCCCACGCATGTGGCATTATTGCCAGCACATGCGGCGATGCGCAGACAGCGTTGCCCTCTTACACATGTGGCGATTCATCTTCTTTCTCTCTCTTTTGCTTCTTTACCATAGGCGGCGCTAAGCTCTTATACACATGTGGCGATGCTCCAAACGACGCTAGGTCTCTGCCTCACCTTCCATCACCGTGCGTGTCACTGGGCTGGGAGAAAATTGTGGTCCTTACACCATAAAAGGTTGGCTTTTACACTATTGCAGTGAAGACTTAGTGAACCAATTTTCATTTATGGAAACTTTGTTTTCCCATATCGGGATAATTTTTTAATTGCTCATAACTTGCTCGTTTTGAGTCAAAAGAAGCTCAAATTTGGACACAAGCTAGGTCTCGACGATCCGGTCGTTTTGACATTTTTCACGCATCGTGACGTGGCTTGAAACGAGAGAATTTCTAGAGAGAAGATAAACTCAAAAGTTTAAAAATCAGATTTTATACAAGAAGACATCCCAAACTTTGTGTAGTCATCACTTGAGATCCGGATGTCAGATTGTTGCAAATATAGGTCAGTTGCGACCATATCCCGAAGGGCTACAATTTGATTTAGTTTTGCACACAATTGGAGGCTAGATAGTGTGAATTTTTAGATTGAAAAAGACAAGATTTTTCAGTCACCTGAATCCCATTTTTTGGCAACTTCCCAAATTTCAAATATGCTTAAACAAAAATCAAATTGGATGAAATTTAGTGCCAAATGATCGTGACAATGTCCTCTTCAATTTAAAATCAAAATGAGGATTCAGAATGTCATGAATCGCATCGGGTTGGTGGTCGAAGTTCATGGACGTGGTCGAATTTTTTGTTCTCAATGAAAAATCTGTTTAAAGATGGTCAAAGGGCATCAAAATGTTTGTGATAGATCAAACATCGATTCTACAATGATTGATCACCCTTGTTACCGCTGTAAGGGTTCGAAAAAGATCCTCGAAGTCTAGCAATGAAAGAGGCCCCTCATGGAGGGATGGTTTTATCACTTGCTCAAAACATCTAAGGGGTATTTTGGTCAGTTGGTCAAAAAGTAGGATTTTATTTTAATTCATTTAATATGTAATTTTTCACAAATTGTATTAGTTTTGAGCAATCCACCCATGCTTTGTGACTGCTCTATATAAGTAAGCTTAATTCATTTGTAATGAGGCTCAATCATTTTTATAAAAACTTGAGCATTGAAGAGTGAGTTGAATTCATTATTTTGCCTTGCTTCCAAGTGTTTGATCAAGTTGTGAGGAGAGAGAAATTTTAGGTAGAGAGAGAAAATACCCCTAAACCATACACCACACCCTAGACCTTAGATCATACACTGCACCATACACCTTACACCCTACACCATACACCATACACCCTAGCCTACATCCCTAGTCCATGCACCATACCCTAATCTTAAGTCGCACCTAGTCTTTATCTCTCTTGTGCAAGCAAGGAGGCCAAAGGAGGTGCACGTAGGCTAGGTCCCTCTTAAGCCTACTCTCTCTCCTCTCTCCCTTCTCTCTCTACCCTTCTCTTCTCTACATGGAAGCACGAAGCCGCAACAGCCTGCGGTCCCATCTCACCTCCTTCTCTTTTATCTTCTCTTCTCCCCCTCTCTTTGCACTCTATGCATGGAGCCACATTAGGCAGCGGCCCCTGCCCTACATGTCAACCTGCAGCCCCATCTCCCCTCATTTTCTTTTCTTTTCTCTTCTCCCCTCTCTTTGCTCCCTATGTCCAGGGCTGCATGATGCAGTGGCCCTGGCCCTACACACTCCCCCTCTTCTTATCTCTTCTCAACTACATCCAGGACCACAACAACTTATGGCCCCAAGCATTCTATCCACATCTCTCTCTTTGTCATTCCCTTCTTATTCTAGAGTCTAGGGCCGCATTTGTGTACGAATCCAGAGGACCCAGAGCAAACAACTCATATCCTTCTCCACTCACCTTCCTTCCCCCCCCCCGCCCCACACACACAAAACGGGCAGCCGCGCCTAGAAGTAGCCTTACCCCTTCTATTTCCCAACCTCTTTTCTTTACCCCTTTAAACTCCCCACTCACACAGAGCCGCATACTGGAGTGAACTTCTTTCTTCGCACTCTTGTCTTCCTACCCCTTCTTCCTCTTACATTCTAATCTATGGCTCCATCATAGTACATGGTTGGGGCTGGTTTTCGTTTTGGTCCTTATGCGAATGGGATGTGTACGCCTGGGGGAGAAAACCCTCTCTCAAACAATTGCGGGGATCCGCTTATTCTGGGCAGCTATGGATGCGCGTGCGCGGGCTCTGCTGAGAGTGGATAGGAATCAACAATGAAAGATATTTTTACAACGGGGATGCGTTTGGATGCTTACCTCGCCGTTGGGTATTCGTGGGACACACTTGGGTGATTTGCCCTCTTAGAATAATTATGAAGCCTTTCGACTGTCAGCCAACATGGTTTGGATGGGGACTCTCTTCAGGCTTCCAAAAGATCTCTTCTCTCTCATTCTTGCTTGCAATTGTGATGGGGCTCGATTATCCCTCCCTGTGACGATTCCCTCAGAGAGGCTGACTGGTTGGCGAAGAGGGTATGAGAGAACCCAAGGATTAGGACTCGTGGGTTCACTCGGGACATCACATTTGTTGCGGACACGGGTTCCTACGCGGGGCAAATGATGTCTAGAGGAGAAGAGAGAGAGGGCTTGGGATGTGACTTGGCTTAAGAAGAGAAAGAGAATGGGTCCGTGCACTTAGATATATTTTCTCTCTATGAGAAGGATCAAAACCGCCCACTCAAGGGTATTTTCTCTCTCTGAAAGTTTTCTCTCTCCTCTCAGTGGGATTAAGGGTTCGACAACAAAAGATGAGTGAAAACAAGCGTTATGCCTCTGTTTTAGTGATGAATAATCCACCTTTTTACAAATGACTTAAGTTTGTTTTAGGGTTTCTTAGGGTTTTTCATGGTTTGCCTCTTTTATTGATATTGAATATGCATCATTGATCTTGGGTGACTTGTGGGGTGAGAGATATGAGCCATCCATACCATAAATTAGTAATCAAGATCATATATGAAATGTCACGACCCCGCCCCTGACCGCCTTATCGTACATGACGGCGAGTGATCGGATGCGGTTTCGTGATCCCGATGTAACGCTTGTCAAATAGGTTGGGGGAACTCAACACCATTATTTGGTAATCACAGAAAACCATGGAAAGATAAATACATCAACAATATAAAAACATAGGGGAAACTAATTGATTTAAGCTCCATACATTAACAAAAGGGCTTTACATAGCATTCTTCCAAAATATTACATTGGAGTTTAGGGCAGTAGGGCCCAAATTTACAGATTCACACAATAAACAAAATCCAAGACTAGACCTCTTAACCACATACAAGATTTAGATCCGGCCTCCCAAAATGTCTGGCTTCAGCCTCCTCCAGGAATCCCCCGGTTCCAAGCTTTGACCTATTGTTATCAGTCTACAAGAGGGAAGGGAGAAATGTGATGAGCTATATAGCCCAGTAAGTAGGTTTAAGCGCTATGCATCAATGCAGAGCCTACTCATGAATCATAAACAAGTATTTAACTATACAGAATTTCAGTGCAGTAGTCATGCAAATCAGCGATCAAGTCAGTACACCAATTATAAGCATTTTATCCATATAGCAATATTCATACAAATGGTTCAATCATTGACATTCACAGTTACTATTCAAATTATTACCCACTCACTCCTTAGTTCACCTACTCCCTCATTAGAGTCCTTATCCATCGGGCTAAGCCAATCCAATGTTAGAACCTCTACCATCTATCAGGAGGGAGGGCAATGACAAGTGGGGAAATTCCACTTCGTGATGCCCTCATACTCACACACACGATCCCCAGGGGGTTTGATAGGCACTTACCTTGCAAGGTGTCAGTCACTGGTCTTACCTCAGTAAAGCTAGGGGGGTGCGACCCTCCCATTTCACTCTTCCCATAACTGCATTCTATCATTCAACAAATTAGGGGATATAACCGGCATCACTTTCCTCAGTGTAGAAAATCCTCACTACCGATGGGTGCCCCACCACGTAGCGAGCAGTATTAGTATCATAACATAACAGTGCCCACTACCAATGGGTGTCCCATTGCGTGTGGTCATAGCACAGTATCACATCATGTTCAATCATTTAACTCATTCATGTTAAATCAGTACCCTATGACAGATAATTTACATTTTCATCATGGTAGTCTGAGCCTTGTTTAGAAATATACAGCAATCATGTACACTATGCCACTTAGCACGAAACATCCATTATAAGAGGGTTATTATAAGGCACATACACTTATCAATTAGTATTCATAACACTTTATCACATTAGCACTACGGCATTTGTCAAGTAACATTTATCATAGAGCTATCTTATGGCAATTGCACTTATTGATTATCACTTATCGCATGGCCACATAGAATTGTGCACATAACACCATGGCACTTAACATGTAGCACTCATTATATGAAAACTATCAAATGACTAAAATTCTAAGTGACGAGTGACAGTAATGTACCCCAATTTTTGGACACTTAACTCCCAATCTAGGGGGAATTTCGAAATGGTTTAAACTTACAACTATAAGCTTACATATAGATCTTAAAAATGATAGTGTTTTGAAGATGTTCGGGCATCGTTTGATTGGCCAAAAGTATGGCACAAACAGAGTCACAGTTGCAGGAAATTGCCTTGACTGTGGGTAGTAACATGCCCCAACATTTTGGGGCGCATCTCTTAGTCCATGCGTAATTTCGAAATGGTGTAAAATGCACAATTAAAATATACAAGCATATTTTTCATTCGAAACCAGTTTGGGCTAGTTTGGACATCGTTTGGCTATTGAAAAGTGCGGTGCAAGAAGAATCATGGTTCTGGAAATTCACACCCTCAAGTTTCGCAGACATTCAAGAGCATTCAATACATCATAAGCCAAAGTAAATCTTGATGCAAAACTAAGTTTGTAAAAAAATAATCCCTGTCACACACTTCCACCACAATTAAAACCATATACAGGGTTCATCGGTCATGGCATCTGAGATTTCAAGCTCATCACAATGTATTCACACTCAAACATCTCATTCTATCCTCCTACTTTTAATATCTACTAAAATTAAATCTTTATGTGGTTGAATGATGCATGTCACTAGACCCACTTACCTGGTCCTTCACCATGGCTTCAATCTCTTCTCACAGCCTTCCCTGGCTTCCCCTCCCCCCCCCCCCCCCATCTTCACCTGTTGGCTATCTTCAAGGGGCGACAGTTGGTTTCTAGAGAGAGTAAGGTGGAAGAATGAGGGAAAATGGGTTGCCTAAAGAGGGGAAGGCTTAAAAAGGGAAGATTGGCTGGAAAATATTGTGGCTAACGTCACTCACACGCAGCTCTGACATGTACGGAGCATCGCTGACATGTGCGACGACCGTACATTTGACCGAGACACTCCCGGCGTTGCCCTCAGTTCAAACACGGTGTTGCTCTCTCTTCATTTCACAAACGATGGTGGATCAGAACCGGCAATGGGTCCCTTTACACAGCCAGTGTGTGATGACCCATATTCTAGTGATGGGTATCTTTACACAGTCTCTTTACATGCACTTCTATTGCTCATTCAACATGCATAAATTCCCATGCATCCTTATGACTACAATGCAATGGTGGTAGATCTACTTACTTGAATAATAATGGGGCCTTCTCCAATCCTCTGTTCACTCTCACCTGCCCAGCAAAGGCTGCCCTCCAATAGTCACGTCTTCAAACCTTGGGTCTTAGAGAGGGGAGAAATTAGGGAAGAGTGAGTGGCGTGGATGAGAGGAGAGGCTTAAGTACTCTTATGTTTGGGGTGGTGGTCCAAGTGTCATCAAAAGGCTTAAAATCTAGACAAGTGACACTCACTCAGCATGCATCTAATAAGTGGTACTCATAGTCTATGCATATCAGTAACGTAGCCGGCGCTGGTCTCCTGCACACAACATAGCTGGCACTGGCCTCCTGCACACAACACAGCCGGTGCTAGTCTCAACTCAGTCGACGCTGACACTTCTTCTCTTCACAGTTGGCGCTGCTCAACACTAAGTCGGGGCTAACACTTCTTCTTCTCTATCCCGCCCCATTTACCCCAATAAAACCTTCAAACACTCAATCCTTAATAAATTCTCAAATTAGGGATGGTGGCACAACAGAAGCGTGGTGGGCCCATAAGCCATAGATTCAAGGATCGAAACCTCGCTTTGATACCATAACTGTCACGACCCTTCCCGCTGACCCCTATTGTACTCAACCGGAGGGCGACAGAGTGCGGGATCGTGACTGGAGGTCACGCATCGTCACTCAAGTGGGAGTGGCATCAACACGTGTTATAAATGGGAAATCAAAGCAAACCACGAGAAAAAGCACAGACACCGACAAGAAACAACAACAAAAGTTGGATAAATTAAAACCATTCATATCCATATTCATTCTTCAAAAGTTATAACTACAGTATCCACAATATTACAATTCATCCAAGGCACCAAAGCCTATTAACAAAATTCCAAAGCTTCACAAACAACACAGAACGGCTGACGGCCAGCTGACACCTACGAAAATAAGGAGATCTTCTAGACTAGCATGGGCCTTCAGTCCACCAAACACGATCACCGCAAGCCTGTCTTCAACCTGCAACCGTTAATCTACAAGGGTGGAAGCAAAGGAATGAGCTAAAAAGCCTAGTAAGTAGATCACAGTATCATGCTTCCCTGCCTAACATCACAAATCAAGGTTCTAAGTCATGCTCATAAAACAGGAGTCATGCATCATAATTATGTCACAATTATAGGTTGATGCTTTTCATGGTAGAGCAAGCACAATATAAGATGCAAGATATCATATACACAAGCAATCTATCAAATTTCAACAGATCCATACAAACAATAGAGCATAACCAAATCAACAGACACAACCACTCTCTAGCCCTATTCATCAAGCCAAACACTTATCTCAAATAGTCACATAACTTAAGTAATCCTATATCTCAGGTCAATCTAACATCTCAAGTAATCACATAACAGTCACAGTATCACAATATCCAACTACCAAAGGGTGACCCATTGTATAGTACCCATATATATCTGGGGGGCGCAACACTCCCAAATATTCACATTCACATCCTGAATCTCGTCCTATCATGGGGAGTTAGAGAAAGATCTTAGCTGCCAGCACCATCACTCACACAGTAGGTGCCCATTCACATATCACATAAGCAGCACAATACCAACATTCACACAGTAGGTACCCATTCACATAACACATAAGCAATACAGTACCATCATTCACAAAGTAGGTAACCATTCACATAACACATAAGCAGCACGGTACCATTATTCACACAGTATGCACCCATTCACATAACACATAAGTAACACAATACCATCATTCACACAGTAGGTACCCTTTCACATAACACATAAGCAACATGGTACCATCATTCACACAGTAGGTACCCTTTGACATAACACATGAGTAGCACAATACCATCATTCACACAGTAGGCCCCCATTCACATAACACATATTTACCATCACATCTAGATTCACGCTTGTACTTCACACTTTGATGATCTAAATAACATGCAGCAAAAAAAAGTAGGAAACACGGAAGCTAGATTCACTTACATACTGCGAATGAAACTCCAAAGTCTTCCTCCGACTTCACCTTGACTGCTCAGCTCCACACGATGATGCTTCTCACGAGGAGGCTCCACACGACGCGATGCTCCACAAGGTGATGCTCCTCACGGTGCTACACTCGCAGCACTGCCTCTTACTCTCGTGGCGATACTTCCATTCGCGCACGGCGTTACCAGTTTTCACACGGCGTTACCCCATGACTCCACAGCCGACGCTATCGTTCTCTCTTCACAGCCAGTGCTGACTCTCTCTCTTCACAACTGGCATGATCTCTTTCTCTCTCTTCACAGCCGACGCTAGGATCCTTTCGTAGACGGCGTTATGCCTCTTTCACAAAAGGCGCTAGGCCCCTTTGCACGCACAGCGATAGCCTTCTTCCTTAGCGTTGGGTGTGGGCTTCCTCCTCCCTACTGCCGTGAGTGTCTTAATTCTAAGTAAATTGGGTCCTTACATCATGCCCCCCTTAAAAAGGATTTTGACCCCAAAATCATATGTATGAAATCCAGCAACCGGGGGAGGACACCCACACATCCATTACTGTCCTATACAAGTGTCTATTGCCTTATCATCAGCATTAGATAGTCTATACTTCACATTTCACACACAGTGTCATGCACTAACCATTCAGATGCCTTAGCATTTCAGACATTCCATCAATCCATTTAACCATCGCTAACAAGTTGACGCACACACAAACATAGGTCAAGCCATTCAACTCTAAGCAATTTCATCAGTTTAGCCACTACCAGCTGATGATCAGTATCAGTCTGAAAATAAGGTTCGATAATAATCAGAGCGGCACCTTACAAGCATCAATCATATAATACACTTAAAACACACATCACAGAATCACAGCCACAAAACTAGGCCCTACAATAATCCAAAACCAGGCACCTCACTACTATCCATCATAAGGTAAGGCCCTGCCACAAGCTCAGTGCAGGATTTTTATTAATATTAGTCACAAAGTTAGGCCCTCTAGTATGCTCAAAGTCAATACCCCAGTACAATTACAATATCAGGTCCTACAATACTCTCAAAGCAGTCCCCCTACAATCTCGGTCGTGGTCAAGCAATATGCTCAAAGTATGCACTACAAAATCACAAAGTCGAGCCCTACAATACGGTCAAAGTAGGCACCATAGTACAATCACAATATCAAGTCATTCAATAGACTCAAAGTAGGCACCCTAAAATCTCAGTTGTGGTCATGCAATACGCTCAAAGCATGCACCACAAAATCACAAAGTGGGGCCCTACAATACACTCAAAGTAGGCACCAATGTATAATCACAATATCAGGTCTTGCAATATGCTCAAAGAACAATCTTGGTCGTGGTCATGCAATACGCTCAAAGCATTCACCACCGAATCACAAAGCCAGGCCCTACAATACGCTCAAAGTAGGTACCACGGTACAATCACGATATCAAGTTCTGTAATACGCACAAAGCAGGCACCTAACTATCACAAGGTCAGGCCCTACAATACGTTCAAAGAAGGCACCAAACCAATCACAAAGTTAGGCTCTTCAATATGCTCATAGCAGGTACCTAACAAATCACAAGGTCAGGCCTTACAATACGCTCAAAGTAAGCACTTAACGAATCAAAGTCAGGCCCTACACTATGCTCAAAGTAGGCACCTAAAAAATCACAAGGTCAGGCCCTACAATACGCTCAAAAAAGGCACCTAACATATCACAAAGTCAGGCCCTACAATACTCTCAAAGCGGGCACCTAACAAATCACAAGGTTCTACAATATGCTCAAAGTAGGCACCTAACAAATGACAAATTTAGGCCTTGCAATACACTCAAAGCAGGCACCTAACAAATCACAAGGTCAAGCCCTAAAATACGCTCAAAGTAGGCACTTAACAATCACAAAGTCAGGCCCTGCAATATGCTCAAAGCAGGCACCTAGCAAATCACAAGGTCAGGCCCTACAATACGCTCGCGGTTTATTCGATCCTTAGACTTGGTCAGACCTTGACCACAAAACTGATAGAATAAAACTGTCAAACTCTAGACCCATCCTTGTAATTGTGTGGAACTTTGCTTGAGGAGTATGACCTACCCCATTTAGTGGAGAGTTGATACATGCTCTGTGATTGAAGTGATAAGTGTCTATGTTGTGACTCGTGTGGTCAACCTAGCAATGAGCAAAATGTGATGTGTGAAACATGGTATGATTGTAGTGAGAGCAATGAGGTTTCTTGAGCATACTGCATGACCCTAGTTGATGTTGTGATTGTGATAGTTAGGTGTCTGTTTTGAGCATATTGTAGGGCCTAGCTTTGTAATTTGTTAGGTGCCTACTTTGAACGTATTATAGGGCCTGATCTTGTGATAGTTAGGTGCCTTCTTTGAGCATATTACAAGGTCTGACTTTGTGATTTATCAGGGGCCTACTTTGGGCATATTGTACGTCCTGACCTTGTGATAGTTGGGTGTCTGCTTTGAGTGTATTGCAAGGCCTGACTTTGTGATTTGTTAGGTGCCTACTTTGAACATATTATAGGGCCTGACATTGTGATAGTTAGGTGCCTTCTTTGAGAGTATTGTAGGGTCTGACTTTGTGCTTTGTTATGTTCCTACTTTCAACATATTGTACGGCTTGACCTTGTGATAGTTAGGTGTCTGCTTTGAGCGTATTGTAGGGCCTGACCTTGTGATAGTTAACTACCTGCTTTAAGCGTATTGCATGACCTAACTTTGTGATTTATTAGGTGCTTACTTTGAGCATATTGTAGGGCCTGACCTTGTGGTACTTAGGTGCTTGCTTTGAGCGTATTGTAGGGTCTGACTTTGTGATTTGTTAGGTGCCTACTTTGAGCGTATTGTAGGGTCAGACCTTGTGATAGTTAGGTGCCTTCTTTGTGATTTGTTAGGTACCTACTTTGAGCATATTGTAGGGTCTGACCTTGTGATAGTTAGGTGCCTGCTTTGAGCGTATAGCAAGGCCCGACCTAGTGATTTGTTAGGTGCCTGCTTTGAGCATATTGCAGGGCCTGACTTTGTGATTTATTAGGTACCTACTTTGAGCATATTGTAGGGTCTGACCTTGTGATTTGTTAGGAGCCTACTTTGAGCGTTTTGTAGGGCCTGACTATGTGATTGATAACAACGAGGTGCCTGCTTTGAGCGTATTGCAAGGCTTGACTTTGTGATTTGTTAGGTGCCTACTTTGAGCATATTGTAGGGCCTGACCTTGTGATAGCTAGGTGCCTGCTTTGAGTGTATTGTATGGCCTAACTTTGTGATTTGTTAGGTGCCTACTTTGAGGGTATTATAAGGCCTGACCTTATGATAGTTAGGTGTCTGCTTTGAGCATATTACATGGCCTGACTTTGTGATTTGTTAGGTGCCTACTTTGAGCGTATTTTTAGGACTAAGATTGTGATAGTTAGGTGCCTTCTTTGAGTGTATTGCAGGGCCTGACCTTGTGATTTGTTAGGTTCCTATTTTGAGAGTATTGTAAGGCCTGACCATGTGATTGATAACAGCAAGGTGCCGGCTTTGAGCATATTACAGGGCCGGGCTTTGTGATTTGTTAGGTGCCTGCGTTGAGCATATTGCAGGACCTGATATTGTGATTTTACCATGGTGCCTACTTTGAGCATATTGTAGGGCCCGGCTTTGTGATTCTGTGGTGCCTACTTTGAGCGTATTGTAAGACCTGAGTATTTTGATTTATACTGATGAAAAACCTTCTCTGAGCTGGTAGCCGGACCTGACATTATTGGAAAAGTGCACGCGTGAGAGAGTAATTTAAAATGTAGGACCTGTCCATCTTAGATGGACAATGCACGTGAGAAGTGTACGTGTGCGGGGTCAGGGGGCACTCACATCCACAAGGGTATGTGTGATACCATTGTTATCAGTTCGTCCAATAATGGCACATTCTAAAGAATTGATAACATTGTTATCAAAAGGGTACATGTGTACACGAGTACCATTGTTATCTGATACCAGTGTATGTGTACACAACATTATCTGCTCCAATGTTGGTCCTCTTTTGGAGCCGGTGCTGCTCACAACTCAGCAAAGATCAGGACATACAATTCTCTCGTGGTTTATTTGATCCTCGGACCTGGTTATGCCCTGACCACGAAACTGATAGAATAAAACTGTCAAACTCTCGGGCCATCAGATGTGTGAGACAAAGGAGATTGATGAACCAATCCCAAATAGGAAAGATTTAACTTATGTTGAGCAGCCAAGTGAGATTCTGGATAGAAAGGTTCAAGTTATACACAACAACGAGATTCCCCTGATCTGGGTTTCATGGCAGTATCATTCAAGAGAAGACTCGACGTGAGAGCTAGAAGATGAAATGCGGGAGTTGTAGCCCCATTTATTCGATTAACGATTTTGAGGACAAAATCTTTTTTTTTTTGGGAGGGGGGGGGGGGGGATGGTGTGACGACCCAAAATTTTCCTGGCCAGTTAGAGTGCATGGAAGGATAGAGAAGAAGCAGTGTCAGTGCCGGCTGAGTTATGAGCAGCGCCAGCTGTGAAGAGAAGAAGTGTCATCACCGGCTGAGTTGTAACCAGCGGCTACTGTGTTGTGACCAGCGCTGGCTGTGTTGTGAGTAGAGGCCAGCACCGGCTATGTAGGAGAAGAAGTGTCAGCACCGGCTATTTTGTGTATAGAGACCAGAGACCAACGTCGATTGTGCCATGTGCAGAGGCCAGCACCGGCTATGTAGGAGAAGGAGACCAGCATCAACTGTGTTGTGTGCAGGAGACCAGCGCAGCCTATGTTGTGTGCAGGAGACCAGCTTTGGCCGCGTTACTGATATGCATGGATTATGAGTGCCACTTATTAGATGCATGCTGATGTGAGTGTCAGTTGTCTAGATTTTAAGTCTTTGGATGACACTTGGACTACCACCCCAAACATAAGCGTACTTAAGCCTCTCCTCTTACCCAAGCCACTCACTCTTCCCTCATTTCTCCCCTCTCTAAGACCCAAGGTTTGAAGAAGTGACTGTTGGAGGGTAACCTTTGTTGGACAGGTGAGAGCGAATAGAGGATTGGAGAAGGCCTCATTGTTATTCAAGTAAGTATATCTACCACCATTGCATTGTAGTCATAAGGATGCATGTGAATTTATCAATTTGAAATTAGCAATAGTAGTGTATGTAATGTAGAAATCCTTCAACCTTTTTCACTAGAATTTGGGGCTTTTGTTCTATGATAATGATAGATGTTGAAAATGAATATATGATTCTTAGATTGTGTAAGAAATGCATGTTATGTGTGTTCACATTGTGAGAGAATGGTTGTTATCATGTTTCTCACCATGAAATGAGGGTTATGGAATGTATTCTTGAGTCATGTTATATGTCACTGTGAAATTTCAAAATTTTGTGTGTGCTTGAATGAGTCTTTTGAACTATCAAATGGGGTCCGACTGACCTCAAACCACCCTCGTTAGAAAGATATGCAAGTCTAGTAAAATGTTCTTTTTTTCCTACTATTGAAATTCTTTATGAAAATGAACTTATGTTTCAAAATGAGAGAGTATATCACTGTTGATTGTTTACCTGGATTTTCCACTGATGCTGTTGTGGGCACTGATTTTAACTAACCAAACGAAGTCTATTTTTGGCTAAACCATAGCCATTTGAAACATCTTTGAATGGGATAAAATTTGCATGAGAAAATATTTTTAAATTCTTTCTGGATTGAAAGTTATTCTTCAACTTATAAGGTATGTCATTCTGGGCAGTATTGATAAAATTTAAAACGATCACCCTATTTGGCATGAACTTTTGAACGACCAAATGGATTCTAAATGCGTGAAAATTTACCTTGTTAGAAAGATATATGTCTTGGATTAAACTTTTCTTTTGAAATCATCACAAGTTACCTCACGGTTTGAAAGTTATAGTGATATGAAGTCGGTACCTCACTGTCCACTGTACATAGCAGGGTGCAGCTAGTTAGCCCTCATCTCTT